>NC_134714.1:59974242-60277272 GCF_049634645.1 Pelodiscus sinensis
ATTCTGCTGCAGACGTGGTTGAACGCCCCTTTTCCCTTGAATGGGGCAGGGAAGAGTCCCATGTGCAAGTTCCTTTCCATATGAGGATCCAAAGGTCCATGACATTGAAACAGAACAGTTCTGCAGTTCTCTCATTATTCTGGCCTGTACTTGCTGGTAGGGGAAGCAATCCACTTGTCTGGGATGAAACTGGACATAGAGGAAAATGTCTGTTTTTTTGGGAGGGGTTTGAGTCACTGTTCTTGCTCTAGATATACAAATCCATCCTGGATTCAGCCTCTTTAAAGTAGATGGAGGTGATTTCAGGTTGATGCATTTATTTCACTTTGCACTTTTTGAAATGTCAGCTTAAAAACTTTCAGTACTATGGAATGAAAAAGCTAATGGAGCTCCCACATGCTTCTAGCCACACTCATTCTGTTTATCACAAAGCATCCAAATCCGATATTGTCCATAGAAAGCACCAGATTCTCTGTATAACAAATTCTCTTAAAAGTTTGTAGCATAATGAAATACAAAATAATAACTATGAAGTAAAAAGACAATTTAAATGAGATCCTCGTGATTCAGAAAAATGTTGTTGTGTTGTGTCCAAAAAACTAGTTAACTCTAATGAGCCACTTCATCTACTTAAAACTTGGTTTTAAGAGTAACCATAAAAGACACTTTTCCCACCTTTCTTATTGGGATAAGGAGCTCAATTTCAACAAGTACAGGAAACATGTGGCTGGGCAATAATTTCACTTTTTTTAGAACAACTTATTTCATAGTGATCCATTTAATTGAAGGCAATAGCGTCAAACATGGTAAATGTTGCTGCTCCATACAAATGGAAACATTGAGAAATTTGTGCCCACATATGTATCTGTGATAACAGTTTTTGAGGACTACAATATTGAGGAACTAAGAGTATCTATTGAAGAATAGCCTGTATGCTTCTCTTAACAAGTAGTATGTCTCTATTAACCAGCTAGATTATCTGACAGTGGTACCTCTTCCATGATTGCAGAATAGCAGAGCCATCCAATGATATGAATCTTCTACCCTTACTAATGGGAACTTCCAACAGGTAGGTGGCACAGCAACTGACAGTAGTGCATAATGTGTGCAGTACATTAGGCATAGGCTTTGAGGTCTTAAATTTACATTGGATGCCTTGTTGCCTGGTTTGCCAGATCTAATTTTCCACACTGCTTTACTGTTAATACTGATTTTTAAGTCAATCAATCAAAATCCTCTTGAGGAGTGAGTTGGGTTTTGGGTTTTTTTGGATTTTTTTTTTTTGTGGCTAGAAAAGTTGCATTTTTGTGTTAAATCCAGTACTATATTAAGAGCAAAAATAATGATGGAGGTATGCTTGCTCAGTAGTGATTCCTCCGGTATAGAAAATAAAAGGAATGTTTCTTATGAAAAATTACTTCACTGGTTCCAGCTCTGTGTGTGTGTTTTTAAATGGTTAGAATCTGTGATCTGGAAAAACTGAGGTGCATGAAGAATGAGGATTTTTACATTGCATCATCGCGTATATACAGAGCTATTCAGAATTAACTACATGTGGGTGGTCCAGAGATAATTAAAATGCTTACAGACTGTTTTATGCTTGAATTCAATGTCAGTCATATTGGATGAGTAAGCTACAGTAAAGTCAAAATAACAAGCTAAAAGGTAAGATTAGAGCTAGCTCAATGATACACGGAGACAGACCCATGCTATTAAACCTTGCAGAAGAGTAGAAGATGACATCTTATTAGCGGAGTGAAGGACTGAGCCTTTCCACTAGGTGCCATTCATCATATTAGTACTGTGTCACCTTTAGGATTAGAAATGAGAGAAGTATGAGAGATGCTCTAACTTGTAACCAGCTCTATGAAGTTGCTGTTGATCACCAGAAAAGTGAATATAGCATTCTATAAAACTAATTTGTCCCATGGGCACAATCTGTACACTTTTGTTGATGTTACCCACTGTCTCTTCAGCTGCTCAGTTTGTGTTACCTGTTGGCTTCTCATTAGTTCAGTTGGTATTACCCCAGGGCATCTTAGTTTACATTTGTTTAGAGTCAGAACTAGTCTTCTGAGCATATTCTTATGTCAGACTTTTCTGTTTTCAAATATGACCAACACCTTCAGCCAAATACATTCAGGCCAGAAATGACTAAACACTAAAAGACTTTCCAACCAGTGGCTTGTACCTTTCATACTTACTCAGCTGTGAGTTCATTTCCATGAAACTTTCAACATTGCCATAAATCAGTTTCTAAAGAACCACGGGGTATGCACAATGCTCTGTATCTCAACAGTAATATATTATACTACCTGTAATACCTCCACTGTGTGTGTTAGGGATGCGTGTGCACTAAGAGGAGTAATCAAGTGGTCTGATCACCAGGCTGGGATCCAAGAACTCCTGATTTCCAATTTTGACACCCTGTCCCTTTCTGGACCTGGGTAAGTCACTTCTATTTCCATTTCCCACCTTCAGAATGAAGACTGTCATTTCTCAGCAGTGCTATGAGGATTAGAAGGTGGAAGAACTTGATGGGGCTGGTGGTGAAAGGAGGATAGCCCTAGCAACATAGGAGGGGGTAGACTGTTACCAAGGAACAGTCGGTAACTCCTTCTTCTGGTCAGCTGGAGAAGAGCAGACAGCCTTCCACAGCTCCCAGGATTTAACCCACCTTGGCAGCTATGTAGATCCTCTTTCTGCTCCATTCCAGCAGCTCATCGTACCCGTCTGAAGTAGGAACAGGAATTCAGCCTGATAGATGCTGCAGATCTATCTGATCACCTGCTGAGGGGATCAGAAAAGAATGCTTCCTCTGGGCAACTGGCAGAGGACCAGGGAGACTTTTGCCTTCCTGGCAGTATCTTCAAGACACAGTGGGCTGAGTATAAACTCACTTAGTACCTTAATTTGTTTTGTTGCAAATTATGGCTGAATTCCAATGTGATTAAAAAAATAAAGTAGATACTGTTTTCCAAATGTACCTGTTAGACATTTATTTAAAATGTTTCTATGGGATGAAATTGTTTGACCACTGATGATATCTCACTACTTCATACAGGCTAGAACTGTAGCCCTCTATCAAATAATAATACCCTTTGCTAGATAGGTCATTAAAGGGCAACTCCTGTTAGCTATTTAAAGTGCCTTACATTAGGGCAGAGGTGGGAAATAAAACAACAGCAGTTCTCCAGGGTTAGCCACTGGTGGGTTGCTGCTGCTCTATTTATCTGCACCTCTGCAGGTATGGGTAGTTGCAGCTTCCATTGACTGGAAGTGGCGATCTGCAATCAATGGGAGCTGTGATTCCCCTGTGCCTGTAAAGGTGCAGGTAAATACAGTGCTGTGGGGGCCCACCAGGGGCTAACTCTGGCAGATTGGATCCAGCTCCTGGGCTGGTATTTGCTCACCCCTGCATTGAAGGAAATTTGGTGTTTCCACTGCATGGGATGGTGCCAAACAATGGAAAGTCCATGTTGAAGGATTTCACACTACTACATGTGCTTCAGAGCTTTGTATTCCACACTGGATAGTGGACGGGGGGAGGCAAAAAGAGGGGGTATCAAATGATATCACACAAAGTGAATTCTTAAGACAAAACCCCTCTATATGGTACACACTAGCTGTTCGTGTGCACTCTTCCCCTATCATATCCTACAATATGTGGCAGCATCTACGCATCTGTCCATACCAAATGGATCCTGCTTCACAGCTGGCAAGTGATTTATTCCTATTCTTACTCATAGTGCCTGGGAGCTCATGTCATAGAGCAGGACAATGGATAGTCTTATAGCACCTTAGAGACTAACACAAATATTTAGATAGTATCATGAGCTTTCGTGGGTAAAACCCACTTCCTCAGATGAATAGAGTGGAAAGAAAAGCAGGGGGCCTTCACAATTTATAGCAGAAAAGGAAGGGGGGGGAGGAGGAAGTATCTCTCAATTGTAGTGCTGGTGCTAATGAGGCTAGTTGAGTGTCTCATTCTTAACTTTTGATGTCAACTGGGTATTGAATGGAAGGAAAGCAGGTTTTATAATGGCCCATCCAATTCTGGTCCTTGTTCAAGCCATGAGAGTGTGTCAGATTTGCATCTGAAGGCCAATTCCGCTCTCTGTAGTTGGCTTGTGAAATCTTTGTAAAAGTATGTCTACTTTTAAATCCATTAATGAGTGCCTAGGTAGGTCCAACATTCAACTAACAGCAGCTAAGTATGGGACACTTCCAGCCCACTCAGTTAGCCTCATTAGCACCAGCACTACAATTGACAAGTACTCCCCCCCCCCCACCTCTTCCTTTTTTTTGTTATAGATTGTGAGGTTCCCCCCCATTTCTTTCCACTCTGCTTGTTTGATGAAGTGAGTTTTGCCCACAAAACTCATATTTGGTTAGCCTCTAAGGTGCTATAGGACTACTCATTTTTAAAGGTACAAACTAATACAGCTACCCTTGCAGGATCCTGTTGTGCTATGTGGCTTACAATAATGCTGGTGAAGACCCGCAGCTTTGACACTTATGTTGATGGTTTTGTGGTAAAATGAGTGAGCGTGGGCAAACATTTGTGTTGTGGTGTGAAACTTTGTTTTGTCCAGATGTTGAATGAAGAGTGTATGCTTACAATTCTTGTGAGGGCAGGTGTATTTTGATAGACTGGCAGTTGGGCCAAATATTTCACCATCAGTACAATCTCCCTCCTCCAAGCAATGAAATTGTTGCATGCAGATTAGCTGTTCTGTAAGCATGGGAGCAAGTTACTGCTGATATCACAGTCATCCTAGAACTCTTGACACGGCATGAGGACTCTTCATACATGCGTTGCTGTAGTTGTGCACCACATGGGTGTAATTCATAAGTCGAAGTCAAAATGGCTGAACATAAAATTGGAATGTTAGCAGACAGCAAATCCCAGTGATAACTTACCATGATATTCTGAGCGAAAGGAGCTCTCAACCATGCTTCTCAGCAGCTCTCAGCTGTTTCCATCACCCTCCACTGGCTCAACAGACATTCGAGGCTTTAGAATGACATTCTAGGAATCTTATTACATCGACAGATTTGACATTTCTACTTTTGTGTTGTCTAACCCTATTCTGAGCAGGATGATATAAAACATGTTAGTAAAAATGTCTGAGTCTTGTCTTCCTAGAGTTTGCTCTGATGCCATTGGGAAATGGTGTTCTAAAATTGCCTGTATAGATTATTGCATGCTGTTTCCAATCTGGAAAATGTTTCATTAAATATGGTTCAAACGACTATATTCAATATGGGAAAAGAGCATAACAGCTGTGGTGGTGGGCTTCCCCTTCATGAATAAGTATGCTTTTTCAAAAAATGATAAAACATGCCTGACTTGTTTAGGCATCCTTCCAAAATTACATTTTTTCTCAGCAAATTTTTTTGCTTCAGTCCTGAGTTGAAAAGCCAAGATGTTCTGTAGTACAGACTTTGGAAAAGGGTATATTGCCTGAGTAAGCAGATAGGTTCTGAAATTGCCTATAAAGAGACTCAACATACGAGTGTACTTTGGACACTATTTCCCAATGGCACCAGTAGAAATCTAAATGGGCATAAAGGTTCACCTAATGCTTCATCTTTGTGCATTGGATAACAAGCAGTTTGTCTCCAGGACACTTTGGTCAATGAGGATGCTGTAGTGTTATAGAAACATTCTGCACAGGGTATTTCCATTTAAGTCCCCTCTATTATGGAGGTCAGATCAAAATCTGCTCAGTTCCATACATATTAATGTGAAAAGCTTTCTCCAATATAAAATACAAAGGAGCACAGGCACTTTTTCTAGACTTCACCCAAATCATGATGAATACAAACATGTCTGTTTTAAAAGGAAGATCAGAGAAGAGTCCACAAACTAGGACAGATGTGGAGCATCTCTTAATCCTGTAGTCAGCACTGTGTGCTACAGTGGTGTGTCCTAAAGCATGATGTCTCTCTGGAATTTGCATTGTTTGTTAGGGTCATATAGTCACTAAGTACTGGAATGGAGCTGTCGCCTCCTTAAACAATAATCTCCTAGAATGTGTCGCCAAGTCTTGTAGTTCTGACCTTGACTAGATTCCCACTGGAACTTAGCTATATGCAACCTATATACAACTCTAACTGCGCAATGTGAAAAATCCATGTTAATGTATCTCTTATCTTTTTTTACAATAGACTATCAGTTTAGTAATTTGTCTGGAACTAAAGAAGCCACTTTTCACAAAATAACCCCCCTTAAAATTTGAAAATTTATATGATTTTCTGTATATTTCTTGCAAATGAGATTGCCTGTGTATTGTGTGTAGATTTTTTTTTTTTTTTTTGGTCTGAATCTAATAATTTTTTTAAAAAAAGTCAAGATAAATGTAGGGACAACTTATTCTGAAAGGTTAACCAGAAATACCCCAAATTTACAACTTTTGCAGTATTCAAAATTGTTTGCAGAGATGCCAACATATGTTACAAATTTCTTGTACTTAATGGGTGGGTCTCTTAGTGTGGAGGGACTCAAGCAGGAGCCATTAAAAAATATAATTTAAGGCAAACTTCTCTAAGAAGTTGGGTAAATTATGGTAGCTCCTATAGAAGAAATTTTAATTTTACCCAAGAGAAATTCCACAAAATAGAGAAACGGTTCAGAAACCCTAATTATAACTTTTGTATGATACAGCTTTATCATCTTGAGGTTCCAAGATTTAATAAAAAGCATTCAGTGGAGTCCCACACAGATATGAAGTATCTTTCTTCATTTTTTAATTAACTGTAGTATGTGCTTATTTGGAAACTGTCCTTTTACAGGTTGGATCTCTCTGGGGAGAATTTACTGGACCAGGGGAGGTTCCTGCCAATGGCCCTTAAGCCCGTCACCTGCAGTTGGCAAGCTGTCCCAGCAGGCAACTCTGCCTCTTTCTCCCCCAGCCTGGCTTGCTCAGCTACCATTGGCTCCATTCCTGAGCAGCTGTGGGGCTGAGGCTCTGACCCCAGCACCACGCGGCCAGGGGAAGCCACGGGGCTCCAGCCATAGCCCCGTTCGGCCGAGGGAAGCTGTGGGGCTCTGTCCCCATTCCTGTGCTCCTGGGGGCTGCTGGTGGGCTCCAGTCCCAGTTCTGCTCTGCCCCCAGCTGAGTTGCCAACTCTGATGTCCCATCCAGCTGGCCCTCCTGCCCTTAGGCTCCCCAGGTTCTCTGCTCCAGGAGTATCTGTGGTCCTGCTGGACCACGGATGTTGCCAGACCAGAGACTCCCAGATTTTAGAGGTACAATCTATAGCTGAAAATAGGTGGTAGAATCAAGAAACATCTTTATAAACCTACAGAATGTTTCCCTTCCCGTTGCACTCCTAACTGAGATAATGCCTGCTCTAAATAACCATTGATTTAATTTCACGATCTTTTGGGACTAGAAAACTAGCTAATATCATATTGCAAATTAATTGCAAACTTGCAAATTCTTGACTCTATCTTAAACAGTGTCTTCAAATGGGAAAGTAAAATGATATTAGCAAAGGGAAGGCTGTATAGGTTCTTTGAATTCTAGCAATTGGGTTTGGCTGACAGCCCTGGAAACTGGAGCCAGATGTCATAGATTCATAGACTCTGAGGCCAGAAGGGATTATTACGATCCTCTAGTCACTTCTTATATAACACAGGCCATAGGACATCCCCAGAATAATTCCCTAGAAATTGCCATTGATGGGGAATCTGTCACAACCCTTGGTAAATTACTGTGTGTTTTAAAAAGCCTTATTCCCATCTAAATTTGTCTAACTTCCACTTCTAGTGATTGAATCTTTTTATACCTTTCTCTGTTAGATTGTAGAGCTTATGATCAAATAGTTGTTCCTCATGTACTTAAGGAGTGATTTGATCAGTCAGTAACTTTCTCTTTGTTCGATTCAAGGAGTTCGGTCTATTTAGTTTACCATTATACACTTAACACATGTTTTACATTTCTTCAATTGTTCTTGTGGCTCATCTTCAGGGGCATCATTTGCTATGGGGCATAGCGGGGGCAGTTGGCCCAAAATCTGGGAAAACTGCACAACACATTGGGGAACATCTGAGAAACAAAAATTTTTCTCTCATAAGCACCGAGCTGGTATATAACAAAATTAAACTTGTATGATGTGGAGATGGGACGCAGCATTAATTTGGAAGAACACTGCAACTATGATGCGAGCACGTAATCTTTAAGTAAAATACCTGCCTCATAGTATCTTAGACAGTCTTATTTTTGCCTCCGTTTACCACTTGTGAGAGTGTCCCTTGAACATGCCACTCTTTCCCTATGTTGTATGCTCCTGGTTTGTTGACTGGGGTCAGCATAGTACCAGAGTCCAGGCATGTGTTCCAGTTGGTTTATCTCCATCCTAGATGGGGTAGAATTGGACAAGCAATGCATCTACTGTTGCTTCTGCCATGGCTGTGGTCCAGCCCAGTCTGGTCCTACAGGTCCAACTAAGCTAGGTATCTGCCATCACAGCTTTAGGATTTGTTGGACAATGGGGTACCTTTGTGGCTGCATCAGCACTTCTCTTGCTGTCTTTAGCTGGGGTAACCTCTTCTGACATTCCACCACTTAGCCCATGTCTTACGGCATGTCTTCGGTGCAATTCAAAACTTGTGGCTTGCCTGTGCCAGTTGATTTGGAGCTTTGGGGGTTCCGATTGCAGGGCTGTTTAATTACAGTGCAGAGCTAAGAGTTTTGGTTGCAGCCTGAGCTCTGGGACCCTCCCACCTTGAAAGGGCCTAGGGCCTGGATTCCAACATAAGTCCAGAAGTTATACTGAGTGATGCACAAACCAGGGGAAGATAAGCCCAACTCAACCATGGGGTCTGATTTGTTAAGCAGGCTTAGAGTTTGCCTGCTAGATTGGGCCCCTATAGAGAAGCTTACACGAAATGCCAGTGTGGGAGGAACTCTCTCTCAACTTCTAATCCGGTGGTATGGCTACTCACCTGGGATGCAGGAGACTTGTGCTTCAAGTTCCTTCTCCTCTGCTTAGGGATGGGGAAGGGAGCTTTAATTGGGGATCTATCACCTCTCACGTGATTGCCCTAACCACTGTGATATGGGATATACTGATGTTGGGGACTCCTGCAAGTCTCTACTGTTGAAGCTGTTCCACTGTGGATAAATAATTTTAAAAAAATCCTTGGAGCCAGGCATGGGTAGAGTGTAATGGAGGCCAGAGGAGGGTAAGCCTCCCCAACCTCTCACTACTGGGGTGAAGAGAGGCAGTGGCAGACTGTCATAATGGCCTGGTCAGTTTGGGGCCCCTGGAAAAATTTCCCCTTGCCATGGCCCTGGAGCTGGAGAGGTCTTGCTTCTATCTATGGCTGCAGAAGGGACACCGAGCTTTCTGATCTGAGGACTGTGGTGCAGGATGAGCAGAAAGGAGTGAATGGGGCAGGGGAGGGGGTGAGAATGAGCCCAGGAGAGGAGTGGGAGTGGCAGGGGCTAGGGTCTTGGGGAAAGAGATGGAATTGTAGGGGAAAGGAGAAGAATTGGGGAAGTGCTCTGGGTTCAGAGCTTTTTCCAGGGCCATGAGTTCTGCTTCAGGGGCTGAGAGCTCAATCTTGGTTGAGGCTCAATTATGGCTGAGGCCTCTTGCCCCCCATAGTCCAGACTGACCTCTCATTCTGGGCCCTGGATGTGGAGGCTGTGAGCAATGACCAGGGGTGTGGCCTTGGTTGCAAGAAACGAGAGCCTTACACTAAGAATCAGAATATGGATTTATTCTTGTGCTTGCTGTCTTTCCCTCTGGCCCAGTGTTTAAGCTGTTCTGCTGTGGATAGATAACGAAAGAATTGTTGGATGATAGAGACACATTAGCTTCTCTCTAAAAATGGCATAGGCACCAAATACCGACGGTGGGTTTGCAGCTGAAAATTCCAAGAAGAGGAAAGTGTCTGTCTGGAGCTTGGACTTAGGTACCTAACATCAAGAAAAGGGTAAGACCCTCCATGTAATTCCCATTGACTGAGGTGCCACCTCGCATGCTGGCTTTTGTGAATCCCATTCGGGACATCTAACTCTTCCCCAGCCATAACATTTGGAGCCTGAACTCAGGCTTTGCAAAGCTAAGTGATTTTCAAGACTTCTAAAAGACTTTCTGAATCTAAACATATGTTTCTTTATCGTTTCATTAAGAATTGAAGGTTTGAAAAGGGGTCTCCAAAGCCCACACAGGGCCAGGACTGCAAGGGTTAATGGACAAGCTTGCTAAGATGGGGTGCATTTGGCCCTGTGTCACATTATTGGCTTTTAAGGGGAGCAGCCAGATCACTGCTGTGCCCCCAAGAGTGTGTTTGCCCAAAAGTCTGTATAAAGGGGCCATGTGAGCTATCAAATGAAAGCTTATGTTCTATTGATTCTACGTACTCATGTACTTGTGTGATATCTGTATGTGGAGTTATAAATATATACTCTGTGCTTATGCTGGAAGGTTCTCTGTCTGAGACAGAGCAATGGGACAGGAATGTCCAGTGAATGACTATGCTAATTAGCACAATTCCAGGGACAATGGCTCTCAAGTTGCCCAATACACATCTGAGACATGCGTCTGGAATCTGCAAACCAGTGAGTATATAATGACATGGGACACAGGGTTAGGTCACTTGGCCATGTGACCTGCTCCAGCTTGGGAGGTACCAGGGATGGATATAAAGTGCCAGGAGGCGGACTCCATCTTGTCTTCAATTGTGCTCTTGATCCCAGATGCAGCCTTGCAAGGGACAGAGAGCCGGAAAGAATCGTGGACCCATCTTGACATAGGATGTACACGAGAGACTCTTAAGATAGCAGTTTGTAACATCTCTGCTGAGAGCCTGCATCAGGGACTCAGTGATTGGTACATGTAATGTATTTTGTTTAACAACATTACTCTCTACCTTTTGTTTCTTTTATTAATAAACCTTTAGATTTTAGATTCTAAAGGTTTGGTCCAGCGTGATTTTGTGGGTAAGATCCAAAGTGTAAATTGACTGGGAACTGTGGCTGGTCTTCTGGGACTGGGAGAACCTGTTCGGGGGTAGGTGAGATTGGGTTCTATAACCCCTTGCCTGTGTGTTAGGCCCGGGGCTGATTGTGGCACAGGGAGAGCTGGGATGTCTGAGTGGTTTTGCTCATGAGGCTTCCTGCTGGCTGGCTTGGCAGCTGAAGCACTCGGTGTGACTGGTTTGTGGCCTATTTGGAAAAGGCCTCCAGTTAGGGGCTCTAAGGAGCCCTAGTGTTGAGCAATTTGTCGTGAATGGATGCCCTCAGCGGTGCCCAGTCCGTCACCGTGCACCGTGGCGTAGACGGCAAGATCCACGGATCTTGGTCAATTGAGATTTGGATCAGGGCCCCACGCTGTTCTAAATTTGATTTTTGGTATTGAGAGTTTGGTTGGTTAAAGAGCCACTGCAATGATTCAGCAACTATATGACAGTCTGGACCAAAAGGCTCTGAACGATTTGTGCTTGAAGAGAGTCATTGCCTTTAGAAAGAAAGCCTCAAAGCCAAAACTGAGATGGTTGTTGGTAGCCAAAGACATTGCTGAAAGAGAGCAAAAGCTAGCCAAAGAAGGGGCTGGAAAGAGCCCTGATTTTGAGCAATTTGCCCTGAGCAGGCACCCTCAGAGGTGCCCACACTCAGCCTGGTCCATCACACCCTGTAAGAAATGTCATGCACAGAAGTAGATTCCTTCACCTGGATGGAATAATTAAGAGAGGAAATACTGAGAAAGGGAAGGAAGAAACATTTAGAAAGTTGGGGACTTTGTTAAAGGAAAGGATTATTTTTGGTCATTCTGGACAAAATTGGAGTCTGCAGGCCTGAGAGCAATAGCCTGCTCAGAAGAGAAGAAAAGTGAGGCTTCCCTAGGTGATGCTCAGGTCACCCTCTGCTCATCCACTTAGTGAGTGGAAAGGTCAGTCAGATTTCCTCAAGATAAAGCATATCCTGGGGCCTTGGTGTACAGTGTGTAGTTGCCCCCCCCCCCTCCTCTGAGCTGTGGTCATAAATTGAAAGTCTGGTGAATGGGAGAAATTCTTCATACTTCTCTAAAGAAAATCTGGGGGAAAACTACAGTGGGATGGGTTTTATTGTCTTTGTGAACCTGACCATGGCCTGTACCTGGCATGGGGTTTGGCCCTCAACCTGAATCTTTGGATTACTGATGTGATAAGAGGCTTTTCCCCTTAGCCATACTCTGACTCTGTTTTTCCTTCTGTTTCCTGTTATTGCCAGTCATCCTTTCTCAGTGTGATTACTGTGTGAGGCCTAAACCAACATGAAGTAGCCAGAATTAGTGCTAGAGGCATTCAGTTAATTTAAAACAAAGAATAAAAGTAATGTTTAACATACAGAGTTAAAGAGTGAGAGCCTGAAACAATTAACTTTTTTTAAATTACTGACATTCATGGAAAAATATTCAGAATATCATGGAAACCTTTTATAAGTAAATACTTTTCAACGTGTAGAAAAAAGTCTCAGGGTTTAAAACCTGAGAGATATGAATGGAGCACCCAGATAAGACAAAACGATAATAATGAATCCTCACAGGCAGGAAATGAATAGTTAGCACACAAGATGGAGGTATTATGATCCAGGTCTGTCCATCTTACCACTAATGGAGTCTTCCTTGGCGTGTCTCATTGCTCCCACTCTTGGGGCCCAGCTAAATTAGGAAATACAAAAGCCCAAGAAAATGAAAGAAGCAGACTTTGTGAAATATTCAAAGGCTTCAGTTAAAGAATGTGGTGATTTGAGAGGGTTCTTTTTTTTTATTCAAACCATTTTACCCTTCCCTGGATGCAAATGACTACTGTCTCCAGGAAGGAGTATTCATACCTTTATAACTTTCTGTTAAGTCGTCTCTTAAATGTGGAGAAAGAGGGAAAGGAAGGAAATTAAATACAAATCCTGTAAGTTTAAATAGTGCTAAGTGTTGTCACAAACCAGCAAGAGCTGAGAAATTTTGGCTTTACAATTGACAATCCTTAATTAAGATGTTTACTGAAGCTTTCCTGTCTCTTTTGTTGAAAGTACTAAAGCTGGTATCTGAAAGTATCTTTCTAATTAGCAAGTGGTCTTGGATTGATTTCTAATTCTTCTCTCACTCTCTCCTTTACAGCTCCCTTACCCCCCCCCCCCCAAAGTTAGTAAGGTTTGGCAGCCCTCAAGCATTCTTTACTGAAATGAAGATGAATGAGTGTAAAAACTATCCTTTTCCTCACTTCTGTAGTGGGGAGGGGAAGGAGTGAATCCTTTCAAAATGCATTTTTTAAAAAGTCAGTTCTCCAGCAGCAGAAGGATAATTGACAGCACTGTAACAATCTGTGAACATCATTAGCCTTCACACTGTTTTCTCAAAGAGCTTTTTCAGTACTGTATAAAAACAAAGGGGCTGATTTCTCCCCTCATAGACCCCCCCCAAATAAGTCAAGAGAAATAATATTAAGATCAACAGAATACAAGAGTGTTAGTGAAAGCAGAATCTGGTCCATGACACTTGAGACTGCTATTGCATACGGGATGGACAAACTGAAGAATACACTTTCTGAATAGCACAAGTATCTCCTGTGTTTGGTAAGGTAAATATTTCTAAATGTGTCCATGCTGTGACACACAGTCTGCTGCCTATCTCTTCTATCCAAGAAGGCCTTGGAAATTGCCTGTTACCACTGATCGGTTAATGAATGGTATTCTGATCGTTATGCTCTGAATCCGTAGGGAACTGAGAAGCTTGCTGAAGTTCTGGCTTTGTAGATTGTACTTTAAGGTACATTCTCATTCTTTGTCAAAATTTTAATCCCTATCTTTTCTCCACCGCAGGCTGCCAATGATGTTGCTGCTAAACCCGTGTTACATTCTTCTGGAGCTGTAGAACCCTTGCAGTTTCTGTCAGTGTCCATCACCTGGAGGTGGTGTTCTCAGAACTCATCTCAAGGTTTATAGGTATCTGTGGTGGATGCACTGCAGATAGGGAGTATACATTTAATGTTTTACATGCAGGCAGTATTCTGGAGAGGTGTTAGCCAGGGCCTCAATCACTGCTGCAGCAGCAAGGACCAAACCTCAATGGATCCCTGTTTGAATGTTCAGAAGGTAGGAGTGCTGCTTCAGTTGCATAGCTCTTGCTTCCCCTTACCCTCAGAACCCTGGTAGCTTCACTGTGGGCAGAAGCAGGTTGTGGACCTGGAACTGGGGACTGGTATGGGAGGACAGATACTCTTTGCATGTCATCCCCAAAAAAGCATGTAGTATCCACTTTTTAATTATGAGGAGGACCCAGTAAGGAGAAATTTCATGGAAAACAGACAGTTTAGAAGTTGTGATGGATCCATGCTGCCCGGAAGCTGGGAAGTGGTGTGGAGAATTTGGAGAAAGTGTGGCAGTTTGTGGCCTTTGCTGGTGTTGCACAGACTTAGATCTGAGTGGTAATCCAAGGTCAGTGGCTTTGGGAACTGAATATCTGTTTGTTGGGTGTATGGTGTACCTCCTCCCTCCCTCCCCCAGGAATAATACTGGAGAAAAACTGTAAAGGAAACTTGTGTGGAACTACTTGTACCTTACAGAGATTGTTTTTCCTCTGAGGGAAAGGATCTGAGCACAACTAGATGTTTTGTACCACTAAGAGTGCTCTCTGGAGCTGGTTCTGTAGTTTTCATGTGTACTTTAAATTGATGTTTACTTTTCTAACTACTAAATGTACACGTAGGAGAAAAAACAACTAGAGTGCCTAGTTTTCTGTGAAATGTATACTAACAGAACACACAGACAGATACTGTTTACACGATTTGGTACAGGCTCACTCTGCAGAATTTTATCCCATAAAGTTTGGGGCCAACTGAGAAATTCAAATCCAGATTCAGATTTTAACACTCCCAAAATTTGAATGTTTGAAACCGGGGTTCTGTTTTTTTTTCCTTCACTAGTTTCCACTCAGTATTAATCAAAACTGAGTTTGCAGAAAAACATGAATTTCTTGGTTTGTTTATACAGCTCTTTGAATACATAAAACATTATGTAATTTGCTAAGTATTACTGTTATTCTCTATTTCCATAGCATGTAATCTTGCAATAAGATTTACTTGCAAGACTCGTCTTTAAATGTTGCATAATTAATTGCTAGGGTTGAGAGAACATCGTGGTGTTTTGGCTTTGCAAAACCTCTAGATTTTTTTCCCCCCAATTTTGAGTTTCATATTCCATTAAATTTTTTAGTTTTGCCAGACTCTCTCTTAAATTAAACCACAGTTTTTCAAGGGAAACGTAATTGATTCCTCACCCCATATATTTGTAGCTAAACAGAATCTTGTGTTAGGCAAGCAATATTGATTCTTGCCTGGAAGTAATTTTTGCATTGCTCGTAGAAGTATCCAAGGGCATGAAATAGAAACCTGTGGTAGCTCAGGATTTGCGCTTGAAATCTTGCATGGAATGATCCGAGTGGAACTGAAACCTCAAATTATTTTTTTCCTGTCATAACTTCAAGTTCTGTTCTAAATATAGAACTCTGTGTTATTTAGAGGGTCCTAAACTTGACAAAACAAGTTTACCACTCCTCAGTTTATATTTAAACTTAGACAAAAAGTGATGATAGAGTTCGTTGTCCATAGTAATGTTTGTAGCCCTCCCTCCATAAACTGATATCCACTAAAATAATTTCAGGATCACTGAAGAAATGTTACAGTTGATGCTTGTTACCTGCTTCTACACAGGTAAACTACAACTATACTGAACAATTTGATTAATTCTGTCTTACTCTGCCTTTGGAAGTGATAAGGAATCTTCCAGTTTGGGAAATTAGCCCCACATGAACCATAGTTCTGGTATAGGAGCCCAATAGGGAAAGCACTGAGATGCCATATGGCTATAAAAAATCATCTGCCCTCAGCATTAGTCAGTGGATAGTCCTATCTACAGTCATGAAGTGAACGTAAAGAGGCTGTGATCTCCCTTAAGCCCAATGAGCTGCCTCGACAGGCTGGCACTCCTAAAGGACTTCTTTGGATATTTGCACTGTAATATTTCTTCAGACACATCGTAGTACTGTACAAAGATCTTGGTTATGTAGAATTCTGTAACTTTCCTTGAAGTTTTTTTTCCTTTCCAGATCCAGAATGATCTCTAAAGAATCATTCCTTTAGTAAAGGAAATAATTAAAATTTCTCAGAGGCAAGATAAATATTTGGTTTTAAATGTAGGATCAGAATGAACTTACATTTTACAACCTACAAGGCTCATCATCCAACACTCTCCACAGTACTATTTCAGTTCCCAGGAAAGAATGATTGTAGGTAGAAATAAGTTGTTTTGCCAGGAAATAACTGGTTTTGAAAGATTAGATCCTAGTTGTAGCTGAGGCAGAGAGGACAGGAAAGGAAGCTTTCACAGATCACTGTAAATTTGCCACAAGATTTTCCTAATCCTCCATTTCCAAAAAAGTAATGTAAATGATGGATTGCAGAATTGAACTGCAGGTGCAAAGCTGCAGGGCCCTTCTTTAAACAGTGTGGGTTTTTTTTCCCCCCTCCTGCTGGTGAGCTGAGCTCACTGTGAGCACAGGAATTTCATTTCAACCTCCCACAGCTCAGTCTGAAAGAATAATTTGCAGTGTTATATTTTAAAATAGTTTTGTCTAGTTTCATATTAACCCTAGTAAATAGGATGCTCATTATATATTAATTCAAGCTAGGGGGTATGTTCTCTTGATGAGTGCACATAACTTTACTTGTTACTAAACAGCCTGGCCTAGACCAAAATCACCCATCAAAATGCCTCTGAGATTAGGGAAGTTCCGATGCAAATTTTATGTTCATATACTCCTTGAAAGAATATTAGTCTTCAAATTTTATATATATATATAAATAAATAAAATATTATTCAATTCAAACTGGAAATAACAGTCTACAGCATATTACTTCCTGGCGCTGGCTAAAAATTTTCCATCAAAACTTTTTTTTTTTGTTTAGTCAAAAGTTTTTCCCCAGTGGAATGGTAGGTTTTTGACTAAACCAATCTTTCCAAATGTCTTCTTTCAGTCTAAATGAAGAAGAAAAAACTTTTTGAAATGTTGCTCAAATGACTCACAGGAGTTGTAGTTCAGGTGCCTTGGGGCATATTCTCCTCTGCAGGTTACAGCTCCAATACTTGTTTTTCTCTGTGTGTGGGGAGAGAGGAAAACCCACATTGCCTCATCAGTTGTATTAGTTACCAGTGGCCTTTCTTGGCTAATATACAAGTTCCATCCTGGCTCATCAGTAACTGAAAGATGAACTCATAATAGTGGTTAGGTTACTTTTTTGTTGAATGAGTTTGTTGATCCAGGTAAAAGTGTCTGACTGCTGTCTTAAACACCCTTCTCTATGCAATAAACACTTGATGAAATTTTTAGTGGGGAAGCCTGGGATTAGATGGGCCATGAAGTCCAAACTAACTTTCCATCTAAATATGTGGTCCCTCTAAGCCAGACATGAGGTATATTAGTGGAACGATGTAAAGGGGTATTTACTGCTGCTGTTTGGGCTGTATCTGATCTATGGAGACATAAAGACACTCTTCAGGTTCTGACAATTCAGCACATTTAACATGAATTCTTACACTCAGAAAAAAGTTTTAAAGAAATAGTGCTGATTGTTGGCAAAGTTCTCTCTGCGCAGGTCTGCCAAAAATATTAAAAAGTCCTGAAGCCTCTCTGAGCTAAAGAAGTAGACCTTAGCTGTGAGAAAATAATGGGTTGCTGAGTGGCTAGGACAGACATTGGAGATAGTTGTGCTGATCACACAAACTAGGTCTTCAGAAAACGCAAGGCAATGGAAAGTCAGGCCCATTATTCTTTTCATGGTATAGCAATGAAGTTACAACACTTGAAAAATCTCAGGAGGAAATGCTTTCCCAGTCTGCACCCATTTTAGGAAGGCTGTACCCATCTTTGCTAGAGGCAAACAGATTACATGAGGGTAAACTTTCCATTAGTCAGTTTAGCTCTGAAGGAGCATCTAATATGGAAATAGTGTTGTCCTCGTGATTTCTTGAAGATTTTGAATGTGTCTAGACTCTTAGATTTTACTTTCTGTATTATCTTGTCTTAGTGAAGTGACTTGTGTAGAGCTGTCTTAGCTATAATTAATACATGGATGTACTCTTTTGAGTGAGAAGAACAGCTGGATCTTTTTCCCTAGACGGAAATAATACGCAGAGGTAGAAGATGCATTTCCAATATGATCTTCATGAAATAATATTTTTCCTGGGCAAATAAAATAGTTGCACTTGAAAAGCAAGAGGAAAAAATAAAGTAAGGAACCTACAGAAAAACACAAGGCTCTCCAGCTTTTCTTGGAACTTACAGAGGGATGTATGGTTTTTTTTTTTTTAAATTGCAGCTCAGCTACCTCATTTATCAGATTCATTTCTGCAATGTTTTCCACTTCCTTCAGCTGAAAATCATTAATATTACTCCTCAGCTCAATTTACTGTTTACCTAAAAAAAAATTCATTGTGAATGAGAGTCTGGATCTTTATAACTCACAGATCCTCATGCTTTCCCAGTCTGCGTATGAGATGGATTTTTTTTAATGACCTCTCTCAGTTTATTTTGGTTAGAGGCACTAATTCCTTAAAGTGACTTCAGGGTTTATAAATAGTATCAAAAAGCACTATAGGCTGGCATTCTGTGTTTATCCACATTAGATATGTACATTAGATCCGTTCATCAGTGATACAAGCTTCTTTCTCCCCAAGCCATACTGAGAGAGACAATTTCTAAGGGTGAGTTTGTTTCCCATGGACTGTCAGTCGTCTTGGTCTCTTTGTTGGGGCTGCAGACAAAGCTGCTAACTGTGAAGAGAACACCTGTATACTAGAAATTACAGCCATAAACTCATTTCACATAACTATTTTATTCAAGGATCTCAAAGCATTTACCTATGGGTTTTTTTATCAATAGCATGATTTTCTAGATGAGGGACCAGAGGACATATATTGAGTTGCCTAATGTGACATAGGGAGCCTATGCAAAATTGGGAATAGATTTCAAGTTTCTGTTATGGTCCCTAGTCAATTTCATCACTCTCTTCATGGTAAGCATTCCAGTTATTTCTAAGTTCTAACCTGGACTAGATTTGACCCAGTGACCTAGAAATGATAGACTCTACACCCTGCTATCCTTCCACTGAGCTACCCAATTACTTGTATCAAGAAAACAGAAAAAGTTGAGATCATAGTGATACCACTTGATGGTATTAATAGTTTAAAAAAAGTTAAGTCACTGGGTAGATTAGAGTTCTCTCCCCCTATCCCTACTTTTCTAAAATTATCCCTACTTTTCTTTACTTAAACTTTTATCTCTAAGAAGTTATCACTGGAAGGATGGGAGAGGCAAGGAGAGGACACAGTCTTTTGAAGTTGTAGCTACCCCACTGATATCCACTTCAGATGAGTTTCAAGAATCTTGCATTTTCACTTCTGGTCTCCCCACAGCTCCTTCAAATAATTTTGAGGCTGCATATCTGCCAGGAAAGAGACCCTTTCTGATTATTCAAATAGCCAACAAAATTGATGAGACAGGTGCAGCTGGAAATGTATGCAGTTGTTGATACCATCATTACCCTGTAGGTGGCACCATCACATAGATAAAACTGAAGGAAAATATTCCCTGAACCTTGCTATGTAGTACAGGACATTTTAGCAGCAGTATTTTTCTAAGAAGCTCTTCAGTACAAAGAGTATACTGTGCAGTCTGTTTGTTTAGGACTGTAGTGACAGTCCAACGATTCCAACTTTGGAGCTGCTGCCTGAAGGCGGTCTATGCTGAGATCAATAACTGTTTTCCCCTCGCCTTCCCATTGTCTGTCTTCTTGATAATAGTGTTTTATGGTTGCCTGAAGTTGGCAAACTCTGGAACCACCCCTTCCCCACCCCCACACTTGAGCTGTATATTCAGATTCCATAAGAACCTGAATCAAATTGAAAATAGTTCTTTGAATTTTCATTGGAAGATTTCATCAACTGAAATTTAAATACTAATTGAATAAAGTAAAAATAAAATACTCTTTTGCCAATCCCCCCTTTCCCTCCAAATAACCAGCTAGACATAAACTAATCAGCTCATCAGTCTATTGACTACAGGTACATGTCCCCTCCCTCTAAAGCATTTTGACTTTGTCCCGTGTTCAAAGTTGTTTTTTCTTCATCCCATATTTACTTTTGCCTATCATGGACTTTTGTTGAGTTTTTTTAATTGTTGTGTTTTCTCTAACTTATGGCCTGATCCTACCAGGAGCCAAGCACATCTGCTTGAGAGGGCCTCAGCGTATAGCTCCTGCTGATGTTGTTAGAAGTTGAGGGAGCTCAGGATCAAACCATTGCATCTTAAGTTCCAAGGGGCGGGACTAGAAACTTTCTTTTTCTCTTGTGGAGCTCCATGTGCATCTGTGGTTTTACATCAATATCTATTAATAAAAGTAACAGTATTCATATAAATCTAAATACAGCTGGTATTTCTATTAGTGTTTACTCTTTTCCTTTGCTTTATAGCTCCACAGGCCTTGAAGTGCTATTTGATTCAGGGATTTTGTTTTTAAATTGATAGCTGATTATCTGTGGTATTTCCACCATGTTGGCTTTGAAAGGCCATGGGAACACTAAATCTGTATTTCTGCTGTGTAAATGGATCCCTAAAGTGATAGAAAATCTTATAAAATGTAAATACAAATATTTGAAATACAATTATTAGACTCTGTCTCCCCCTAAAAGCCACATGTAATTTTTATTGAAAAGGTTTTTTCTCTGTAAATGTAGTTTTTCTATAGTAATATACCAGATAGAGGCATGATCTTCGGAGGTTTTTGGTGCAGGGAAACCTGCTATTTAAGTTTTCAAAAGGTTTCCTAAGCACACCCTGAAGTTACGAGAGCCGGGCTGAATTTGGTAATGGATGAAGTTTCACTATAGTTGCAGTACTTCAATAACAAATTTTATGCTGACTATCTGGCTCAGGATTTGAGATTCTGGGATACCTCCATGGAAATGTCGATACATCCAAACTTGGATATACTTGACTGACCTTGGGGAAAAGCCCACTTAATAAATATTCAGGTCCTATGATGAGGTCCACTGAAATACCTATGAATAAAAGACAATGGAGATATTTGGCAATTGTCTTTATGCTATTGCTGATGATATAAAGTGCATCTCTTTCTATCATTCCCAGAATTCTGCTCAAAGGGAGAGAGAACTTTTCCATATGTAATGTGACTGCACAGATTACATTGGATTTTGAAGGGCAATCCTGCTGTCATAAAAGTTCATGCCAATTTTTTGAATGCTTCTAGAGAGAGTAGCATTAGACCCTAGCACTTTGCTTCTGGGAATTGTACCACAATAGAACAGGGGATGAATAGTGCAGGATTAGAAGAAATGGTCACTTGTGATATCTGCATTTGCATATCTAATGAGCCTCCATTTTTGTGGAAGAGGCTCTTGTGCTGGAAGAAGCGTCTACACTGCCCCTTCTTGCGCAAGAAAAACCCTCTTGCGCAATGCCGTTATTCCTGAAAATAATCAGCGTAGCGGCATTGCGCCAAGACAGCTCTTTCTGGTGCAAGAGCCTCTTCCACAAAAATGGTGGCTCATTAGATATGCAAATGAGGCTGTGATATTCCACACTTAGCCTCATTTGCATATTTCTGGCACAAGAACCTGCCAGTGTAGACATAGCCTTAGTGATTTCAACTCTTTAGCCATCACCTAGACTGGCAAAAGATTCCAGCTTCCGCTGGACTAGCAACAAAAAGACTCCTCACGGAGTCTGCTCCAGGTCTGTCCTTAAAACAAAAGGGGGAAAGAGGCAGGGGGGGCCAGTCTTACAGCGCACACCTGGCAGGCATGAAGCAGACTGACTCAAGCACTTAGCCCTTCGCCCTCAACTCAGTTCACTCAACTCTGGAAGGGGGGAGGCTTGTTCCTCAGAGACCTCTTACAGTGATGGTGTCTCTCCTGCAAGCACTGGGGTCATGTTTTAAGGGTCCCACATTTAGGGGTAGCATGATTTGTGACCCCCACAACAGCCCCAAATTATTTACAGTATACCATATTCCATTCCAACACTGATCCTCCATCAGCCCTGGCTGAGTTGGATTTACATAACCACACCTGGGATTCCTTCCCCTTCCTGGCATGAGTGTATTTACATATCAACAGTTGTTAAACAGCAGAGCTAAACAATTGGAGTGAGCACACCCACCCCCAGAGCGGCTCCCTCCTTTTAGCTGGCTGATAACAAGCAGTACTTCAGCCTCTGCTTACATTCCTAAGCTAGGAAGAAGACACAAATATCAGATCCAGTCATGTTCCTTACCTATAAAACCTTTATTTACCCAGATGAAATCCTTGTTGGTAGACTAAGCAGGTAGATCAATATGTTTCACTCTCCTGGCATGATTCTGTGTGTTTATAATCTCTTCTGAGCAGGGACAGTACCTTTTAATGCATAAAGCTCCAATGCATTCGCAAGTATTTGTCAAGGATCTACTTCAGTTGGGCCATGATCGAGAATAAGGCCTCTTGGGGAATAGTGCAATACAAATAATCATCACCATTATATTGGTCACTGAATTGGCAAGGAGACTAAACTGTTATCTTGGTTATAATGATGGTCCTTGCACAGCAAAATTGAGGCACGTTATTAGGTTGGGGGAACCTCAAACTGCCATTATTGGAAAGAGGCTTTCTTCACAGCCATTGGTGTGTTCCCAGCACTAAATGAAATTAATTGTAATAATTATTTTTTGACAATTTAAAGACACCATCATGAAGAGAGCTGCCTCTGACAGTTATTGAATGTAACTCAGAGCTTGTACATATTTTATGGATTTATTCCTACTGAACCATGTAAGCTCCTGCAAAGCTGTAAAATGCAATAGCATCGAAAATATGTGATGTGCTCATGTAAGCCCGGCAGTTTAGGCCTGGGCCCATGACCTGTGCTCAGGACCATTAATAATCAGCTGGAGGTTCCCTTTAGCTCTGAGCCCAAAGTACAAGGGGGAACAGGCACCCAAAAGCAGTTCAACAGTCTTTACACTGATCCTAGCCCTGGTGCAGCATAGGGCAGATGAGCAACCAGTCAGGAGCTCCAGCATGGTTGTAGACTGAGCAGCAGTTTATCAGGGGCCGCACTCTTGACCAGGACAGGGCTACAAACAATTTATAAACAGCAGTCTACACAGCTAAGGGCTCCAGGCACTCGGCAGATTCAGCTAAAGGGCAGAGCAACCCACAAACAGATACATAGTTTAAAACTCGGGATTGTCAAGCTGGAGCAACTGTCTGTAGAGGCCAAGCCCTTAGCCAGGACAGGGCAACGAGTATACGTAGTACCGCAGTTCCAGGACTCAAGCCTGGTGACAGGCCGAGTAGTAGTTTTATAAGGCCCAGCCCTTTGTCAGGGTGGAACAACAGCCAAACAGTACAAAGAGCTAAACAGATTAAGCAGTTTAACGCTCAGGCCCGTCTGCAGGCTGAAACAGGGGATGCGGAACCTGCCACCCCAGGGGACAGGTGGAAGGGGGGGATGCGGGCCCATCCACTCCGTTGCATCCCAGCCCAGGGCCAGAACAGTGACAGTGCGGGCTGTCACTAGGTTGGCCGGGATCCTGGTCACAACATGCCAACCAGGTCAGTAGATCACCAGGGATCCTGGCTGCAACATGCTCCCCAGTTGACCTCTATCTCCTCAGCCGATCCTAGGTCAGCTAGCTGGGGCTAACTGACTCCCTGTCTGTTCTGCGGGGTCTGCTAGGGGCAGAGGTGCAGGCAGCATGTCCATGGGCTCCAGGTCCAGGTCAGACAGGGTTCCAGGCGGTCCAGCCCACTCTTCAGGGCCCAAAGGCGGTCTTGGGGGGGTCCTGGCCAACCTTCAGGTCCTGACAGCAGCCTCAACAGCCCTGGCCAGTCTTCTGGGCCTGGCAGTGGTCCTGGTCATCCAACCCAGTTCCTTCCTTCAAGGACAGCATATCTGGGCCTTCCTCCTCTGGAGCTTAGGCAGAATGTCTGGCCTGCTCTGCAGCCGGGGCCAAACTGAGTTCTGAGCCCTGGTTCTTATACTTCCGGCCCTGCCTTTCTGCTTTCTGTGGGTGGGGCTGGGTGAGTTGGACCCTGCCCACCAACAGGTCTTAGGGGGTCCTTCCTCTTCTGGGTAGAGGGAGGCCATGCAGCTGTCCTAGCCTTACTACAGCTCTACAGCCTTAAATAGGGTCGTTTTGCTGGGGAGCTTATAAACTGACAATTGGATGTGGAATGTTGTCTTCCATGGGGAGCTGCTAAAATCCTCAGTCAATCAAATAATCTGATTGTTCCGGATGGGCATTGCTGAATGCATAGTAATCAATGAGCAAGTCACAGCTTTCCATGGGGTAAAAATGTGATGTAGAAAAGGAGGCAAGTATGAGAGAGAAAACATAAACATTGTAACACTCACAGCACCTGGGCATTGGAAGGGATAGTCCACATTTTTCCCCTCTTAGCTTTGTACATTTGCTTTGAAAAACAAGCCAAAAGGGGGGAAATGCTGCCCCTTCTCCACAAGTGCTGAAGACCCTCTTGCATGAAAAATATGATTCTGCTGTGTGTACACAATAGGGACCAAGATTTGGGTCACCTGCACACTCCACAGGGGTGGCATCACTGAGCTATTAGAGAGGGAACAAGACCTAATGGTCCGATGGAGGCAGTTGGAGCCAAGAATATTTGGGGTCTTGTGTCATTTGGTATTGCTTCTGATTTTACAACTACTTTATAACGTTGTAAATCTACTATTGACTTCAGTGGAGTTACTCCTGGTTTATATTAGAGAAGTTGGAATCCTGATCAAGTGCTCTGTATCTTTCGCAGTGTGCAAAATTTGAATGTTAATACTAGAACTAGGCTTAGAGTCATGTTTGATTGTCAAACGAGCTACAATAAACTTACCTCAAGGCACCTCCAATAAGCATCATTCCTTTTAAAATTGATTTTATGCAACTGCTGTGAAAACATGTTGTTTTCTGTGAGTCTGTCTGAGACTGAAAAAGCAGCAGGATTGGCATCCATACATACCATGCTATGGATTGTGGCTTTTTCCAATGACTGGGTTACATTTTTTGTTGTTTTAGAAGTTAATATATAGAATAAATGATAGGCCTGAAGTACAAAGACCTATAAATACTGTACATTGAGAGGTTCTAATGACATCATAATTAGCTACGAGAGCAAAGTTCAAGGTCTTTTTGTTGTCACCAGAACCTCATATGATTATAGTCTTGTTCACAGTCTCTTCCTGTTCCATGTGTTTTTAAAATTTTGTTTAAATGGATCTGGTTAGCAATTATAGAGGAAAACTGTTTTTAACAGAGAAATAGTGTTACAAATAAGAACTGCAACTATATTGTCTGTTTTTATAGGGAGCGTTAACTAATTGGAGGCAAATATACTTGAATATGACCATTCTGCCTACAAGGAATTAGTGTCTCACCATGATCTCTTGTGCAGCCTTCAGTGGAAGTTTGGGATATGCAGAGAATGCAAGTATCAAGTCTTAGAATTGGATCCATACCATACCTCCTCCTCCTTTTGCCCCAGAGGTGGAACTGTGTAATTCTGTTGCATAAAGGAAAGGGGACTTGATTTGGGAAGCTCGACATGAGGTTATGTACTTAATGCATAGTGTGGAGCCGGGTCATTGGGTACTCCCTGTGTACAAATTACTAATAGGGTCAAGGCACAGGCCAGATGGATGTGCAAAGCTCAAGGTGGAACCAGTGCAAGTCATGGAGTTGAAGTAGCCCTCATGGAATGGATCGGTTGCTGAGAATGCTGGTTCTGTGGATTTGGTTGGTAAACATGTCTACTCATTTACAGTTCAGAGGCATCACTTTACCACTGGGAAATACAATGTGCTTATAATATCACAACTGATTTTCTTTGGCCTATGCTTCCAATTTAAGTTACTATGATTGATTTTAAAGAAGGATTTATAGAATGCTTCTAATTTCACTTTACATTTTTTTTTTCAATTTTTGGACCCCTCCTACCTTGTCAAATTTGAAAATATTTTCAGTGTACAAAAGCAATTGTTTTTTTTTCTCCTCCCTGGAAAGGAATCCCTGCAGTGGTTTTAACTCATTCAATTTATGCCCATCCCACTCATTCTTGAGTGAGCTTGCTGGCAGCTGCTCCTATGCCCTAACATGCTCAGCATATTTCAAGGGGCAATGCAAATCTGTCACTCACGTAAACACGCTGTTTTTCACATGCATCTCCCGAGCCAACGCATACTAGTGTTGTTGTTGTTACTGCTTTTACTCCTTTCAAAGGCTTTTTTTTTTAAGGTTTCTATTGATGATGTGCATCTGCACATTACCCCAATCCCCAATATTGCTGCACATAACAAAATTCATTCCCTTTAATTTTTTCCATCCACTTGCTGGGAGTCTCCTGCAGCCAAATTGGGAGAACTGCACATTGGTGTAAGGGGTCTTCACAAACTGCCATTGGCTGGGAACCATAGCCAATGGGAGGTGTGGGGTCGATGCTTGTGGACAGGAGGCAGTGTGTGGAGCTACCTGCCCCTCATTCCCAGGATCAGCTACATGCTACAAGCAACATGCCAGCCGCTTATGGGAGAGGTACAGCTGTAACCAGGGTGAGGGTGAGCCTGCCTTGGTCCCACTCCTCGGGAGCCACTGCTGTGACCAGACAGAGCCTGGCTCCTGAACCCCTGCTGTAGTCCTGAACCCCCTTGTGCAAGCCAACTCTCTCCCAGAGCCTTCACCCTGAACCCCCTCCCACACTCCCAAACACCTCAGCTCAGAGCCCACACCCCCTGCACTTCAACCACCTACCCAAACCTGATGAAAGTGAGTGAGGATGGAGTGATAAGTGTAGGGTCTCTGAAAAGCAGTGGGGAACAAGGCAAGGGTATTAGGTTTTGATGTAGATCATGGATTGCATTTAAATTCAACAGGAGAGTTTGTACTTCTAAAAGGTGGAGGCCACTGCCTTATAGTTCATTCACTCAAAAAGTTATCAGGATGAAGTGCATTGCCTGGACTTTTCTACTGTTACTATAAACTGCTATTTACATATACAGATAAGTGATCTGCCTTTTTGCTTAGTAAATATTATAATTATGGATATGATAGCAAAACAGAAGCATGCAGCTGTGTGCAGTACTCAAAGTATCTACAGCTGGAATTTCTGCATCATCATTTTAGCCCCATTAAATTGTCACTCAGTTCAAGCTGAATATTAGCCCTCTTCAGCATGCAGACAAAAGGGTTAATGTCCATCTTTTAAAAAAAAATTAACCAACATAATTTCTAACTTTTCTGAAATGTAAGGAACAGTAGCCAGTGTACCATAGCAAACACAAGATTTAATTACACTGGACTTGAATCTCCTCTCACCAGTTTAAATCCAGCACAGCTTGATGACACCAATGGGAGTTACACGGATATCACAGCAGCTATTCCACCAGTACATCTCTGTGCAGTTCCAGAAAGAGACTCCTACAGAGCATAACCCAGACTCCCTGCACGGTCTGTACTTGGTCTGCCTCTCCTTCCCTTTAGAATCATACCAATTCTGCTGCCTATTAGACCACATAACCATCAGAAGGAAGGGACAGATGTGTCCCATAAAAAGTAATTTGAACTGGGTCTGTTTATACAGCATGAATAATTAGATATCAGAACTCAGCTGAACCTGTCCAGCCACCTTTTATTTAGCATTAACATTCCCCGCCCACTCACTACTCCCATTTACCTACTGCATAAACTGTTGATTATAAGCTCTTTGTGTTTGAACAATGGGGCCTTGATTTGAGTTGGGGTCTCTAGGCGCCAAGGTAATATAAATAAGAAGAAAGATTTAAAATAATGGAACACTTCTAGTTCCCATGCAATTGGTGGTTTTCCACTTCTCTGTTAAAATGATATCACCTCTCCCATCAAAATCTACCCAGTCTCAGTAGTATGATCTCAACTGCTCTCTGCTTTCAATATCATGGAAGAAAATGGATACCTATCTACAGGACTCTCAGTGGCAGTTTTGAACCTAATGAAAGAGACAAAACAGCAGTTCTTTGGCAGACTTTGAACTGTAACTCTTGCGTTCCGTTTCACATCTAGAATTCTTAACCTGCTTTGACAGAGGCACTCAGAGCTTTGGTACTCAGGACTATTCTTCTTTTGAGTCTCCCATCTGACATAAGAGGAAACAGAATGCAAAGGACAAGAGGTGATAATTACATTCAGGCTGCTGGTTGTTTAATAAATCTGCTTGATAAATCATGTGGGATTTTTTTAAAATTGTAGATAGAGCATTGGGCAGGTTCCTCTATATCTTTCAAAGTCATGAGTCACTTAGGTCACAAAGCAGTAGGTATTACAAGGAGAGTGTAAAATTAAAATAAACTTGAAATTGATGTTTCCAAGATTGGAAAAGTTGGGGGTGTTTCTCACATTTGTTGGGGTAAAATAGATTCTACAGTGAGTATGTTTAAAAAGTTCATTCCAGTGTCGGAGGTGTTATTGATTCCAGCCATGTACTACCTTTAAAACCAGAATGAACTTTTTCATGTATCCACTGTATCTCAAACATCCAGTGCAGCTACTGGGTTTGTTCATTTGTTTTCATGCCTACATTTTGCATTGTCTGCAGTGTGGACATGTGCCTGACATTAGGCTACTGAACTGAAACGCAGATCTTTGTATCTGACCAACAATTACTCTCCTCATCTTTGTATATACAGTAGAAAGTGGCCAAACAGTGTTCAGAGCTGGTACTGGATGAGGCAGAAACTAGAATTTGGGGTTCAAGTTCAAAGCCGAATAAGGGTTTGGACTCAGTTGTACTGAAATCTGGGATGTTTTCTTTTTACATTGACAGTGAAAGGACACTAGAAAATGTGCTATAAGAAACATTCTATCCTGAAAGTGAAGTAGAATACAGGACTTCATATTAAACATAAGGCTCTCAGTAATCTGAAACACAAAACCCACTCACACGTTGGGTGCTAGAAGGTGATTGAATGGTGTGAAGGACTAGAAAAGGTGTGTGGCCTTATCTAGGCAATTGTTCTATCTTTCCTGCCAAATTTCTTGAAACTACCTGTTTGATCTAGCTGTCCATCCAGGGAAGTCAATATCCCAGAGATACACCAAAGGGCACATCTCTTGTGATATTAGTCTTCCTGAATGGGTAGCTTGATCAAATGGGTAGTTAAAAGAAATCAGGTAGGACAGATTAAACATAGGCCCAGATAAGGAATGATAGGATTCACCCATCTTTAGTTCCATGTAACTTATTTTGAAAAATAATGTATTTTGGGAAAGCTGCTTCTGTAGTCACTGCACTATTCCTGTCCACAAGCTCCTGAATGAGAACTATTGGGAGTATCAAGGACATTGGACCTGCTAAGTAAAGAGATTGACAGTGAGGGATGGTGTAACTCGGAGACTTGGCTGGATTGCTTGATTCCACCCCAAAGTGAAGTGGAGCCAAGGGCCTGAAAGGGTGTCCTTGTGGTACTGGAAAAGGGTCTCAGAAAGGGCAGCCTACCCTCGCATTATGATACCGTGTCTGAAACAGCCACTGAAATTTGAGATGAAATAGAACCCAGATGTGCAATAACTTCTGGTTTTTCAAAACAAAATCCAGTCTGAGGTTTGGTAAACCAACATCACCCTCTATTTTGCCCATTTTTTAAAATTTGGAATAGCCAGTAAAATGAAAGTAGGTCTGTTGACTAAGCTAACTCACGCGATGAACTAAAAATATTAATCATGATTAAAAATTGATCATGATTAATCATACTATTAAACAATAGAATACAAAATGAAATGTATTAGCTATTTTTGGCTCTTTTTACATTTTATTACAACACAGAATACAAAGTGTAGAGTGCTTACTTTATATTATTTTTATTACAAACATTTGCACCATAAAAATGATAAACAAAAGAAATAGTATTTTTAATTCGCCTCATACCAGCACTGTAATGCAATCTCTTTATCATGAATGTGTAACTTATAAATGTAGGGTTGTTTTTTTATACATACCTTCCGCCGAAACCAAAACAATGTAGAACCTGTAAGTCCACTCAGTTCTTGTTTAGCCATTTGCTGAGACAAACACATTTGTTTATATTTGTGGGAGATTATTTACAAAGTCACCTGAAAATGAGAACAGGCATATGCATGGCACTTTCATAGAAGGTGTTGCAAGGTATTTATATGCCAGATATGCTAACTAGTCATATTTTTCCTTCCATGCTGATGATGCTTGCTAAAAAAAAATATTATGCATTAATTAAATTTGTGACTGAACTTCTGGGGGTGGGGGAAGAATTTCATGTCTCCAATTCTGTTTTACCTGCCTTCTGCCATATAATTTATGTTGTAGCAGTTTCGATAATGACTCAGAACATGTATATTTTAAGAACACTTTCATGGCGGATTTGACTAAACAACAAGAAGGTATCAATGTAAGACTTGTAAAAATAGCTACCGCACCCAATCTCAGATTTAAGAATCTGAAGGGCTATCCAAATAGGGAACATGCTTTCACAAGTCTTAAAAGAGTAACACTTCGATGCAGAGACTCTAAACTACCAAAAAGAGTTTGCTGGTGGCAACTCACTCAAATGATGAAAATGAACATGAGTTAGTCTACTAGACATCCACGGCTCATTTTTGTGAATACACATACAGATGTGGATAAAAAAATTCTGTCTAGAACTCTTCAAATGTGTAGATATTCCATAGATGTGCATGAGGATATCCGCAGATCATTTTTGCAGATACAGATACCAATTTTGTATCCATGCAGGGCTCCTCTGCTTTGGGCCATTATCAAACAAAACACATCAGCATGGATGTATATCCTCTGGCATAGTGGTTAAAGCATGAAGGGATGTGTGCATCTTTAGTGCACCTGGAATGTAAATATCTTGTGAGGTCAGCTAAAACAGTATTACACAAATGCCTGTTCTCGCTTTCAGGTAACATAGGAAAAAAATAAGCATGCAGCATTATTTCCTGCAGACTGTACTCAAACTTATTTGTTTAGAGATTGGCTGAATAAAAAGTAGAAGTTGTAGGCTCTAAAGATTTACATTGTTTTAATTTTGAATGCAGTTTTTTGTACATAATTCTACAGTACTTGTATTAGGTGAAATAAAAACTGCTATTTTATCTTTACAGTGCAAGCATTTGCAACAAAAATAGAAACTGAACACTGTACACTTTTTATTATGTATTAATTGGAATTAAGATATTTAAAATGTAGAAACTCTCCAAAAGTATTTTAAAATATGACTTTATTGTTTAGTAGCATGATTGGGTAACTAATTATGATTATATTAAATCAATTGAGAGCCCTAGAAATAAGCCAAAATCAGAACTGTTTTTGAACAACTGATTCATCTTTCCCTAGGCCACATTGGTGTGAATTAAATAAAATCTGAATTCATAACCATCCCAGCTTTGAGTTGGGTTTTGTAAAACCCAATCCCAACTCAAATCACTATTAAAATCACTGCCAAGGAAGGCACTGTTTGCTGTGTTTTTTATTGCTGCACGACACTATGCCAATTTAATCAATTTGTCTTATTGCAGTATAATTAGAATGGGTGCTGCTACTTCTGTGGGGAGAAAAAGTTTATCCTACTGTCGGTAAGTATCATTATAGTCTAAGATTTATCTCAAGAGTTCAAGCTGCAATATAATATACTTGTGTTTCAAGTCATGGTATTAAAATCAAATGCATCCATGATTTATAATAAACATTCCATGAGGAAATAGTAACCACAAGTACACATGTCACAACGTGATAGTGTAACAGGATATTTTCCTCTGGCAGTTAGAAGAGCTTTGTTAACCACTAGTCCACATGGCTGTGAAGTAATCATTATAAAGATACTTATACCTTGAAAGTGTGCTGCAAGCCATCTTTTTATCTCCTTTCTGGAGAGGTTTCAGAGGATGAATGTATTTAATTTTGTGGGGGTTTTTTTGTTAAAATGAATTGCTTTGATCTATTAGCTCAGGTACTTAACTGGTACAAGTCACAATGGAAGTCTTTCTGTGGAGTCTTGGAGTTCTTCCATCTTCAGAAATTCACCTAGGATTATTAGAAGGATAGATTCTAAATGGTAGAAATTTCTCACAAGATTAACAGTGCTTGTCTTGTTTCATGTCCATCAGACAGCCCCTCATTTCCATGAGAACCCCTCCACTGTTTCTGAATTAAGCCATGACTTTGCACATTGGACAGAAATTTCTGATGTGGATTTTTGTCAAGTGTTTTCTGAAAATCCAAGTATATACTGTACACAGCATTCCCCGTGTTTGTACTGGCAGCAGCATACTTAAACAATTCCAACAAGTAAGTGAGGCATGACCTTCCCTTCCTGAAACCATGTTGGCTATCCTTAATTCAAGTTGTGGTTTTCCGACCATTCCTCCATTTGATCTTTTAAAACCATTTCCAAGACTTTCCCCACAACCGATGCAAAACTGCAATAATTAGTCTATAATTTCCTGGAGTGCTGTATCTATACATTCTAAAAATGGCCTTGCGTTGGCTACTTGCCATGCTTCCAAGAGCTCTTTTCGGTTGAATGTTAAAAGCCTTCAGTTCCTACCAGTGTTGCTGCAGCACTGACTTTTATTAGGCTTATCAGTCATATGAGTCTGAAAACTGTGCTGGTGAAATATCAATGAGAAGCAAATAAAAAAAAGTAGTTAAGTAAATTTTCATTGCAGAATACAAGCATTAATATCAAATAGGGTCTGAAAAATTCTGAATATTGTGATGAAAATATATATACATTCCAAGATGGATGAAAAAATCCAGAGTTTTACTTTTCCATATTATTCAGGTTCAACCAATTCTTGGTCCTGGTGAAATCTTTGGGAGTCTTTCTCCAATAGGTAAAGAATTTGTCCCCTCCTCCCGCCCCCAAAAAAAGTCTGTTTGATTCCTACTTCTTTTCCCCTCTATTCAGTAGTAATATTTCACAACTCTTGCAGAGCTCATAGGTCCAAGCCTAAAACAAATTCAAGAAGCAATGCCCATTTTGGGGGAAATCCACTTAGCTGGTAGAAAAGGAGATATGTGAATGTAATCAAATAACTGTTTTTGTCATAGCAGTCATTCAGCAATGGACAGGAGTATGGGGACTCATCTTTGTCTCTCCATTAATCCAGACATTGTTTCGCTCTCTGCAAAAGAGTGCTTAAGCACAGAATATGGGTGACACATGGCTAAGTTTTATTGTGTTTACTGTAGACAAAGAAGTGTCTTTTTTTCAAAATTGGCCTCTAAGTCATTACTGTAGTAATATTAAACACCATTCTTTTTCTTTCATTGTAATTTTTATTATCATGTTGCAGTGCTTCGAGGAAAGAGTAAAAGGTATTTGTTTTGAAGAGGTGTATTCTCCTCAGATTGCTGTATTGTTACCAATACTAGCGATGGGATGATCATCAATATAAAATCAGAATTATATTTGAGAGGACATGGTGAACTAGAGAGAATAGAGATGAAAGCAGTTAAAATTTTTGACTTGTCTTTATTTGTAGACCTGGAATCTAGCACCATCTTCATGGCTTGAAGTCTCAAGTTTAGAATGCACTGGTTTACAATGTGCTACAGGTTTTATTTGCAACCGTTGGACCGATTAAAATTTATATATATATATATATATATATATATATATATATATATATATATATATATATATATATATATATATATATATATATATAAAATAAATAAATAAAATATTATTTATTTATTTATTTAATGGAAGGGTAGATTCCGCAGCACAAAGTAATTGGGGAAAATTCCTTCAAAATGAAAAATCCTCACATCCATATGATGGTGGAGGTAAATCAGAATGACAAAGCTAAACTCTTCTTGATCAGTTCTACTTGGTATGACTTTTCAGATGCTTTTCAGGAAAAATATCAAAATTTAAGAAAACAAGGGGAAACACAGTTAAGGACACATTCTATAAAACATGCCTACACCATCCTAATTCTCTCCCTTCATTGTGTCATGAGCAGAGTGGTGAGAATTCTTTTTTTTGACAAAAATGTTGGTTTGGTCACAATGAAACATTTTACAAAGCATATGAATTTCACTAAATTGTTCATACAAACACAAACAATCCAAAATGTTTAAATGAAGCATTTTGATTTTTTTCTGTTTGAAAGGGCTTCTGCTTGAATTCATCTTTAAAGAGTCTATCCCTTTAACATCAAAATGAAACATTTCACTTTGGGGACTGTTGGTTTGCTAACAGTTTAGTTTTAGATTTTATATGAAACAACTTTCTAAACTGAAAATGTATTTGTACATCTCTAGTCACGATGAATTCCTCTTCAGAGTATCTTAGCCTTCTATAACAAATATAGCCCTAATATCAATGTCTCTTACAATAGGACCCACTATGGCTAGGTCTAGACTGCAGCTCTTTTCTGGGATACTGGAGGTATTCGGGAAAAGCTATGCCACATTCAAGGAACGTGTCTGCTTTTCCAAAAAAGATTTTGGAAAAGTAGATGAGCTCTTTTGCCATCTCCATAAACCTTCTTTTATGAGAAAGAAGGGATGTGTCGAAAGAGGAGGTTTTTCTGAAATTTAGCACCATGTAGATACACCAAATTTCGGAAAAGCCTCTTTTGAAAGAAAAGCGGGAAAAAATATGCAAATTGCGAACCACAATTTGCGTATCTTTTTACAACTTTTCTTTGTAGTGTAGACCTAGACCAGTGGTCTCCAACCTTTTTACACCCAAGATCACTTTTTAAATGACAGACCAAGCCAAGATCTACTGCCCCTTCCTTGAAGCCCTGCCCTCTCTATTCTCCTCCTCTCCATCACTTGCTATCCCCAATCCTTATACTGCTACTTTAAAAAAAAATTCCCACCATTCCTCACAGCTACTCACCTGTGCTGTTGCTCGGTGAGTAGCTGATCCTCAAATGAGGAAATCTAATGTAAATGTACTGCGCAGGTGTGTAATTCAGAGAGGGCTCAAGAGCTACTCTTAGAGCCTCCGAAATCTACCGGTAGATCGTGATCTACTGGTTGGTGACCACGGACCTTGACTATGTTATAAAATCTAAACAATTCCAGGAAAGTACTTCAGTTAGCCAGTTTCTACATGTTTGGGCACATCATTCTGAGGAATAATATTCCTAAAAATACGATCCAGTGAGATCCAGAAGATACTCTGCACTCGCAGTCACTGCTCCATAATCTTATGTTTTGGCCTCAGAAGGGTATTGTTGGAAACATATATAATGACTTTATTATCTGGAAGAATACCAGCAGTGGATAATTTCTGAAATTCAACTTTCACACAGAAGTAGGTCTCCAGATTTGGTGGTTGTCAGGCTGCCTGGAACAAATGTGTTTTTGAAAGTCTTGATCAAGAGGAGGAGACACGTGACCTGAGGTGACTGATAAACAACATGAGAATTTGGCTGAACTCTGTCGACATGACATGGAATGTGAGGTTTGCTGCAGTTGAAAACAAATGAGAGTAAGTCCTTGGGCCAAATCATGGAATTTTAGGCCAGTCTTACCACAGGGTTAAGTCCAACAGAAGTCAGGAGGAAATTTGCCTGAGCAAGAATTGCAGGATTTGATCTCTTAAAAGACATCTAGAGTTCTAGAATAATTTTATACCTGAGAACTCTACTATTAGTGTGCTACTAGCTGTATAAGATGTTTTACAATAAAAAATTAAAACAGAGCTTTGTATATCATGTTCTGTAATCAACTAGGTTTCTTTTTACTTGCAATGAAACAGGAACTGAAGAAAAGCAAAACACACAGGGAAAATACCTAACATTTTACCCAAGTAGAAATCTTCCTTTTTTTGGTGATGGATTACAGAATTCATAGTAGTTGTGCATATAATGTGTGCTGGCCATTTGCTATTGAAAGCTTACATGTTGCTTGACCTTGTAGGAATCAAGCAACATAGTTGCTTGCTTTTTGTTTTTTGGTTTGTTTGGTTGTTGGTGGGGTGTGTGTGTGTGTGTGTGTGTGTGTGTGTGTGTGTGTGTGTGTTTTGTCAAGCTATAGTCACTGTTCTGATGAGTAGTAGTATAAAGTTATTTTCGAGGGACTAAATTTGTTGTCTTTCGGCCTATTCTTCATATAGGTGCTACTAGGCTTTTCCATTCTGAGACTTTTTTTTTGTACTCTTACAGTAATACAGGTTCAAACTCCCTAATCTGGGCTTCCCTTGTCCTGCAACATCACCTGTGCGAGCACTCATGGGGATAAGCTTTTGGGCTGGGGCCAGGAGCATTGCCAAATTAGGGGGCAGCAGAGTTACGGGGAGAAATGCAGAGCCCCCAGTCTTTGGGGGTGTGAAGAGTAGAGCTCTGTCACTGGAGGGAGGGCAGCAGCACAGCTGCCGGAGGGGAGCACAGAGCCCCCTGGGCCATAGTAGAGGTGCTGGGGAGGAGAGTGCAGAGCTGTTCGGTGGAGCCTGGAGCTTCCTGGGTGGCAGTATGGCTGCTTAATGGAGCCCGCTGGGCAGCAGTAGCGCGAAGTCCCAGGCAGCAGCAGGGCGCTGGGGAGATTGCAGAGATGCCAGGCAGAGTGGACCTCCGGACTTCAGTGGAGTTCCCGGCCACTGCAGAGAGAAGGGAGCCCCAGATTGCAATGAAGTGGGGATGGGAGTGGAGCTTCCCTCCTTCCCGTGCACTGTGTGGAGAGCAGAGTCCTGGTGGCAGTGGAGCTACCTGGGGAAATGCAGAGCCCTTGCCACATTGACCTTCCCTGGTCTGGCAAATTCCCTGGTTTGGTACCACGCAGATCCTGAGGGTGCTGGATGAGGGAGATACAACCTGTAGTAACTCTTTAACTGATGCAGAGAGCTCTCTCCTCAGTAATCACATTGGGAATTTTGCCAGAGCAAGGACAGTACAATAAGGACTGGATTTGTAAAGTCATGTTATGAAGGGTTTTATTTATGCACTATATATCTTCATGATGAGTAATTCTCACTCTCTCTCATTCATTTTCCTCTGCTCCTCTGTCTGATACAGTGCTGTAATAGCCCAGTACATAACCTAATAAAATATTGGAATGTAGAAAAACAAGCAGCAGATTTGCTATAAAAAGACATTTGGCATTTTTAAAATGTGTTTAGCATTTTGGATGTCTAGACAAAGTTGGGGCACATTACTATATGGTTCCCTAAAAGTACGTAAAATGCTTCCTGGCATGCAATATGGTCATGAAATGTGGTCTGTTAAATTAAGAAGCAGAGAATAAGCCAACTGGTAATTTATCCGATCATAAAGAGATATGTTTAGCAAATGAGTTAATATTAGGTGAAAAATATGGGACCCAGATCAGAAATGTGCTAAAACTAGACATTAGCTCAAAACATCTCTGTCCTAATGACTATATATACACACTGGGCATGAGAGGTGACAAGACTAAATCCTGCACAATCCCACATTAAAACCACCTGGGAGGATGAGCACAAATTTTTAATCCTGATCTTGAATCTCTCAGAGAAAGAAACAATTCTATTGAAACTGTTTTCTTCCATCCAGTTTTGTATAACTGTTGGAGAATATTTGTTCAGAAGATGTACAATATCAGTCCAGTGCATAAGATGCCAGCTCTGTAGTCTTCTTATAGTTACATCAGATAGATTAGAAGTGTAGACCCAAATTCATGGGGCTGCGCTAAAGTGGCTTAGGGAAGAATTTGGCCAATGTTATCCAAGTTCTGTTTTCTTGAAAACTTTTTATCTTGTCTTGAAATTTCTAGATCTCAAAAGAAACCATTATGATAAGACGACTGAGGAAGAAATTTATGGAATGTGGAATTTATGTAGTTGTCATTGGCTCCTGCTCCTTGCAAAAGGTGGCAAAATAAACAGGAAAGTGTAACGAATAATGAAATCCACTCTCTCTCATACACTTCCAGGATTTAAGGCACAATTATATACATGTTAACCCGAGCATCACAACAACATAAACAACAGTACAGACAATTAACAGTAAAGCATTGTCAAGCTTATTTGTGCCAATTACACTATTAACTGTGGAATTTCAGGCACATGTTTGCATTACCTACTCATTTCAATACTTTCCTGTTGCTGATCTTTTCTAGCAGCAATTTTTCCAATTACAGGAATTGCTGGTACTATGCCTAGAGACACTCAGCCTTTATTTCAGGTAGGAAAAGATCCTGTAAGATGGTTTACATAGCCATATCCGCAGAGGGGCCTGTTGCATAGCATACCGTGTTAAGGCTTAGCAGAGCACATATCACAGCTATCGGATGTAGACCATCTCAAGGGTCTCTGCGGCTGTTTAACTCTTGACATAAACTGTTCCTTCCAGCGTGAGCAGAAAAAATACACCTTTGCTTGCCAAAGCTGTGCAAACACATTTTGCTAAATAAAACTAATTAATTATGTTAAAGGCGAGACATTTTAGAAGCAAGAGGTGCAGGAAGGAAAAGGGGCCAGGTTTATTTTTTCCTCGATCATTTTTGCTTAACTGTACATGTGCAAAGAACAACTCAGGAAACTACAGACCAGTTACTTTAACTTCTGTGCCAGGAAAGATAATGGAGAAATTAATTAAGGAAATCACCTGTAAACACTTGGAAAGTGGCAAGGTGATAGGGAACAGCCAGCATGGATTTGTAAACAACAAATCATGTCAAACCAATCTGATAACTTTCTTTAATAGGATAACGAATCTTGTGGATAAGGGAGAAGCAATGGATGTGGTATACCTAGACTTTAGTAAGGCATTTGATATGGTCTCCCAAGATATTCTTATCAATAAACTAGGTAAATACAACTTAGAAGGGGCTACTATAAGGTGGGAGCATAACTGGATAGATAACCGTACTCAGAGAGTAGTTATTAATGGTTCACAATCCTGCTGGAAAGGTATAACAAGTGGGGTTCCGCAGGGGTCTGTTTTGGGACTGGCTTTGTTCAATATCTTCATCAACGATTTAGAAAGTATGCTTATTAAGTTTGCAGATGATACCAAGCTGGGAGGGGTTGCGACTAATCTGCAGAATAGGGTCATAATTCAAAATGACCTGGATAAATTGGAGAAATGGTCTGAGGTAAATAGGAGGAAGTTTAATAAAGACAAATGCAAAGTGTTCCACTTAGGAAGGAACAATCAGTTTCATACATACAGAATGGGAAGCGACTGTCTGGGAAGGAGTACAGCAGAAAGGGATTTAGGGGTTATAGTGGACCACAAGTTGAGTATGAGTCAGCAGTGTGATGCCGTTACAAAGAAAGCAAACATGATTCTGGGATGTATTAACAGGTGTGTTGTGAGCAAGACACGAGAAGTCATTCTTCCGCTCTACTCTGTGCTGGTTAGGCCTCAGTTGGAGTATTTAGTTCAGTTCTGAGCACCACATTTCAAGAAAGATGTGGAGAAATTGGAGAGAGTCCAGAGAAGAGCAAGGAGAATAATTAAAGGTCTAGAGAACATGACCTATGAGGGAAGGCTGAAGGAATTAGGTATGTTTAGTTTAGAAAAGAGAAGATTGGGGGTGGGGGGAGAGACATGATAGCAGTTTTCAGATATCTAAAAGGGTGTCATAACGAGGAGGGAGAAAACTTGTTCATCTTGGCCTCTGGGGATAGAACAAGAAGCAATGGGCTTAAACTGCAGCAAGGGAGGTTTAGGTTGGACATTAGGAAAAAGTGTCAGGGTAGTCAAACACTGGAATAAATTGCCCAGGGAGGTTGTGGAATCTCCATCTGTGGAGATATTTAAGAGTAGGTTAGATAAATGTCTGTCAGGGACGGTCTAGACAGTATTTGGTCCTGCCATGAGGGCAGGGGGTTCCTTCCAGTCCTAGTATTCTATGATTCTATGAATGGAAAAGCAGCTATTGAGATTAATATTCTAGTGATTCAAAAGCAGAGAGGAGCTTTTCCTCTCTTGTTTTGAGAGGTAGGACTCTCAGGGTACATCTAGACTACAGAGCTTTTCTGGGATACTGGAGGTATCCCAGAAAAGCTCAGCCACATCCAAGGAAAGCATCTGCTTTTCTGGAAAAAAAAAAAATTCAAAAAAGCAGACGTGTTTTTTCGGCATCCCTGTAAACCTCGTTCTACAAGGAAGAAGGGATGTTCGGAAAGAGATTTTTCCCCCAAAATTTGGCCCCGTATAAACCAAATGTTGGAAAAGCCTCTTTTGGAAGAAAAACGGAAAAAGATACACAAATTGCGGTTCACAATTTGCGTATCTTTTTCCGACACTTCTTTGTAGTATAAACTTAGCCTAGGTGTTGAAACCCAAGTAACATATTTCCAGGAGCGCACACTTTCTTTATCTGGAGATGGAAGTAGAATTGTGGTAGCTTTTAGTAATTGGACTTAATGCTTAGCATTTAATAGCACTTTGAATGGACAAAGTGCAGTTGAAACATTAGCTAATGATATTAAACGTACGTGAACTTACAATGAAAAGATTAGTGGAAGCATTTTGCGTGTGGATATGCCAGCAGTAGTTGCACCACTATATCTATGAGTAGTCACAGTATTTTGGAGAGGGTCAGGGAACTGCTTGCTGGGGCTCTGCAGATGTAATTAACTCATTTTATATAAATTTAAGAATGGGACAATTGTGTCCATCTTATCTGCTGTAGAAGGGAACCAATCTGCTCAAGTTGCCAAAATTTAAACAACTGCTAACAAGGTTTCACTGGAGGCCTGCCTTATTCTGTCCTCCATGGTCTTTCCACACCAAGCCAGCAGTAGGTAATCTGGCATCATTGCAACACAAAGCACTGCAGCATTAAGTCCAGGTTTCTGGCCACATTGTCAGCATCGGCTCCCTATCACTCTGTGGATTTGGAGAAGATTGATATCTCTCATGGATAAAGCAGGAGAAGCTATTAGGCTTATTGCCGAGGCATCAACTCAGTTTCCTCATCCCCAATGAAACATGGCTTGAGCCCCTGCTCCCTGCCCTGCCGCCATGCCTGGCCCTTCTCTCCTCTCCTGCTACTGTGAGAAGGGAAAGTTGCATTCTCCAGGAAAACAGAAGATGCCGAAAAGCTTAGGGGAGCTGTGTGAGCCCCTGTCCAGTCCTGCCACCATGCCTGGACCTTCCCCCCTGCCCTCCCCGGCCTACCTGCTCCTGCAGGACAGGAAAGCTGCATTTTTCCAGCAAATGGGACGAGGGTACTGAGCACACAGTTGCTACATGAACACCTGCTCTCCCACCATTCCCAGGCTCCCTCTCGCAGGCTCAAGCTCCAACCTGTCCCTTACCCTGCCAGCCACCAGAATTAGTCTAGCTGCTCCCCTAAGGACTCTGAGGTGTACTTGCTGCATAGTGTCTCCTTAAAAGCCTAACAGTGGCCTTGTACATAGCACATCCCTATTGTTTTTAGACAGACTTTCATTTCATTCTAACAGATTAGGTGTAATGCTTTACAGTGTGTCTCCTGAAAAGTCTGACCTCCACTTTTTGTTACAGCAGCTATAGCAGTGAACCTGCTGAGCACTCCCCTGGCCCGGTCAGATATCTGGCTGGCAAAAATCTGCAGGCAAAAATGGATTAGGAGGTGACATGTTCAAGAAGCAAATACAATCTGCTTACTTGGGCTATGCCTATACTACAAAGAAAAGTCGGAAAAAGATACGCAAATTGCGGTTCGCAATTTGAGTATCTCTTTCCTCTTTTCTTTCAAAAGAGACTTTTCTGAAATTTGGTGCATCTACATGGTGCCAAGTTTTGGAAAAACCTGCTCTTTTGAGCCATCCGTGCTTCCTCATAAAATTAGGTTTACAGGGATGGTGAAAGAACTCATCCGCATTTTCAGAAATTTTCCAAAAAAAGCAGATGCATTCCTTAGACAAGGCATTGCTTTTTCTTGGACAGGGAGTGATCTCTGTTTTAAGTCAAATTTACTAAAAAGTAGCAGAGAAATGAAAGGTGGGAAATTTTCCCCTATTAGGGATTACACTATTTAATTAAATTTAAAATCCTTCTATAGTTCTATGCATGCATAGTTAAATTAAATGCACCACACCAAGTTCATTGGTGATTCCAGTGTTGGAAACACAGAGAAGAATATTGATGTTACTTTGGTTTCCTTCTAATAGATTCCATGGTCTCTGATTTTTTTGGACACTGTATCCTGAACAGAATCTATTACAAAGGTAGAATCACAGATTTCACAGTCTGCTTTACCTTTGTTTGGTGGCACAACATCTCAGAAACGAAATCAGATTATTTGTAGTTTTGGGGTGGGGAATAGAGAAGCCTCACTTTCATGCCTTAAAGAAAACTGTGTGACTACCTTGTGTGTGTGCATTTTTGCATATCCTCAAAATGTGGCTATAACTGGCTAAAGTGGAACACCTGCAGAAAAAAAGATATGTCTTCGTGTTTAATAGACACACCTGGGACCCAGTGTCTATGCAAATGGGGAATACGGATACTGCACAGTGTATGAACACAAGTCATTGATGTGGATGGTTACTTACATTCTTTACTGTGCTTGCAGAGTTTCCGAAGAAAATGTTTAACTGCCCACAGATTCAGTGGAGCAAAGTCTATTAAATCATACACTCTTCATTTGTGAAATTGCCTTAAAATGGAATTATCTGGGGTTCAGACTGTTATTCCTCTCTCCCTTCTTTTAAAACAAAAATCAAGATTGAAAACTTCTTATTTTTTTAACTTTGCTCAAAGCGTTTAATGGTTTGGTGCGGTGCAGCCATGCACGCCAATGTTGTTTTTATCTGCTGGTTTGTTTTCCTTGTGATGCTCTAAATGAAAAGTGTTATAGCAGCAGACTGTGGTAGGTGGTAATAAATTAAAGTTTCACAAAGTAGGACATTGTCTAAATGGAATGAAGGGATCTAAACTCCAAGGTTGTCTGCTGTAATGAGGGACAGTTGGGAGATATGTTTAGGGTTGTGACATTATGCACAATTTCCACTTGGCTCAGTCCTGTTTCCATGGCAATGAGTATTTTTCATTAATTACTAGTTTACCACCATGGTACTGTATTTCTGGTATTTTTACATTATTAATGTCCTGTAGTATAAAGAAGCATTGAATAGCTTGATTTTTTTTTTAAGCAGCCTCCATTGGCTATTAGAAAATATGGCAATAAAAAACACGGATTTGATCATTACTTTAACTGGGTCCAAAGTAAATATTTCAATACACTGAAATCTTGACTCCAGATCCTGGTGTAGCAATTGTATATCACCTAACTCTTAAAACATATGTATTTGGTCCTTCGATACATTTCAGTGTTGGGCCAAGTAGCTCTTTGGAATGGAATGGAAATCCAGACCTGCCCAAGTCAGTAACATTTGTTTCTACAGAGCATAGTACTAGCAGTGTGAGTTTGATTGACTGGATCTTCATGATATCGGGGTCAGAGAGACTGATGGGATGCTTCTTTTTGTGCTTGACTCACAAAATCTCATTATTCAGGGCGTCCTTGTGCATTCTAGGGGTGTTTCCAGAGCATGGGGAGGAGGAGTTTGGATTTGCTGAACTTTGCGGGTAACACCTGACATTCTTTAGGCCTACCCATGCCTATTTCAGTGTTATGCTGTGAATTTGGTAGGATGTATTCTCCCATCATAAGTGAGTTCTCAGAATTATTTGTCTCCATTTTATGTCCTCACCCCTTATAAATATTATCATTGGACCTGTGGACCTAATCCTGTACAGTGCCGAGGGCCTCCTCAGAGGTGCTGTGTATTCTGAACTCCTCCTGCAGCCAGTAGGCACTGGAAGCACTTGTGCCTCCCAAGAGATGTGCTTAGTTATTTATAGGATCATAAACCATTTATGATTTGCTTGCTTCCTATTAGCCTCTGGACTGATCTATTCTCAAATCTCTTCTGATAGATTAATCTTCCATTCCTTCACGTTATATGTCAGTACAAGTTGTGTGTCTCTGTCTCTGTCTCTGTCTCTGTCTAATAGCCTGGCCCCAAAAGATGCTAAGTATCCTCAACAGCTACAGAATCTCATGCCACGTCTATAGTACAGTGCTGCAGGGTTCTCCCAAAAACATAAAATACCCACCTCCATGAATGGCAGGAACCTAACATAGCGCTGTGTTGATGTAATTGATATTTCTCAAAGGGGGTGGAATATTCACATGCTGAGTGACACATTTTTTGTTGACTTAGATTGTAATGTAGTCAAAACCTCAATGACACTCCTCGGAGTTGAGTGATCTCAGTTCCTCTGATCAAGAGGGAAATCTAGCAGGAGATCAAACTGAATTTCAGTATATACTTCTGCAACAAGGAGGCCTGTGGTACCTTATAGACTAACAGATATATTGGAGCATAAGCTTTCATGGGCAAAGACCCACTTCGTCAGATGCATGTAGTGGAAATTTCCAGAGGGAGGTATAAATATGCAGGCCAGAGATAACGAGGTTAATTCAGTATAAGTATATAAAGGTTATAATTTGAGAGCAGTCTTGTTTTGCTCAGATTCTTGCTGTGTATACTAGGAAAATTGTAAAGTTTAGTCTCTACCTAAAATATATTATATTGTTAAACAAGCAAATAGCGCAATCAACTTCAAGAGGAGGCTTGATTTGGTTTGGCTAAAGATCAAGAGAATGAGTGGGTGGGATTTCTAGTTCTATCCCACTAATATAGTGAATGTTAGTGGGAACAGGGTAGGTTTAAAAGATAAAATAAAAAAAGAACAAGTTAAAAATCACTTAGAAAAGTTAGATGTCTGCAAGTCACCAGGGCCTGATGAAATGCATCCTAGAATACTCAAGGAGCTGATAGAGGAGGTATCTGAGCCTTTAGCTGTCATCTCTGAAAAATCAGGGAAAACAGGAGATATTCCAGAAGACTGGAAAAGGGGCAAATGTAGTGCCCATCTATAAAAAGGGGAATAAGAACAACCCAGGAAACTACAGACCAGTCAGTTTAACTTCTGTACCAGAAAAGATAATGGAGGAAGTAATTAAGGAAATCATCTGCACACACTTGGTAGGTGGTAAGGTGATAGGGAACAGCCACGTGGATATGTAAATAACAAATCATGTCAAACCCATCTGATAGGATAACGAGCCTTGTGGATAGGGGAGAGGCGGTAGATGTGGTATACCTAGACATTAGTAAGGCATTTAGTATGGTCTCACATGATATTCTTATCAATAAACTAGGCAAATACAACTTAGGGTACGTCTAGACTACATGCCTCTGTTGCCAGAGGCATGTAGATTAGGCTACCAGACATAGGAAAATGAAGCGGCGATTTAAATAATTGCCGCTTCATTTAAATTTACCTGGCTGCTGCGCTGAGCCGACAAACACCTGATCAGCTGTTTGTCGGCTCAGCACGATAGTCTGGACGCGCGGGTGGCAACATCAAAGGTATTTGTCGACCACCCAGGTAAACCTCATCCCAGGAGGCATACATGTGTGGTCGACAAATACCTTTGATGTCGACACCCGCGCGTCCAGACTATCGCGCTGAGCCGACAAACAGCTGATCAGGTGTTTGTCGGCTCAAGGTGGCAGCTATGTAAATTTAAATGAAGTGGCAATTATTTAAATCGCCGCTCCATTTTACTATGTCTGGTAGCCTAATCTACATGCCTCTGGAGACAGAGGCATGTAGTCTAGACATACCCTTAGATGGGGTTACTATAAGGTGGGTGCATAACTACTAGATAATCATTCTCAGAGAGTAGTTATTAACAGTTCACAATCCTGCTGGAAAGATATAACAAGTGGGGTTCCACAGAGGTCTGTTTTGGGACTGGTTCTGTTCAATATCTTCATCAATGATTTCGATATTGGCATAGAGAGTATGCTTATTAAGTTTGCAGAGGATACCAAGCTGGGAGGGGTTGCAACTGCTTTTGAGGACACAGTCAGAATTCAAAATGATCTGAACAAATTGGGGAAATGGTCTGAGATAAACAGGATGAAGTTTAATAAGGACAAATGCAGAGTGCTCCACTTAGGAAGGAACAATCCGTTCACACATACAGAATGGGAAGTGACTGTCTAGGAAGGAGTACGGCAGAAAGGGATCTAGGGGTTATAGTGGACCACAAGCTAAATATGATTCAACAGTGTGGACGTTGTTGCAAAAAAAGCAAACATGATTTTAGTATGCATTAACAGGTGTGTTGTGAGCAAGACATGAGAAGTCATTCTTCCACTCTACTTTGCACTGATTAGGCCTCAGTTGGAGTACAGGCAGTCCCCGGGTTACGTACAAGATAGGGACTGTAGGTTTGTTCTTAAGTTGAATTTGTATGTAAGTCGGAACTGGCGTCCAGATTCAGCTGCTGTTGAAACTGACCAACAGCGGCTGAATCGAACACACCTGGGGCAGAGCAGCTGGGGTGCTGCTGGGTTGGTCCCGCAGTGCCTCTCCTTGGTGCTACTGGACCAACCCGGCAGCACCCCAGCTGCTCTGCCCCAGGTGTTCCCAAGTCAGCCGCTGCTGAAACTGACCAGCTGCGGCTGACAACAGGAAGCCCAGGGCAGAGCAGCTGGGGTGCTGCTGGGTTGGTCCAGTAGCGCCGCACCTCGGCGCTATGGGACCAACCCGGCAGCCCCCCAGCTGCTCTACCCCAGGCATCGGCGAGAAAAGCCTGGTCTGCTGGGGGGGGGGGGGGGAATGTGCACTAGCTGCGCCCCCCCCCCCCTCCCAGCAGACCAGGGAGACGTGGAGCGGCTTTTCTCGCCGCGGAGGACGCGAGTGGCGGGACCATGGCACGTCTCGGCAGTCCCACCGCCCACGTCCCCCGTGGCGAGAAAAGCCTGGTCTGCTGGGGTGGGGGGCGCACTAGCTGCGCCCCCCCCCCCCAGCAGACCAGGGAGATGCGGAGCGGCTTTTTTCGCCGCGGAGGACGCGGGCGGTGGGACTGCCAAGACGCGCTGCGGTCCCGCCGCCCGAGTCCTCCGCGGCTTTGCTCCGCATCTCCCTGGCCTGCTGAGAGGTTTAGGTTGGACGTTAGGAAAAAGTTCCTAACTGTCAGGGTGATCAAACACTGGAATAAATTGCTTAGGGAGGTTGTGGAAGCTCCATCTGTGGAGATATTTAAGAGTAGGTTAGATAAATGTCTACCAGGGATGGTCTAGACAGTACTGAGTCCTGCCATGAGGACAGGGGACTGAACTCTGACCTCTCGAGGTCCCTTCCAGACCTAGTATTCTATAATTCTATGATTCTATCCAAATCCATTCACCCATCCTTATTTCTAGGCCCTGCAGTGATGCACTCTAGGTCATTGCTTTTCATTGGCAACTACCCACTTTTTCCTAAACTTAAATTTCCAGTTCTGTCAGTTCCTTAACCTTTATGAGTTGAAATATTCCTCTACCACAGATAAAATCCCCACATTGAATATTCCTGAAACGACAAAATAGCACTTCTTATCTCCAGATTTTTTTATGGTTTAAAATAGGAAGTAGAATATTTGGGTGATAAAATATAGCATTCAAAGCATATCCGGAATTAGAAGAAATTAACAAAACTATGGCAATGTTAATCAATAAATGCCATTAAACTGGCAATTTAATATGTTAATAGGGACAATAAGCATTGGAGTAGCTGCAAGAAATTGAAGAAATTAAGATTAATATCCTCCTACCTAGCCACTGGGTCTGTACTAATGAAAGGATGAACCCAAAAGGTATGTCTACACTGCATTCCTCTTTTGAGAGAGGAATACAAACGCAGCCGAGCAAAATTAAAATCCATGCTTCAATTGCAATTTCCCACACTTCATTTGCATTATTGCATTCAGCCGCTATTTCGAAATACCCTATTTCGAGATTAAAAAACGCCATGTAGAGGCGGGTATTTTGAAAGAAACTCCTTCTTTCAAAATAACCATATGGAGTTTCTTTCAAAATAACCACATCCCCATAAGAAGGGGTTTCTTTCAAAATAACCGTATCTACACGGCGTTTTTTATCTCAAAATAGGGTATTTCGAAATAGCGGCCGGATGCAATTATGCAAATGAAGCATAGGAAATTCAAAGCCGCGCTTCCTTTGCAATTTCGCTCAGCTGCATTTACATTCCTCTCTTGAAAGAGGAATGCAGTGTAGACATACCCATACAGAACCACTTTTCAAGATTGGGGTCTCATTTTGTGTCTGAAATAAAAAAAACTACCACCGCACTCTCTCTACTCAAAGCAAAGCTGGCTTTCACTCTTCTGTGTTCTGCTTCCCCCTCCTTTTCTGTTGGATTGGAATGGTCTTATTTGTATGTATCTGAATTACCTCTAAGGGTATATCTACAGTGTAATTAAAAACCTGCTGCTGGCCCATGCCAGCTGATGTGGGCGGTGGTGCAATTTAACTGTAATATTGACTACCGGGATCAGGCAGCAGCCCCAGTTCTGGGTCCTTCTCACTTCACAGAATCCTGCAGCTTGGGCACTAGCCCAGTCCTATAAGTCAGCCCTGCAGTTAAACATCCTGAAGCCAGAGCTGCTCAAGTCTGAGTCAGGATGGAATGCAGACATACCCTAAGATGACTCTTACTTCAGCACCACCTATTTTGAGTGCTTTGGAGATTGCTTTGGAGTTTGGTTCCTTTGTCTGCTCTGGAACCTGTCAATATTGCTCCTACACAGGCTGTAGGTATGGTCAAACTTTTTGAAAGTTTAATGTGAGATGATTAGTTTCTGCAGAAAGTTTTGTAAAGGACAATGGGTGAACCAGACTTCCATAAAATTCAGTGTTTTAGGTGGGTGCTTAGTTACTCAATTGTTTAAAGCTCTGGTAAAAACTAACAACAACAAAAAGGAGCATTTCAAACAAACAGGAAAAAAACATGCTATTTAAATCCGATAAAGTTAAAAACTCTGTCGTTTGCATGCTGCTGAGGCCTTAGACTGGAGCATTTCACTCTCAGGCCTTGTCTACTTAGGACAATTAAACAGTTAAACTGATGTATTTATGCAAGTATAACTTCCCATGTGGACACTTGTATTTTTGGTTTAGCTTTTCAGGTGATGTAGGCTCTTTAAAAATTAGTTTATTACACTTGTGGTATATCCACATGGGAAGTTATATCAGTACAACAATGTCAGATTAAGTTCATGCTGCGTAGACATGACCTAACTCTGAAGCCTCGTATATGTGTTGGTCAGGAGGAAGTGATAGAAGAGAGCATTCTGGTATCCCAAATGAGTGGTTAACATTGAGAGATTCCAAAGAAATCAACATCTGCTTCTCCTTGGCTAAAGAATTCCATTCCAAAGTGGACATTTAAAGAACAAACGGGAGGTGAGGAATGAAACGTGGCTGTTGTTGTCCTGGGAAGAACCTTTATAATTGTATCACACGTGTGTATACATATGTAGACCTTAATATATATTTTTTGCCAAAAAACATAAACAGGTAATAAAGTTCAGAAATAGAGGACCATAAACTTCAGAAATGCAGAATTAGGGTTGAAAGCTTAATAGTAACTCTACTTCCTTGTGATTATGGTGCAGCATGGAATCATTCTAGCCATTTGTTTTAGTTACTTGCCAATGAATACAATACAGTGGAAACTGTAATGTTTTACACAGCTTTATATATAAGTTGATAATAACAGACCCCCATTGTTAGCTTCCTTTGGGCTGCTTTGTACCACACTGTTATATGATCCTATCCTAGGTACAATCAGCCATGGAATGATCACCTTGTGCCCCACCAGTGTAGGAGAAACCTCTGGTACCACAGAGCCAGAGTAACAGCTTCTATGCTGTCTCCTTTCTGAGTTATCATGTGTGTGTGGGCGGGGGGGAAGGGTCCCTAAACTCTGGTGATCTCTGGTTGCCAAAGCAGCTTCTTTGGACCATTGGCAGCTGATGTACATTAGTGCAGCCCTCTGTCTGTTAGAATTTACACTGGGGGAGTAGCTCGGAGCCCAGCTGAATGAAGATGAGGGGGGCAGAGAGGTGACTCATGTCACCCTACGTGTTCTGTGGTGCAACCCAAGAACATGGCCACTGTCAGTATGTTTGACTAAATTTGTGCATCCCAGTGAGATCTATAAAACAAGTCATGTTTGTGGAAAATCTTTCCTGTAATTTTGAAGTTAGCTATGTTCAAATCAGCAATGATGATTAGATTTTTTTCAAGAAGGTTTCTTCTAAGGCAACTGCATTTTATTTCAATTACGTATCCGTTCACATCTCTCCCACTATTAAATAGTGAAAGCTCCTATAAACCAATGGCATTGGCCAGAATAGGGATGTTAAGACTTTTATTGTTTTGGCTCTCTCGGTCTCTCTCTTTAACATGACATTTTTTTTCTTTCACTTTTTTTGGGCTAATATCTTGCAACTTTCATCAGACATGACTGAGTTTGACTATGGGGCAGTAGTAATGGCTATAGAGTCCTACCAGAGAGACAGCTGCAGTATATTTCATGCAGTTTAAGTTTCTGAGCAGCAGACTGGAATGAGTTGTCAGCTACTCTATATCCCTGGTGTGTGGGCCAATGTATTAAGATATTATCTAGCTATTACCCAGTATTATGTTTGTGTTAGTTCCAGTGGTTTATGGTCTTCAGACATCCAGCTTGGAGAGTGGAGGGAAGTTATCCTTTCAGACAAGGTAACATAGGTCATACAGTACAACAGTGGTATATTTATTGTAGGAAATGACTTGAGATTCCAGGCCTCATATACAAAATGGTACAGGATAGAAGATCTCTCAGCTCTGTTTACCAGATGTGTAAGCTTGTCTCACAGTTTTAGTGTGTGTTCAATGTAGTTTTTCTTCAGCAGTGCAAGTGGGAGCTTGTTTCACTCGTTGCATACATGACTGTGAGTGGACTAGATTTCAACAGTATTAACTTTTGAATAGCCATATGGTGGATGGAAGTTTTTTAAATGAGCAAAGCCTGTTGCTTAGACAGAACATCATTATTTAGGAAAAGAAGTCTAGGCTTTCCAGTCTCTGCTGCCCAATGAGTGTTCCTTCTTGACGGGTGCTTCTACTTCACAATGGTCCCTGTCTGAGAAAGGCGCTTGGGTTATTCAACCAAAAATTCTAGTAGAGCACAGCTGACCAAATTCAGCCATACAAGTGCCTCCACTTGAGTCCACACAGTGACTCCAGATCAATTAAAACTTGGCATTCTGTGGCCCTTTCTTTTTCTTAATTGCTTTTCCCATCCACCTTCCTTTTCCCCTGCCATTGGCTCGCTGGCTGGCCAGCCCTTTGAGGCAAGCAGAGCTCAGCCTTACCCTTGAATTAACATATTATTCAGCTGCATTGAAGAACTGGCAACATAAGGGCTAATTAGTGACTCCATCTGGGAGTAATGGTGCTTTATTAGAAAGTGACCCCAGCTTTTAGGGGTGCTCAAACAGTGAGGATACTGATGATGGAAGCCACATATTGGGTGTTTTTATTACTCCTTCAAACCAAGGACTATAGAAGCACTCTAGTTCTAGCACCACTGCCAGCTATGTCTGTGAAATAGGGAGGGAGCTTGGCAAAGACTCAAGAGAGGGAAACTAAAGGCGTTCCTCTCTGGGAAGGGTTTGTGGAGGTTGGGGTGAGACCCCCATAGGAATCAGAATAGACTTCTGAGCAGTGGGCACTAACATAGGTCTACAAAGAGCAAGGAGATCCTCAGAGGAAAACTCCTTTGGTGCCTAGTAAAGGGAAACAGTGGGAGAATCTTGCTGAGAAAGAAGCTGTTCAAGACAACCTTTGACAGGGCCTGGAAACAGAGGATTTCAGTCAAGCCTGAGTGGCAGAAGAACTATGGACATTTTCTGTGAACATGACTCCCCTCTGGGGATAAGTGAAAGTCCAGTGTGAACTGTAACTGGGCTGAAGGGCTAAGCTGTAGAAGACACAGAGTCTTCTCTTGAGTCCAGAGAAGCTGCTGGCTGAGTCTTCAAGTGCATGGCCACCAGGGGAGTGCAAAATGCAAAGTCACCTGTGACACTGTGCCCAAGCATTAGGGTTAGCCTAGAAGTGAGGACATCCATGCTTTGAAGTATCCAGTCATATGAAGTAGCTGACGTAGCTTTGCCTGTCTGAATTTGGCTGTAATTGTGGGATGTTTTCTATTGGCTTCAGAATGTAAAGATTATGTAAATGTAGCTGAGGATGTGATGTCAAATGCCCACCTGTGCCAGTATCAAATTGGTACCCTATGATTATCTCAAGTCAGTCCTGCTGTAGGGAAAGATTTTATTATAGTTTTTCTGTGGCAGTTCTGTATGAAAAATCATAAGTATTGAAGCCTTTTTTCTGAAACTTAAAAGTAGGTTGACTTTCAAATTTGAAAAAAAATGAGGAGTTCTGTGGCACCTCAGACTAACACAGCTACCTCTCTGAGACTTTTCAAACTTCGGTTTTACATACGAGCAGTTGACTGCAAAAGTGAGCATGGACTCACTTTGTAAAGTATCCTGCACTCAGAGAACTGGATAAGCTTGTTCTATCAAAATAAAAAATATTGTCAAGGTCTGATAAAGGAGCCAAATTTGAGGATGCAAGTTGTGTCCTCAGTAGTTTCTGCTCTAAGTGGAAGATAGTCTGTACTGGAGAATATTGAATTTTGTGTATCCAGAGAAGTGTACCCTTATGTATATTATTTAAATTTTATATGGTAACTACAGTGTATGTGTGTGCATATAACATATTTTAAATTAAGGTGAATTTTTTTTTTGGCTTTTTCCTTTGCTGATGAGTCACCATTTCCAGAAGTAAAGTCATCTGTCATACGTTGAAAGGTTATCTCTATAAGGACAAACTAACAGCATGCAGCCCAATTTCACAAACAATAGTAATAAGAAGATCCACAATCTTGAAAGAAAAAGGAAAATCAAAGGAAGGCTGGAAAGAGGCACTACACCTACGAGGCTGAAAAGGTTAAGAAAATGGAAGGAGAAAAAACAATTAAAAGGAACACTACAAAGAAGTGGCAGAATGTAAACTAAGAGGAATCGGAGAGGGAAAAATAAAGCAAACCATATTATTCAAGTAAAAGTATATTGGACTAGAGAGAACGAGGAGATAAGGGAAGAAAGGACAAAAGACTGGGAAAGAAAAGAGAGTAAGGAGGGGAGGTAGGTGGATTCAATATAGTTCCCATTTTGGTTGCTCTCACAGGACAGGATATTGCCCCCTCTGAATGAGGACTCTCTGTCCAAGTGTATTACATGATACTGTTGAAATGAAAGACATTTAATCAAAGCAGATTGATGCAGATGGAGTTAGTGGAGGTAAAGGATGCAACCTATTCTACCCACATAAAACCTAAGTAATAGAGTGCTATCTGAGTAGAATGCAGAGGAGTAATGGCTACCATTTACCTACTGGGACACTTACATTGTGCAACTGATTGATCACATGGATCTGTGTAAATGTGGATCCCTCAGCCTCTTTGTGGACCACTGCCTCTTTGTTTCCCATATCAGACTACCTAAGGTCTGGTTAAAAAACACTTCCTATAGGCTGTCTCTCGACTGGCAAGTTTTTCCGCAAAATCATCTGCTTTTGAGGAAAAACTTGCCAGCTGTCTACACTGACCGCTTGAATTTCCGCAAGAACACTGACGATCTCATGTAAGATCATCAGTGTTGCAGAAATACTATGCTGCTCCCATTCAGGCAAAATTCCTCTTGCGCAAATCATTTGCACAAGAGGGCCAGAGTAGACAGCACAGCACTGTTTTGCGCAAAAAAGCCCCGATGGCTAAAATGGCGATTGGGGCTTTTTTGCGCAAAAGCGCGTCTAGATTGGCATGGACACTTTTTTCTGCAAAAAGTGCTTTTGCGGAAAAGCATCCGTGCTAATCTAGATGCTCTTTTCGGCAAATGCTTTTAACGGAAAACTTTTCCGTTAAAAGCATTTCCGGAACATCATGCCAGTTTAGACATAGCCCTAGTGTGTGTAAGTGGGGTCAGGGTAAGCTCTACCCTGACAGCTGGTGGTGAACTGTGGCGAGTGGTACAAAGAGACTTCAGGGGCTGATCCCAATTTGCATAGACACACCCACCCTGTCTAGTATGTGCTCACAGCAGCCCAAATAGTCACTTTGGCCACTGTGGGATCCCCAGTCTCTCTGTTATTCAGGCAGGGGGGATAAAAGTGTTGTTACCCTGATTATGCGAATCAAGGACAATGGAATGGTGGAACTGTTTACGACAGAGGGATTCACCATAAACTAAGTAGCACTCGCTAGACAAGGGGCATGCGTTCCAAACCCAGCCAAATTGAGATAGGCTGGGGACAGGTCCTTGTACCTGGTGGTGGGGCCCTGTCTGAGGGCCTAAACAACACTAATTGTACCTCCTTCTCTCTCCACTGTGGAATATCAGAACTAATTTGGATTCCATTAGGAGTCTAGTTGTGAGCTGTGGAGTTAACTTCACTGTGGACCAGTGGAGCATTAGTGCTGAGGCTCCTCTGTTTGGAGCTGAAATTGCTGTGGGGAGCCTGGTGCTATACTGCAGAAGAGCTGAAATCACTGTTGCTGAGGGGAGCCTGGTGCTAAGCTGCTGAACTACTAGCAGAGCAGCTTGCAAGGGACAACCAACAAGTGCAGGCGGACAGCAGAGCGGTTTGCCGGGATGGTGGACAGCAGAGTAGCTGGCGGGGATGACCTGTGGCTGGTAGGAGCGGCAGCAGAAAGCCAGTGGAGCAGGAGCAACCAGCTGGTGGCCAGGGGCGTGGACCAAGATGGCTGGCGGAGCTGGATAGTTTGTGGGACAGCTAAGGAGCTGGACAGTTTGTGGGACAGCTGAGGTAGCTCACTAGACAACAGGTGGAGTGCGGCGGAGTGACTTGCGTTGGCGGCAGCAGAACCCTATGGAGAGGCAGAGCCATCGGCGGACCACGTAAGGTGTATCAATCCCCGCCCCTCCAGGTTGGGATGGTAAAACCCTGCCGGGTGAATTTTTAACCCTGGGGCGGCACTGACCCAGGGCAGAGACCTTTGGGGTGTTGGACTTTTGGGACTTTGGGGGATTTGTGGCTGGAGGGAGGGTCTTTGCTTATGTTTGGTCTATGAATCTGAGTTGTGGTGTTTTCCCAAGTTAATGCTGATGTCAGTTATGTTGTTAAAGGTTTGCTGCTATACTGAGACTCTGTGCTTGCGAGAGGGGAAGAATTGCTTCTTTGAGGCACCCAGAGGTGTATGTAAGATTTCCCAGGTCACTGGGTGGAGGCTCGAGCCGGTGTTGTATTACCTTGTTGGGATTACCTTGTTGGAAGGAGACGCCTAGATACTGAACCCGGCCCTTGCTGCTATTAACTCTGCCTAGCAGAATGGTTACATGTGTACGGGGAGGGCACAGGGCCAGCTGTAAGATGCTTCACAACTGATCCTCCTCCCATTTCTATAAAGGGGTTAATGGTGGAATGGGCCTTCTGCTGTCTTTTTTTGTCATAGCTTTTTATCACCTTAAGGACCCCCCCAAAACTGCAAATTGTAGCAGCTTTGGAATATGTACCCCCATGTGCAGCACCATTAACCTGACTGGAGCTCCGTCCCCAAATACAGTGGTTAAACAATGCTTAGGCCACATTAGAAAGACTCCAGCATAGGTAAAATGGATGGCTACATTTAGGCCTTTGTTAGTGAGATTACTGATGTACAAAAATTAAGCACGTACTTTAGTGCTTTGCTGGATTAGGCACTCAGATTACATTCTTGAGAGCAGGAAAGGAGACATTTGAAAACACATGGAAACCATTTCTGGTTTATATTAATGGGTCTGCTATTAATGTATGAAAATGTAATGCTATAATAGCTGTTGGAAAGCCAACAAGTTAAAGTTCATGTTGGAGTCAGGCTTCTGCCATCAGGTCAAATATTCTAGCTGGTGTTTTATTTGCTCTGTTTGGGTATATGTAGTTCTATTTTATCTCCCAGAGAAGTCCTATATAATTTACTAGAAACCTATAGAGAAACTGTAATCGTGAATCCTCGTACAGAATTAAAAATAAATCTGTTCTTTAATATTTTAGAGGGATGCAAAAAATCTTCTGAAAGGAGATGATTCTATAGGCTTTTAGAGTAGAAGTTATAAAATCATATTGATGTACTCAATGTTATATTCTGAGATTTTTTTTCCCATACGTGATTTTCTGTGTGGGCTTAGGAGCTAGCTAATATGTTCTGAGTGGGCTCTGATTATGCTTTTGGAACTCTCTGACTTCTGTGCTCTGTTTAAAAATGTATTAAAGACCCTATTTTTTAAAATAAATTGTGACCGACATTCATGGAATACAACTCAGTTTTGCACATTGAGGTACACAGGATGCTGTTGTAGTATGTAACCACAACCCTGTTCTGGGGCAGCAGAGGAGTATTTTTTTCTTGTGAGACAGACTCAACTTCTCCTGGAGCTGTGGCAGGCATATAGGCGTGTAGCCATGGTACTTTTCTTAAAGAAGGTGCTGTATTCAATCCCATTAGTGTCATGTGCTGAACAGTGCATGGCCAAGAGCCTCTCCATTCTCTTGGGAGAGGTTAACATCAGTGGAGGTGTTTTTCCTCTGGCCTCCTGATGCTGTGTATTTGGGAGGACTGCATCTGGGGCAAGTACAGTATGGAATGTGGAAACAGACTCCTTGAGTCCTCTCTTCTGAGCACCAACACATAGTCTGTTCTGTTTCATTTGCAGTTCTAATCAGCCCCCAGAGCTCTGCAGCATCAAGGCATGGTTGCAAAGAATTGTTTCTCTTCTGACCTGGTTACCTGTGGTGTTACAGAGTGTTAAAAGTTTCCCAGTGGCATTCTTATTTGAAGCATGCAGGTTTTACACTTGAATGCGGAGTAGTGTGTTGTCACAGGGATAATGCCCAACTTTACTGTTAATTGTTAGACACTGATCAATGTCCTTCTGCCCTACACTCAACTGTTTGGAATTAAGCTTAAAATAATCCTTTTCAAAATTCATTTTCCAGGGTAGTCTTAAATGTTCAGTGCTTGTTTTGTGAAATGGCAGGAGCAAGAACCTTTCTGCTGAGCTGGCAGCCCCACATGTGTATCAAGAAAAAGAGAACACCACTGGTAATAACAGATTTGGTATGATCACTCTTTTTAAATGTTTGAAGGGGAAAAGGAGGAACCATGTTTTAGCTAAATAGAATCCATACATGTAATTACTATTCCAGATGTAAATAAGTATATTCCAGCAGTGGTTAGAAGAGAGTGTCTCGTTGTACAGACTTCATGTTTTTGCAACAACTGTCTCCTCCCTGGAGGACCATATAAACAAATAGTAAACCTTAACATTTAATAATCACCTGTAAATTTGACATCACGGAGTCCATATTTACTTTCTTTCAATAACTGTCAGATCCTTTACAATTTGTGGCTCAACAGCTGACTCTCTTGGTTGATTGTCCTAGAAATTCACAGTGGGCACCTGAAAGAGTATTTTTTTGAACTTATTTCATTGTCATTGTGTAATATGGGATTACCTGGAAGAATCGACACCATTCCTCTGCAGAACACTCTGGAAGGGCTTATTCATACTATAATTAAACCATGCTTTAAACTAAACTACATTCAGAGATAGCTCTATAGTCCAGAGTGGGCCTATAACGAAAGAGTTTGCTTCCTTCACTTACTGTAGTGTGGACACAAATCATGTTAATCACTTTTAAATTGTGTTGCTTTTCTTAATATGAATTAAAAATTGTAGAGATAGCAAAGTCTGAATGTTTTGAAAAATTCATTTCAGGAAGTGGTCCAAGCTAATGTCTGCCCCATAACTTATATAGCCTTTCTAGAGTAGCTACAGAATCTGTTACCGAAGCCCAATTCTACTTGAAATCAGTGTTTCTTGTAGTAGGTTTTAAAGAGCAGTAGGTTTCTTGAGGACACGAATCTCAGGTAACTGAGTCATTCAATGCTTTCGAGATAATGCACCAGCATGGTTATTTAGTATCCAGATTCATACACAGCAGTGTAATACTATCAAATCTGTTAAGTAAGCATGTCTGCCAAAAAATCTTAAGGACTTATGTTACTGCTTTGGACTTAGCCAACTGCCCATTGTCTGTCTAAGCGAAAGAAATCTGTTTTTCTACGTTTTCTCCAGGCTGATATTGCAACTAAAAGAGGGAAGAATTCCAAGCACAATATATCCTTGCAAATAAACCCTCAACAGGAACACATTTATTTTATAAAACACATTGAAATAATTATACTAATTTATCAGAGAACAGTCACACATGCCAAACCAAGTGCTACTACATGTGCCAAAAACTTCTGAAGTGATACCTTGTGCAAAAGGGTCACCATAGAAGATTATTGTTTTGCCTATCATATTGTAGAAGATACAATCTGCAATACCCTATGGTGATATACTATTTGTATAATGAGGGTTCCAGGAACTGGGACTTGGTTTTAGAGTTTTAGCTTCCCCCAACCTGTGTCTACTCCTTAAATGACTTATCCAGATATTATCAAGTATTAATGTGTGGGAAAGCTGTACTATATTTTGATATAATAGCTTTCTTTGATACTTAGATGTTTCATAAGTGAACTTCTCCTCCCTGTCCCCCAAGTGAGCTGCTATCTTGTAGAAAAAGATCAAAAGACATGCATACCCTGGATGATGGAACTGACTTTTAATACTTCATATAGTGCACTATTAACAGTGTGTGTGCACTGCTCTTTAAAATCTTATTAATATTGGAAAAATGTAAATATACTTATAATTACCAAGAAAGTGAATCTCTACAATTTTCAAAACTTTAATTGGACTTAGGTAACAATTTTGGCTCCTTGAATTGATGGTATTGCTTTGTAGGACGTAGACAATTTGCAAATACTTTTGTGTCTTACAAATAATATTTGCAAAGGTGGTCACTGCATAATACTGAAAGTGTGGCCACGGCATAAGCATTGGGAGAGAGCTCTCCCAGTGCTTTACGTAAACCACCTCTGTGAGGGCAGTAGCTGACTGTGCTAGGAGTCCATTTGTAGCCAGGTTCACACTAGCAGTTTATAGTGTTGTAACCTGTTGCACTTGGGGGAGGGGGTTGTTTTTGGTTTCAAAGATGTTAAACTATCTATGTCAGGTGCTACGTTGTGGTTCAAAATGAATTAGCTAAAGCAATTTTAGAAAATGTATCCTTTATCCTACTCTAGGCTAAACTTAGTAACTACTTAAAGGAGATTAAAGTGCTCAGTACTAATAGTAGAGCATCCAGAAGAATATCAAAATGCAAGATGTGTGCTCCCATAGTTTTGTTGGTTTAAGACGACGGCTATGTGGTCTGGAGTTTTTATAATGCATCATGTTGGAGCTCTGAATTAGTACTGGTATCATTGCCATTACTCCTTTGGTCTGTTGCTTTTTTTTGTGGTGGGAACCCTACTGATGGGCTAGCATCCTTTTGTGCTACATGCTGGATAGACTCAGCACAAATAGATAGTAGCATGACTCAGTACAATGAGCTGGAGCAAAAGAAGCAACAGGCAGTGTAAGCCAGCCATTGACTGACAAAGGGAAACTTCCCTGATGACTAGGTTATTTCAATATGGAGTTTCTTCCGCTTTCCCCGATAGATCTTGGAAATGACAGCTATTGGAATTGAATTCTTTGCATCAGTCTTCATGGCTGAGGATATTAGAGAGATTCCCAAACTTGAGCCATTCTTTTTAGGTGACAAATCTGAGGAATTGTCCCAAATTGAAATGTTAGAATAGGTTTTGGAATAAATTGATAAACTTAACACTAACAAGTCACCGAGACCAGATGGCATTTGCCCAAGAGTTCAGAAAGAACTCAAATGTGAAATTGGAGAACTACAAACTATGGTTTGTAATCTATCCTTTAAATCATCTTCTGTACCAAATGACTGGAAGATGGCTAACATGACACAATTTAAAAAAAAACCCTCTAGAGGTGATCCTAGCAAATACAGACAGGTAAGTCAAACTTCAGTACTGGGTAACTTGATTGAAACTATAGTAAATAACAGAATTGTCAGACACAGAGATGAACATAATTGTTGGGGAAAAGTCAACATGGTTTCTGAAAAGGAAAATTATGCTTCACTAAACTACTAGAATTCTTTGAGGGGATCAACAAGCATGTGGACAGAGGGGAATCCAGTGGATAATTTTGTATTTAGATTTCCAGAAAGTCTTTGACAAGGTCCCTCACCAAAAGCTCTTCAGCGAAGTAAGCTGTCATGAGATAAGAGGGGAGGGACTCTCCTGGATTTGATAACTGGTTGAAAGGTAGGAAACAAAAGGTAGAAATAAATGGTCATTTTTTTGCAGAATGGGGAGAGCTGTCCCACAGGGATCTGTACTGGGACCAATCCTATTCATAAATTGTCTGGAAAAAGGGGTAAACAGTGAGGTGGCAAAATTTGAAGATGATACTAAACTGCTCAAGATAGTTAAGACCAAAGCAGACTCTGAAGAGCTTCATAAGAAACTCACAAAACTAGGTGACTAGGCAACAAAATGTGGATGAATTTTAATGTTGGTAAATGCAAAGTAATGCATATTGGAAAACATAATCTCAACTATACGTTCAAAATGATGGGGACTAAATTAGCTATTACCACTCGAGAGAGATCTTGGAATCATTGTGGATAGTTCTCTGAAGACAGCCACTCAATGTGCAGCAGCAGTCAAAAAAGCAAACCATGTTAGAAATCATTTAAAAAATGATAGAGAATAAGACAAAGAATATTTTATTGACTTTATATAAATCCATGATACACCCAAATCTTGGATACTGAGTACAGATTTGGTCACCTTATCTCCAAAAAGATGTCTTGGCATTGGAAAGAGTTCAGAAAAAGTCAACAAAAATTATTAGAAGTTTGGAATGGCTTCTGTAAGAGGCGAGATAAATAAAATTGGGACTTTTCAATTTAGAAAAGAGGAGACAAAGGGGGGTAGGATAGAGGTCTATAAAATCATGGCTGGTGTGGAGAAAGTAAATAAGGAAGTTATTTGTTCCCAGAACACAAGAACTAGGGCTCACCAAATGAAATTAATAGGTAGAAGGTTTAAAACAAGCAAACATATAACACACAGTCAACCTGTAGAACTTCTTCCCAGATGACACTGGGGAAGTCCAGGACTTTAAGGATGTGTCTACACAGCAAAGTTATTTCAGAATAATGGCTGTTGTTCCAAAATAATTATGCAAGTGTCTACACAGCAATTCCATTATTTCTAAATAAATTTTATGTAATTAGTCATATGTAGATGTTCCACTGCTGCTATTTCGAAATAGCCCATCACCAGAGTCATTCGAAGTTATTCCTTCTGGGTCTCTGAATTGAGATAGCACGTCCACATTAAGGAAGCCTGCCTTAGATTAATTTTGAGGCTTCCCTGCAGTGTAGGTATGCTATTTTGAAACAAGCTATTTCTGAATAACTATTCTGTGCAGTGTAGACATAGCCTAACAGGGTTCAAAAAAGAACTAGATCAGGGTCGGGAGCCTAAGGTCTCAGGGTCAGATGTGGTCCCCTGCTTGCCTGGATATGGCCCCTGAGGCTCAGGGCTTCTCCCCAGCATTGAGGAGCCCATGCTGGTGCTCCACCCTCCCTCCCCTGCAGGGTTGGAACACACAAAATCTATTAGCTGGGGCCCCCTAGGTCTGGTGTGTGAAGGGAATGTGGGGAACTGCTTCTCAATCAGGGGCCACATCAGTGAGAGGAGGCTTCAGTGATTTTTTTTTTTGTGCTTCTCACTTGTATGCAGCCCCTGACTTGTTTTTTCTCTGGGTCAGTGGCCCCTACCCCAAAAAAGGTTCCCCACCCGTGAGCTAGATAAAGTCAAGCAGGATAGGTTCATTAATGGCTATTAGACTGGATGGGTAGGAATGGTGTCCCTAGCCTCTGTTTGTCAGAAGCTGAGAATTGGTGACAAGGGAGGGATCACTTGATGGATATCTGTTCTGTTCATTTCCTCTGGGGTATTCTGGCATTGACCATTGATAGAACACAGGATACTGGGCTAGCAGGACCTTTTGGGGTATGACTGTTCTTATGGAATATGGATAAGACCAGATAGGTTACTTGCCTGATCCTGTTTTTGGAAAGCTATGTCTTTCAATCAGCTTCTTGAGCTCGTTGCATGGTAGCAGGAGAGCTCTTAGGTCATATCTACATTCAAGCAGGAGGTATAAATGTCAGCTTGAAGTGCAGCTATATCCTTAATGATGTCGTCATTTCTCCGTATGCACTAAACACCCATCTCAGTATCTACTCTTTTCAGAAGAGGTAAAAGCAACAGAAAATGAAAAGGGAGCAGAATGAAAAGAATTATGAAAAGCAAATTAGGAGACAGTTTAAAAAAGAAAATGAAAAGGCAATGTCCTTCATTTCAAAACCCACACAAATTTCTCTATCCCTTCCACACTTTAGGGACAAAAACCTTTACCCAGTTCCTAGGACTTAAGGTGCAACCCTGTTAATTTATACACCCATCCTAACCCAACTCCTAGAGTTCAGGGTGTAACTTCTTGCGGGTTTGCAGGATCTTTAGCCACTGAAAGAGCCTTACACAGTAATATTCTTATTCTCTATTTATTGACAATTCCCAAGCAAGCAGAACACCTACGCTAAGCATACAGCGTCATGCTCACCAATCCTGATAAAGGCAGGCAGACTTCCCCTGTTGGCCAGGCAAGGTCAGTCTCTCTGGATATTAGCTGCTGCACATCACGGTCATGCAGAAGAATCCTGGCAGCTCTGGTCTTAGTCTGTGTCTTGGAGGTGAGTAGTTCTTCCAGGTCTTTCCCCTTCTTCTTGGTGTTCCTTTCAGTTCTTGTTTCCCTTTTGCTTTTCTAGCTGGTCTCCTTTTTGGACCCCAGTTTATATAGTGAAACCTGAGTCCTGCTTAGCTATACTGTAACCAATTATTTTAGTATAATTTTACTAACCAAGCATAACATACTGTAACATAATTACCTAACCAATCATACCCCACCACCTTAGTTGATTTACACCTAGCAAAATTAATTATATAGCAGCCAGAAACAGTTACAAACCAGACTGAGATATCACAGTGTAGGAAAGTGAGGACAATAATAATCGAATAAGGATTCTACAACCTTGACTATTGATAAGCAGTTTCTTGCCAGACAAAATGCTGTTAATTAAGTTTTCTATGTCCATCTTGATATCTGTTTTTTACCTGGTGACAGTGGGTGCTATTAGGAGAGGATCCCCTTCTCATAACCTACTTTAATGCAATTTTGATGGAATGTAAGTATGTGACTCCAGGCTTTACAGCTAATGACTGCTGCTCTCCATTCTGGCTACAGAAGGCGGCTTTAGTTTAGGCTCAATATGGCTACAGGCCTTTCAGCATGGTTACGGAAAAAACATATTGTTATAGTCCCCTCCTTAATGATGCTTTTAGTCTGAAAGAGAAATACTTCTGCTCCACCTGCATGCTCCTTGATTGTTTCCCTTCTATAGAAAAACTGTTTTTCCCCTTAGTTTTCTTATATACAGTGGAAAGCCTGAATGATTAATTTTTTTAGTTTGGTGTGAGATCTATGCTGTTGTCATTTTCTAAATGTTAATACAATTTAGTGCCTTAATTTTTTTAAGCGATAGGTGCATAAAGCACTGAAAGCCCCAAACATCTCTAGCTTGCAAAACACACTGTGGAAAAGAAGCTGGTGGGTTTCTATTGCTTGGTCCTTCTGTGAGGGCAAGGGACTGGACTTCATGACTTCTTGAGGTCCCTTCCAGTTCTAGTATTCTGTGATCCTATGACATACATGTACTATAAACTACGGATTTGTTCTCAAAGCTCCAGTACCAGAATAGTCTTATCAGTTGTTTGTGAACTTGAAAAAGTATGTGCTCATTTATGTGCCATGGTATGCAGAACACAAGTGTCCTATTTATCTCTATTTATGTTAGCGATTAAGATAAGTTTTCACTACTCGTTCCTTCTCTAAACACTGAAGAGCCAACACAGCTGGAATGTATGCTGGTTCACATCATCAACTGAATGTTATCAAAGGGTATGACTAAACTGTAGTTAGACACCAGCAGCTGGCCCCTGTCAGCTGACTCATGTGTGGGGGTCAGGTTATGGAGCTGTTACGTTGTGGTGTAGATATTTCAGCTGGGGTTCCAGTCAGAGACCAAACATCAATGCCATGATTAAACTGCCTTGTAGCCTGAGCCCAATGAGTGAGAGTCAGCTGCTATGGGCCAATCGTGGTTGTTTAATTGTGGTGTAGAAATGCCAAAGTCATGGTAAGCTCTGTGAACTATGGGTTGTCTATTACTCTGCATAGGGCCTAGCACAATGGAGCTCTGACTTCAGTTGAGCCCTAGAGATTACCATAATGAACATAAATAATAACTTGTGAAATCTTTGAATGATGAATGTGTGCAAACAAGGAAGAATACAACTTCACACTCAGATTTTGGGTTGAGGGCTTGATGGGTCGGTTTTTTGGGTGGGTACTCAGAGTGGAATGTGTGAAGGTATGCTTACTGCTCTGTAGAAGTGCAGCAGGAAGGCAAACATGAGAGGGGACTGGAGAAGATTTGAAACACAAAGTTTACAATAAAGCAGAGACAGACTACATTTAGGGATAACATTGCATCTCCAATTTCGATAATGTTCCTTATGTTTTTTTTCAGAATTAGGGGCCAGTGACTCTTTCTGCAATTATCTTTGGCACATAACCCATGGAGGGCATAGCTGTAGTTTCTACTATCTCACTGTGTGAACGTTTATCCCAACAATCAGAATCAAACTGGGGACCTCAAAGCATGAGCCTCTACTGCATGAGCTATAAGCCAACTTGCTGTTAGCTAAGGTTGTAGAGCAAATTCATTATTCTGTCTGTAAGGGTGTGTCAACACAGCAGAGTTATTTCTAAATAATGGCCTTTATTTCAAAATAACAAAGTGAGTATCTACACAGCAATTCTGTTGTTTTGAAATAATTTCAAAATAACAGGTGGCTTATTTCGAAATCTGTAAACCTCATTCCATGAGGAATAACGCTTATTCCTAAATAGCTGTTTTGGAATAGCAGTAGTGTGTATGCTCCACTGCTGCTATTTTGAAATAGCTCCTCCCCAGGGCCATTCTCCCCAGTGCCTTCCGGAGCTCTAAATCAAAGTATCATGCCCACATTAGGGAAGCCTGCCTAGGGCTAATTTTGAGGCTTCCCTGTAGTGCAGATGTGCTATTTCTAAATAAGTTATTTTGGAGAAAAAACAATCCGAAATAGCTTATTTTGAAGTAAGCTTGCTGTGTAGATGTACTCTAAGGGGTCTTGGTGACACTAAATGGGACAGTACACCACACCCAGAATTTGTGTGGGTGACATAGATATCTGAAAGGGTGGGTGGGGATACATTCGGTTATATAGGAGGTTCACATTGTACCTTCAGGTTAGGTTTTGCACTTTATTCCCACCAGAGGGAAAGTTTGCAACAGATGAACTGTGAATTGGAAGGGACCTTGAGAGATCATCAAGTCCAGCCCCCTGCCCTCATGGCAGGATCAAGCACCTCAGGAAACACAAATTCAACATGGTGACTCTAGCTTCTGTCTTCCCGGCGTTGAACATTGAAGATTGGTTCACATCCCTCGATTTGCAGGACGCGTATTTTCACGTGATGATACACCCAGCTCACAGACGCTTCCTGAGATTTGTCATAGGCACACAGCACTTTCAATACAAGGGCCTCCCGTTTGGCCTATCATCAGTGCCCAGGGTCTTTTCCAAGACGTTGGTGGTGGTCGCTGCGTATCTCCACCGCCAGGGCATCATGTTTTTCCCGTACCTGGATGAATGTCTCATCAAGGCCTATTCTTATGACCACGCACTTCGTGCCACCGAAATCACAAGGCAATTATTTTCTGACCTGGGTCTTGTACTGAACGTACCAAAGTCCTCACTCATTCCGCAAAGATCCCTCGTGTTCATTGGGGCATGATTAGATTCTATAATGGCCAAGGCCTCTCTTCCTTTAGAAAGAATCCACAAAATACAGAGCCTTATGCAGACACTTTCCATCAGTCCAAAGGTACCGATACGTACCTGCCTGCAACTCTTGGGGCACATGGCTGCCACAACATACGTGGTACAACACACGAGACTATGCCTCAGATGTCTACAGCAATGGCTGGCTTCAGTTTATCGTCCGGGCAATCACGATGTACACAGACAAGTGGAGGTACCATTAATAGTACGACAATCCCTGGCATGATGGACTTCTCCCACCAACATGCTCTCAGGCATTCTGTTCCACCATCCACACCCTACTGTTCAAGTCACTTCAGACGCATCTCTCCTAGGTTGGGAAGCCCACTGCGAGGGCTAATTTGCTCAAGGTCGATGGAATACACAAGAAGCTCTAGCATATCAATCTCCTGGAGCTCAGGGCAGTATTCAACGCATGCAAGATATTCCTCCCAAAGATTTGCAGTCAGTTCAAATCTTTACCGACAACACTACCACGGTTTATTACATCAACCGTCAGGGTGAAGCCTGATCCAGATCCCTCTGCACGGAAGCCACGAAGTTATGGGATTGGTGTATAAGCCATGGAATTACCATTGTGGGCGCATACCTCCCAGACAAAGACGATACAATTGCCAATGCCTTAAGCAGACATATTTTTCCTCACCTCGAGTGGGGGTAACCCATTCCATATTTCAGCAATGGGGGCACCCCACTATGATCTCTTTGAAACACATCTCAATATGAAATGCCCAAAATACTGTTCCAGAGCCAGTCTGAGACCGAAATCTCTGGGAGATGCATTTCTGATAAACTGGACTCGCCATCTTCTCTATGCCTTTCCTCCAGTTCCTTAGAGAAGATAATCGAGGACAGAGCCACAGTCATACTCATAGCCCTGTTTTGGCCCAGACAGATGTGGCTTCCCCTCCTCCTACAAACGTCTCTCCAACCCCCATATCATTTACCAAAACAACATGACCTGCTCACGCAATCAGGGCTGTCCATGACACAATCCCAAATCAACCACCTACACTTCATGGTGTGGTTCCTAGCTGGTTCCATAGCACAGAAGTCCTTTGCTCCCAAAAGTTGAAATAAGTACTACTCTATAGCAGATGTGAATCCACATGGAAAACTTACCTTTATAAATGGCGTCGTTTCCATTCTTGGTGTTTAGCCAATAACTTTGATGCAATGTCCATTCCAATCCATTGTATCCTGGACTATGTACTCCACTTGCACCATTCAGGATTGGGACTGTCGTCCATCAAGGTCCATCTCTCAGCCATTTCTGCATTTAGACAATTAATTGAGGGTTTTTCAATAATTGCTCATCTGATGACTAAATGCTTCTTGAAAGACCTAACAAATCTACACCCCACTGTGCAGGAAGCTTCCTGCTCTATGGGATTTGGAGCTAATGTTGGACACCCTCACTTATCCTCCTTTTGAGCCCTTGGCTACCTGTGACATCCCTACGCTCACTATGAAGGTTGCCTTTCTCCTGGCTATAACATCGGCCCAATGGGTGGGAGAGTTGGCAGTCCTCTCGGCCAACCCACCATATACTCTGTTTACCAACCAGGGAGTAATACTTCGATCTCACTCCAACTTTTTACCGATGGTGAATTCGGAGTTCCATATTAACGAGCCTATAATACTCCCGACATTCTACCCCAAACTATATACCTCTCGCCATGAAACCCAATTGCATAACATCGGATGTCCGTGTAGGGCATTGGCTTTTGTACCTAGAAAGGACTCACCCTTTCTGCCAGTCTAATTAACTCCTATTATGCTCAGATGAAAGAACCGAGGGTCAATCATTATCTTCACAACATATTTCTAAGCTTATCATGAAATGTAGTACAAAGTGCTACACATTACGTAATAGGCGCATATCGACGTCAATTACTGCTCATTCCACCAGAGCGACATCTACCTCTCTGGCATTCTTTAAAGGCGTACCAATTCAGGACATTTGCCGCATGGCGACATGGTCTTCAGACATAACATTCGCTAAGCATAATGCTATCGCCCAAGAATCAGTGCTGGCCTCCACAGTTCTGTCCACAGCAACCAGTTCTTGACTTCAATCCCACCTCTGTAGACAAGGCTACTGCTCTGTACTTACCTTGAGTGGAGCACCCACGGGGACACTACCTGAAGAAGAAGAGGCAGTTACTTACCTCGTACAGTAAAGATGGTTCTTCGAGGTGTGTGTTTGTGTCCCCGTGGGTGCTCTACGACCGACCTTCCTCCCCACTTCGGAGTCTCTTCTTTATGTTTTTCATGAGTGATCGGATTAGGAGGAACTGGCAGAAGCCAGATCGCATGCAAGCTCACAAATGGCATGAACAGCATGCGCCGCCGTGCATGCGTGGTCCAAATGAACCACGGCTGACTACTTTCCGACCTGCAGCACCGGGATGATCCTGACACCTAGAATGGAGCACCCACGGGGGGGGGGACACCTTGAAGAAATGTCGTCACTGCACAAAGTGAGTAACTTCCTCTTTTCAAAACTAAACACGCCCAATTCTTTCAGTTTTCCCTACAGCTCATGTTTTTTTAGGCCTTTAATAATTTTTGTTGCTGTTCTCTGGACCTTCTCCAATTTTTCCACATCTTTCTTGAAATGTGGTGCCCAGAACTAGACACAGTATTTCAGTTGAGGCCTAATTAGTGCAGAGTAGAGAGGAAGAATGACTTTTTATCTTGCTCACAACTCTCCTGTTAATGCATCCCAGAATCATGTGTTACACTGTTGATTCATATTTAGCTTGTGGTCCACAATGACTCCTAGATGCCTTTCTGCAGTACTACTTCCTAGACAGTCACTTCCCATTCTGTATGGTGAAACTGATTGATTGTTCTTTCCTAAGTAGAGTACTTTGCATTTGTCCTTATCAAACTTCATCCTATTTACCTCAGACCATTTCTCTAGTTTGTCCAGATCATTTCGAATTATGACCATATCCTCCAAAGCAGTTGCAATCCCTCCCAGCTTGGTATCATCTGCAAACTTCATAATCATTCTCTCTCTGCCTCATCTAATTCTTTGATGACGATATTGAACAGAACCGGACCCAAAATACACCTCTGTGGAACCCTACTTGTTATGCCCTTCCAGCATGATTGTGAACTGTTAACCACTTTCAGAGAGTAGTTATTATCTACCCAGTTGAGCACCCATCTAATAGTAGCCCCTTCTCGGTTGTATTTCCCTAGTTTATTGATAAGAAGATCATGTTAAATTATCAAATGGTTTCCTAAAGTCTAGGTATACCATGACTTCTACTTCCCCCTTAACCACAAGGTTTGATAGCCTATTAAAGAAAGCTGTCAGATTGGTCTGACATAATTTGTTCTTTACAAATCCATGCTGGCTGTGTTTGCAGATGAATTCCTTAATTAGTTACTCCATTATCTTCCTTGACACGGAAGTTAAACTGACTGGTCTTAAGTTTCCTGGGTTGTTCTTCTTTCCCTGTTTATAGATGGCCTCTGTGATAGAAAAATGGGAAACTTGAAACTGTAGTATAGTGGTCATCAGGAGAGTAATTGGGTTACTCTGAGTATCATCAGTGGAGCCATGCTCCAGGGCACTCTGACTTTCTGTTTAGTTAGCGTGCCTCCTCCCAAGCGTGTGCTCTCTCTCTCTCATATATATACACACACATACACACACTCACTCACTCTGTTATATAGTTAAACAAAGCAGCACATTCCCAACTTGCTGCACAGTAAGAAAAGTAGGTTTCACGTGCACCGAGTGGCCTATTTGCAAAAGATACAGTACGCCTGTGACATGGAACCCCCTGAGAGGCAGTAAGCATGGAACACTACGCTGCCATTTTCACAGAGTAACTACTTCCATCAATTTATAGGTTACAAATGGGGATGCTGCAACACAGAGACGAAGAGTCTCTGGCACAAGGTCACACAGCGAGTCAGTAGCAGAGCTAGGATTAGAATTCAGGAGTTCTCACTTCTAGGGCCACACCTCCTCCCCTGTCATCTTTGCAGGAATCATTTCCACCGCCAACCCCCACCACCAAAGAGCACCTATTTCTCTGTTGGAAAACGAATAACTGTTAAATATAAGAGGAATGACTGCCACCTTACCCAGTTCACTGGAGGTGGAAAACAGCTAGAAGTATAAATCTCTGGGGGCTTATGGTAGAGAGCCATGCTCTCCACCTGAGGGTTTGACGATATGCCCACTTTGTTTGCAGCAAGTAAAGCTATACATTTACCCCACCCTACTGTCACAAACTGTCCATGTGGACCCTACTGCCACCCACTAACATTCCCTAGTGCTGCAATTCTCAAGCAGAGGCATGCGAACACCTGGGGGGGTCTGCAGAGGTCTCCCAGTGGGTACCTCAACTCATCTAGATATGTACCTAATTGTACAACAACATGTATAAAAAAGCACTAGCAGAGTCAGTACAAACTAAAATTTCATACAGACAATGACTTGTCTATGTTGCTTTATAATCTGTACACTGACATGTAAGTGCAATATTTATATTACAATTATAAATCTATTGGATGGTAAAAATTAGAAAGTAAGCACTTTTTCAGTAATTGTGCCTTGTGTCACTTATGTATATTTATGCCTGATTTTGTAAGCAAGTATTTTTTAAGTGAGATGAAACACTGGGTACACAAAACAACTCAAGCTCCTGAAAGGTATATTGTAGTTGGAAGGGTTGAGAGCCACTACCCTATTGCACTATAATATAGTCACATTTCAACACGGGATAGATCAAAGTGCATGCCAGAACTTTGTGTGCAGCAGCTGAGTCCATATGGGTGCTTAGTGCATGGCTCTTTGGTGCAGGGTAGATTTACACCTGAACTGGCTATGAACTTACATGTTCATATAGACAGACCCTGAGAGCTGCACCAAATGCACATCCTCTATGGATCAGGCACTGAAGAACACGTGTCACACACACTGGCCAATAAGATGGTTTATTAGATGATGAGCTTTCGTGAGCCAGACCCACTTCCTCAGATCAAATAGTGGAAGAAAATAGTCACAACCATACATACCAAAGGATACAATTAAAAAAAAAATGAACACATATGAAAAGGACAAATCACATTTCAGAACAGAAGGGGGATGTGGGGGGGGGGGAGGGGAAGGAAGGAAGGTAAGTGTCTGTGAGCTAATGGTATTAGAGGTGATAATTGGGGAAGCTATCTTGGTAATGGGTAAGATAGTTGGGGTCTTTGTTCAATCCCCCCCAGAGAGTGTCGAATTTTAACATGAATGACAGTTCAGAGGATTCCCTTTCAAGTGCAGATGTAAAAGGTCTTTGTAGCCGAATGCAGGTGGTTAAGTCGTTGAGACAGTGTCCTTTCTGGTTGAAATGGCAAGAAATAGTTTTTTCTTTGTGATCTTGTCTGATATCTGTTTTGTGGGCATTAATCCTTTGGCGAAGTGTCTGAGACGTTTGTCCAATGTACATAGCAGACGGACACTTTTGGCACATGATAGCATAAATTATATTTCTGGATGCGCAGGAATATGTGTTCTTGATCTTATAACTCACTTGGTTAGGTCCAATAATGGTATCAGCAGAATGAATATGTGGACAAAGCTGGCAACGGGGTTTGTTGCAAGGGAAGGTACCAGGGTTGGTATTAGTGTGGTATGTCCTGTGGTTGTTGGAAAGAATCATCTTGAGGTTAGGTGGTTGTCTATAGGAGACTATGGGTCTGTCTCCCAGATTCTCTTGGAGTATGGTATCCTGTTCCAGTATAGGCTGTAGTTTATTGATAATGTGTTGGACAGGTTTAAGTTGGGGGCTGTAGGTGATGACAAGTGGTGTTCTATTGTTGGTTTTCTTGGGTCTGTCTTGAAGTAGATGGTTTCTAGGTATTTGTCTGGCTCTTTCAATTGGCTTTTTTATTTCTCCGGGTGGGTAGTTGAGATTTATAAATTCTTGCGCTACATCGATGACATCTTTATGATCTGGACACATGGCCAAGAAACACTGGTGATATTCCACAGAGATTTCAACAACCTACACCCCACCATCAACCTCAGCCTGGACCATTCTACACGAGAGGTCCACTTCCTGGACACCACAGTACAAATCAACAATGGAAAAGTAGACACCACTCTACAGAAAACCCACTGACTCATACAGTTACCTACATGCTTCCAGCTCCCATCCAGAACACAACATACGATCCATCGTCTATAGCCAAGCCCTTCGATACAACCGCATCTAATCCCACTGACAGAGACCAGAAGCTTCAAGATCTCTACCAAGCATTTATAAATCTCAACTACCATCTTGTTAGTCTTTAAAGTGCTACATAGTCCTGCATTTTGCTTCAGCTACACCAGACTAACATGGCTACATTTCTATTACTGGCCAATATGCCCTGTGAAGCAAGGAAAGCTAAGAAATATTCAGAGTTCTTTAAACAAAATCATTCTTAAGTTTTGTGTGTAATAAATGTGCACCCATGCTCTGTCTCTTCTGCAGAGAGCTTTTCAGAACCTTCTCTGAGTATGCACTGCCTTCTTAGAGAACATCTAAGTATCAGTTCCGAAAACTTATCCTCCCCTTCCCCTTTTTTTAGTTTGATTATTTTCTGGTTTGTCATAACTAGGTTCCAGCTGTGACTATGTCCTTTGCACTGAGACACATGCATTATATCACGGTGTTTTCCTTATTAACTTGAGGTTCATTGGCCAGTGAAAGTCACACACTGAACTCCAATTAATCTAGGAAAAGCTTTCACACCTGCTCTCTCCATATCATAAGTATGTGTATAAACACCCTCTAGTTCTCTTAATTATTCATTCATTAAACACCTCTATATTAGATTTTTTGTGTGGACCCATTGCCATAATATCTGAGCACCTCTCAGTGTCTCCTGTATTTATTTCTTTCAGTTCTTATCTAATGATTTCATAACACTTTATAAGAATATATTGTGACTCACCATTCTTCTGAGATAGTCATGTGCTACATTTCCCGGTTTTACAGATGGATTTGCTGATGCTTATATATCTCCCATTTCAAGGGTAAACAGCAAGCATCTGCTGTTAAAGACTGGAATAGAACCAAGGAGATAAGACTTCTAGTCCACAGTTATAGGAATAATATTGTTAAACAAATGATTGACAGTTAATTACGTAATTGTTAAATTTTAGCAAATGTATATTTAAATATCGATCATGTAACTAATTTCCTCTTACCAGTGTTCCCTGAAATCTTTTCCATCCATGTGTGGCTTTTTTCCCTCCATGTGTAGAATACATTTTTATGTGCATTGAGCATTGCATGAAAATGCACTACCAGTAGAAATAACAAACCTAGCTGTGGGCCTCTGCTATTCAGATGGGAGGCATTTGAATCTATCCTGAGTAGGGCTGCACAAGCACACAGTTAACAGGGAAAATTGATTAATTATGTATATTTAAGACACTTAAAGTATTTCTAACTCTTCTGTTGATATTTTGTTTACTAACAGCCAGGAGTTCTAAAATCGAGCTGCATTGTTAGTATGGTGACATATGACACAGGCAATTTTTGATTATTTTTGTTCAGATCAGTAAACACCTTTTCCAGTTGCTTTATGCTATTGCAACTCACTTTTCTTCATTAAAGACTTTGAGTTCTTTTTCATTTTGATATATTCTGAAAGGTCTTTGTGCATATAAAACCTGTTTTCAGTGGCTCAATCATGGTTTTGTTCCATATATTGAATGTTTATACTTGGTTACATTGGTTAGTTAAATTTTAATGTTAGACAAGTTTGAGTGTTTGTTTCTCTTTCTTAGAGCCGTGGACTGACCTTGAACTATGTGAAGAGCTTCTGTGATGGGAGCGGACATCAACAGAAACTTGGTACGTAAATAGACGGCAATATATAGACTCTAGCATGTTTGAACCAATAGTCTACCAAAAAGATCAGTGCACACATATGTTTGATGAATCTTAAGAGCATTTTAACCTGGAATCTGCCCAAACCAATCATGATTTTATAAGCTTGATTGAGAAGTTGATTTTTGTCTGTAGCTGCTTTCTTTGAAGACTTAAAGTTACCTTGCCAAGATTAGAATTAAAAGGATATCCTTTTGGATTATGCATAATAGCGCTCATTTAAAACCAACGTACACAATTATCTAACGATTCCTAGAGAACTGTTTCATTGCTCTACTTTGCCTGGCTACACTTGATCTTCTTAGCCCTTAACTAGATACAGCTTATCCTGGAGGAGAGAACAGCTATTTTTGTAACCTAGAGAACCGTAACATTCAATCTAACATAGAAACTATTAAATCGTTTATAGAATAATAGCTGACTTACCCAGTATTATCCAGGTCCTTCAGGGCAGGGTCCTGGGGATGTCTGGGGTGTATGTGCCAAAGGCAGGGGAGTAGGGGCCTGCTGTCTTAAGTCTCCTTCCCTCCCCCACAACCTATCCAGGGCCTGTTCTCTCTTCCACCAGGCCAAACTCCAGCCTACCTGGGGCTTGTTCTCTCCTCCCCTCCAGCTCTGTGGCCAGGTGGGGAAAAAGCTTGGGGCAGCGGGGCTAGTTACCAGTCTGTTGACAGGCAAGTTGGCGGAGCCCCAACCCTATTGGCCACTCCTTTGGTGGTCTGGCAGCCCCCAGTGGCCACTCTCATATAGCGCCCCTCTGAACAGCAGCCCCTCCTTTGGCATGTTATGGAAAAACTGTCATTTTCCTGGGGCTTCTACTTACCTTGGCACAACCAAACCCTGACCTTGCTGTAAGTTAGGAGACGAGGAAGCTACATACCAAATTTGGTGGCCCTAGCTTTTACCATTTAGGAGGAGTTCTTGAACAAATGGACGCACTGATAGACACACAGAAAGATCCACTCTAAAACAGATAGACGGACAGATTTACTAAATGGGGCTCATGCTGGAGAGAACTGAATGTGGATCCATATGCAAACTTCAAGTTCAGTTCCTGGGGGTTTCGTGCAAGCCCAGCCTTAATATTTTCATGTAAAAATGTGTTGAAATTTGTGCTATACTCAATTCTTGTATGAAGAGGAGTACACTAAAATTAGTCATCATCCCTGAGGAGCACAGCTAAAACAATTGGCAGGACAGTGCGAGAGAGCCTGCAGTACAGCTGCTTGTACACAGTATGATCTATGAATCAATAGCCAACTTCCATTTCTGTCACTGATTATCCTATCATGCCAATCACATTTTCCTTAAAACTCTTTAAAAGTAGAAAGAAAGATTATTCTTGTCTTGTCTGATTAGGAGGCTATGATATACTTGTATTAATGCTCTGAAATTATCACTTCCAACCCTCTCTCCTCCCTGTGATCTTACTCTATAACATTTGGAACTGAACTGCAGCCTCCCAGAATGTCTGCTGGTACTCCCAGGCAGGTGTACCTGCTGTGTATCCCTATTGCATTTTGTGTTTTTCTTGGATATATCACAGCATAAGAGTTGGACATTCGTTTAAAAAAATAACTGTTCCATTTCGTTTTTATAGTACTATGCAGTCAAGTTGTAGCAATAATAACTCTAGTAGTAGGGGTTGCATAATCATTTATATACAAATTGATCATATGGTATGAGATGGATAGATTGAGAAATCTAGTTAACAGAAAGGTGGCCATTTTAAGCAACCACGGTACGGAGCTGTCAACATCTAACACTGGTCTGCGAGTACATGTAGCAGGAAATCCTCCTTCTTCTCCCTGTCAGTGCTGCACTCAGGTCTCAGTACATTTTCACTCCAGCGGTCGGAGATTTTTGCCTAGCAGTGCTTTCCCTCATCGTGCATGCACATGTGCCCTCAGCACTGCCTGGAGTGCAACATTGGGCCCATCCCAGTCTTTAGTGCTCTGGCAGTGATTTAAAGGAACCTGGGCTCTGGCAGTAGTAGCAGCAGCAGCTGGGAGCCCTGGGCTCTTTTGGTCACCAGGCTCTGGGGTAATTGCCCCTTTTGCTCCCCCTACCCTGTCAACAGGCCTGCTCAAGAGGGATCACCCATTTTAGTGTCTAAACTCTGTCATGAATATAAAACAGACCCTTAGTCAATTTGGACCTTGTCTTTTCATTACTCATAGCTCTCAGCTGATGATTAGAACTTGAGTATTCAGTGCTAATGGCATGGGCTTCTGCATCACCTTGAATCATTTTCTGGAGAGCATCATTTCTGGCTTGAACTGCGACTAATCTAATTCTGGTTGCTTACTTTTCCAAAACACGCACAAGTATATACTCAGTTTACATCTCTGGTTCTAATCATTCGTGGTATGCTCGTTGCCTAGTAATTACCTGGACCTCAGAGAATTGTCTGTTTCCTCCAGACACTGCCACTGCAATGGAATCCCAGCATGGGCTCTTTCTTTTAGTAAATGACTGGCCAAATCTGTGCATCAAAATCATGACTCTTGGTATGAATCTTTACTGTTTTTAAATTAAACCATAAGATCAGCTTCCGTTGTGGGTACAACTGATACTGGGTTCCATTGCTTTTAATAAACAGTGTGGCTCCAGAATCATTTCAGGCATGGGTAAGAGACTAGCCAGTCAACCTAAAATCCTGATTAACTCCCATACTAAGCCTATAGTTCTTTCAGTGTTCACTCGATTCTGGTCCTCGCAAAGTCTGTAAGAGTTTTTCCAAGGGTGCCATTAGTCTTTTCACCAAAAATATCTCTCCCATGCTGTGCTCTTGTGAGAAGGATCTACTTCTGTATGGTTATGCTGATCTTTCTCCTTCTGCTCTATCAGATACAATAAACAGTAGAGTTGATAGCTCATAGTCCAGAAACCTGACGACAGTATTAACAATGATATTGAAAAACCATTCATGTTCTGATCAGAAACTATGCATTTTATATAGTAAATAGTAAAATATGAATCCTGTGCAGCAGCCAAACAGGGGATAGGCAAATCAAGAGGGATCAAATTGACCTTAAACTTCAGTGAAGTTTAAAAATATTTAGAGGACTATTGATTTAAATTATTTTTAATTTTACTGTGCCTCTGCATTTCCTGCCCCTATCTAGAAGTGGAAGTACTGAAATACCACAGGTTGGACCTCCCTAAACCAGCACACTCTGGTCTGGCAACATCTATGGTCCAGGAGGACCACAAATGTCCCTGGACTACAAAGCCCTGAGGTCAGGGCCCCAGTGGTAGTAGGGTGGTGTCTGGCAGCCCTGGCTCTGTCTGGGAGTCCATGGAAGGGTTGGAAGGATGGGGGGCCGGTGGCAGGGCCTCCCCCACCAGTCCGGCAAATTGCCTCATTCAGGAGTGGTCAGGTCCCCAGGGTGCCGGACCAGGGAGGTCCAACCTGTACAAGAAAAATAATTTTAACGTGAATTTCAGACTGAGTGGATGAAAGTTCCAAAAATCTCATGTAGACAAAATCAGATGAATTTTGCAGATGAAAAGTTCAGATCAGTTCAGAAACTTTTGAATACCGATTGTCTGAAACAAACCTATGACTCGTTTGATGGTTGCCCGCGCTACTTTACATTTATGCCTGCCAGAGTCTTGGCAGGGATAAAGAATTTTAATCTGGACCATGAATGTGCCTGGCTCTCTTTGAGCTATATGCCAGGGTGGCAAAACATATGAAAACAAAACTCCAAAAGAACTTTTCATAATACAGTGAAATGGCATGAGCAATTGTGGCTTGGCAGCCATCAAATGTCTTGCTTCTGAGGTCATTGGCTCAAACTTTAATTCTACTGATGAGATTAGCTTGCCATACTTTGGTGAATTGCAAATGTCTGGATTTGACTTCTTCTGTCAGTGGTTCCAGGGATTAGAAGGTAAATACCTTATAAATTCTATAACATTCCTTGGAATCAAGAACAACTTTTTGGCTTAATTTGCAAGCAATATTATTTCAAGGATTCTAGGAGACATGAGGTAAATGACCAGCAGAAAGGGGAATGAAATATGATGTAATAAAGGATTACCACACCTGTAGAATAATCTATATGGACTTTGTGCAGCCATAGTTAACCTCTAGCAAAATTCCTCACGCTTCAGTATTTTATAATACATTGCTCTGCTTGGTGAGAGGGTTAATCATTCCTTGGGTAGGTCTTGCATTGCTTTAGTTTTGTTTACTGTTCATTTTTATTGCTTGCTTTTTCATAATAAAAGCCTGTAAACCATGCAATTTTATTTTACCAAAATCTATTCTTTTGGCCAGTAAATTATACCATAAATATTCTAAGCGTCAATTTTAAAGTGCCCAAGCGAACAATAGGAGGCAGGCTTGTGTGCAGCACAAAATAACTTTTAAAACAACAATTAGTCAACTCTTGAAGTCATTGCTCATAGGCTAGGTCAGCCCTCCAAGTGGTTTGATCTTTGTGGGAAATGCATTGTTGTAGGGAAGTAGCAGAGTGAGGGAACCCTCATGGAGAAGTGCCATGAACTGGTTAGGAACAAATCCAATGAAGCTCTAAAGAAACACAGCAGGATTCTACACAAAATTGTTCCAAAAGCTGCAGAATGTAGTAGAGAATTCTTAGTTCTGTACGTTTTTACAAACCATCTTATAGAATCACACAACAGAGACACAGTTTTCTATTAAATTTCACATGATGATTAAACAACCCCTACATAAAGGTTATTGCTCTCTCTTAACTTATACATCACATTTCTTTAAGGAGGTAGCTCTTTTCCCTGGCATTATCCCCTGCTGATTCCAGATTTCCAGTTGGAGGTTAATATAGTGTGGAGCTTTGTTAACTCCCATCAAGTCCCCTCCCTAGCTATTAGCTATTTTATTGTTGAGGCTACAGTTATGTCTACATAATGGAAATTAGCTCTTGATTTCTATTAAGCCCTATTTTCTACCTCCCTCTAACATCTGATTGGAGTAACCAGTTTCTTTGCAAAGTGAAATGCTAAAATAGGGCATGAAAGGAGCTTTCCCTGAGAATATAGCAGATTAATTTATTTGCATATTAGTATTTATCCTCAAGGTGGTTTTGTTACTATCATTTAATTATTGTCAGGGTGTTGGAATTCTGTATATGCATTTTGAAAATGTTCTCACTAAAAAAGAATTAGACATAATGGTAATATTCTATTTCATCAAAATGCATTTGGTTGCTATGTTCCAGTGTTTGCAGCTTTAGATTGGGATGATTTTCAATTAGATCCCCATTATTGTTCAACTGGTGATTTGTGTCACATTGTGTTAGGTCTGGATTTTTTTCCACTTGTGTGTTAAAGGGGAATTCATGGGAATGCACAGCATACAGATTCATACACTCAGGGAGAGATTGGAGGAAGATAAAGATTGGGAAGTGCTCCTTCTTTACTACTCAGCTCAGTTCTGCTTCATTCCTTTTTTATTTTTCTCCACTCCTGAGCTCCAGGACCTGGAATTCCTACAATCCAGGGAGCGCCCAGATCCAAGGATACATCTGTCAGGTTATTCCAATAAGTGGCTATGTGCCACATGAATTGAGGACAGGGCCTCCAGAATGGATGGACACCAATTTAATGGAGAAGTTCCCTGAAAATGGCTGCTGAAATTCCTGGAGTTGAACTATTTCCTTAATGTCCAGTTCCATTTCCCAAAGCTTTGGCACACCCTTCTCACTGGGTGGGACATGAGGTCTCTAGGCATCTCTGCTGCAGACACTCAAGACTGACCACTAAGCATATTTTCAGAGTCAAGACCTCATTTATAAATACATGTACATTTTTGACCATATGGGTTACCTAGGGAGGTGGTGGAATCTCCATCCCTAGAGATTTTTAAGTCTCGGCTTGACAAAGTCCTGGCTGGGTTGATTTAGTTGGGATTGATCCTGCTTTGGGCAAGGGGCTGGACTTGATGACCTCCTGAGGTCTCTTGCAGCTCTATGATTCTATGTTAGAATACATATTACTGATACTGAGTGTTGCAAATATAAATGTTTTTCAGAGCTATGCTCTGGTTCTGTCAGATCTGTAATCAGCTATACTAATCGTCAAACGGTTTAATGACACATGTCTCCATGGAAGCATCCCAAAAATGATCCTTCAGAGGCTATCCCACTAAGCACTTAAAATGACCTCACTGCACATTAAGCCCTAGGGCTGCTGTCTGGCTTGTTGGAAAAGGTGTCAGGTGACCTTTATGGGTCAGAGAGTCAGGCAGTGACTTTGTGCAGCTACAGAATCTATCAGTGTGGGGACACGGACACACTCCCCCTCCCATCCCCAGGAGACTGAAAGGACTATACAAGTCCATGCCAGTGCAGGAAAAGCGCTGTTTTACTTGGGCCAAGCAGAGCAGCACCTTCCCTTGGACAGGGTGAAACACCAAGTTTTATTAGGAATTGCAGTGGGCACTGTATTAGTTGTTCCTTTCTTGGGGGGCCAGGGCAAAGTGGGTTTTTTCCACTTCCCACAGTAGGTTTTGAAAGAGGGCCAAATTGGCCAAAGCAAAGTGAAGGGTTTTTTGTCTTCCCCACAGTAGTTTAGGGTGAGGGGCATAGTTGGGGTGAACATGAAATGGGAATTAAGCTATGACATCACAACTTATGTGAACTTGGGGTGGCTGTCCAGTGCAGGTACGTCATAAGGAAAATATGCAGATATCAGATAAAATTGACTGGTAAAGGATTTAAAGGAGGTATTCTTTAAAGGAGCTAAAATGGGGGAGCTTAGATCTCTTATGTCTAGTACCACAAGGATCTCCCACCTATATAGCCCATTCCTTCCCCCTCATTTAAGAGAAAGAATGATGAAATCCCAGCTTGATGGGTAAGAGGGAGAGCTGATGGAAGTACTTGGGACATATATTGAAATGCTTTACAAAATTACTTGTATTGTACACGTTTATCTGTCAGGTACTCCCAGACATTGAAGAATACAATTATGGCCTAATTAAATTATAACCAGTATCTCCTGTCTTTTTCCCAGGCTAACTGGATAAAAATAAAGGCAATAACACCACAGTGACCCATTTGTTTGCACATGTTCATGTAAATTATATGCCTATTTACTCAGACATTTCCTATAATTGATAAGGATCAGTTAATAGATTCATAGAGTTAGGGGCTAGTGGGGACCATAAAATCATCTTCTTTGACATGTAAGTCACGGGCTAATAAATTTTGCCCAGTTGTATCTATATTGAGCCCAGTACTCAATTACACATCCAACTGCTCATGACTGTGCTCGTTCAGTTTCCACCTTCAGTTTAAGGACCATCTTCAAAGCCAAAGGCACTCTTTCCATTTTCTTAATGGACTTTGGCTCAAGCCCTTATCATATCATAATGATTTTCTGCACTGGCCCAGGGAGACAGGGCTGTGTTTCTATATGTTTCTGTGGTTAATTTCTAAAGTGACCTAGTAACTGATGGCCATTTGATTTGCCTCCACAAATTAGCTGAATTTTCTTTCTGTTGCTGGATTTGTTTTGTGCACATATCGTGCATATTATCTGATGTGAAATTCAAAATGGGGTTCTTACAATTGGTAGACAGAAGCGCCACACAGTGAACCAAAAAAAGCGCCTTTCTTTGACCTCAGCCCAAGTAGTTGGAGGTGTGCTAGTGGAAATGATTCTCTTTGCAAGATAACAAGCAGACTGAGAAAAGGGACAGTGGAGAAAAATGCCATCTCTGAGGTTCAGTTCGCCTAGTGGCTTATTAAGCCCATGGACAAAATTTAAGCAGCCCATAAACAGTTGCAGCTCCATCTACTAACATGGCATAGCACTGGTTTGCAGTCTGACACAATGCTTTTGAAAATTAAATAAGGTTGACGGTGATAATTCACAAAGCTGAAGAGGGCATAACAGGAGTCACAGTTGTCTTGGCACTGGACAAAAATCAATGTTGACTGTGAGTCATCCTCTTCCTATATATTGCTGTACACGTTGTAGCTTTTATTCCATTCCATTGATTATAGTGCCTTTCCAGCATCTCCTATTCTTGCCAGTCAGTATTCCCGCATTAGCATTATCTTTCTTAATTCATTTTTCCTAATTTTATAGAGTGACTATAGCCTTTGCCACTAGCATATATTGTGCAACTAAAAAGATGTATCTTACACATAGGTGGACATCAAGGAACTACTCCTGCTTTCAATTATGTGAACTGTGTATCATTCTTAGGAGCAATCTGATAAAAATTAACAAACAACAAAACCAAACAGGTAATAAGGTATCTCTGGAATTTAAGTAGACAGCTGCCTCCCCTTTCCCCCCCGCCCAACACTTTTTATAACTTGTATCCTTCTTGGCCCTGAGTTAGATGATATTAGTTTTCAGCTCCCACTCCTCTCCCGATCTCTTGCATAAAGCCCAGTGATTCAGACTTTAGATCGGCCAAATGAATTTCCACCATTGAACAGGTGTCCAAATCTGTTATAGACTCAGGGGAGCTGACAGCTTCCATGAGCTCTTCGGCAAGGTGTGGGGGAAACAGTACAGAATATTATCTGAGAGAGTTTTGATTTAGAATCATGTCTTTTACAGAATCACATCCTTTACTTACGTTAGAGCTGAATTGAATTTAGCTTCATAAAATATTCTTTTAAACATTGAGGTGAAGAAAGGGGAAGAAGTTTTCCTAGCATACCAACAGTGCATGTATTTCTCAGTATTTTATATATCTGTCTATTTGTCAGAGCCCAAATGTGGCACACTGGCTATTAAAATGTGGCAGCTAAGCTATCTTAAATAACAAGTTGATGGAAAGGGATTCTTCTATTTCTATGTTGTTGCTGGAAGCAAGAGAAGAGGGAAAAGAGGTGAGTGGCATTTATGGCGAGGGGATGTAAGGGAGTCTGAGACTCTAGCTAGATTTCTAGCTAAACAGGTGATTTCTAGCTAGATTTCTAGATCCAAACTGGTGATTGGAACTTTCATCCATCTATAAAGACAAGAAGGGAGAACAGTTTTTAGGAGCTGAGAGGTAAATTCCAATTGTACAGGAATTAATTCATTAGTGGTCAGACATGAAAATTTAGTGTTGCACAGAATAAATTGCAATACAAATACAGTCTAGTTTATTTAACTAACAAGTAATTGTTACAAGAGGTTGGTAAATGTCTCTGTCTAGTTGTGGACTATTGGTGTGAAAAAGTCCCTTAATTATCTTTTTTTCGTTTCCCATGATTACTTTCTTGAGCCTGCTGAAACGTGGTATATGTGGTTAATTAACTGATGACTGTTTTTTCCTCTGCTTTCTCACTCATACATGAATACGAAGGGACACTCTATTACCCCAGAGATCATGAGCTACTGGTGCTGCTGCTGATAATGAAGTTTCTTGTCATGAGTAAGCTCTCCCATATGCAACTGGTCTCTGTGTCTGTGCTCGATATTTGTCATCTTTGACCTTCCCTGTGTATGATACTGGACATAATTCACTGATCTGTATAGACCCTGCTGACACAAACTGGAAGTTTCCTAGTGTGCATTAGTACAACCTTGTTTGAAACAGTACTATACTAAAATGCATTCGTATTTTTAAATTCAGACCAGCAGCGACTACAAGGATCAATGAATGCACAGCACATTAGTATGTTTTAGAAATCACACCTCAAAGTGTGCATTGCTGCTCTGTATAGTCAGACCTTATAATCTCTATGGAAATCTCTTGCCAAAACTTTTTGACCTAAATAAGCTTTATATACAATAGTGTATTGCCCGCAGACAATAGATAATATGACTTACAGGCTCCTTATAAACCGATCCTTAAAGGTCTACAGCAGTACACAGACAAAAAGGTCAGGTCTTAAAAAGCTTTGCATCAAATAAAACCCAAATACATCTGGGGGGCAGAAGTGTGGTGCAGAAACAAGAGCAATATAACTAGTTTTTAAGACCTCCTCATCCCATCTTTATTTTATGGCTAGAAATCTAATAAAGCTTTAAACGGTAATGTAGAAGTGTTGGATGGATACTTTATAGGAAAAACAAGCAGCCTTCCTTCTTTCTAGCTTCACAAAGAGACCAGATAACCTCTGGCTAGTGATGATGATCCACAGATTTCCTCTTTAACTCTCCAAATTGGGTCCTGAGGAATAGAAGGTCTGTCCTGTGCTAAAAGTTTAGTCTGAAGATGGCCAACACTGGGATTTTATTCTCCTAACAGGAAAAAAAATTAATGCCTTGTGCTCATGATTGTAACTTGTCTGTGTCAGTCTAAACCAGTTCAGCCTCACCCGTATGTCTGTATTTTGGTCTGCCTTGCTAAAGATGCCTCAATTCACTGGACAAAGCTCCTCTGTGTCTAAGTTGAGTAACAGCTATACGATAATCCCAGACATACCTTTCCTAACCACATGACACTTTGCCATTCCAAGCTCTGAAAGGCTGTATATTTCTCTTTCCTGTTATTACAAATTCCATGCAAAACTAAACTTCAGAAGTTCAACGAGGTATTCTCCAGAGATTTGAACTCGCAAGGGCAAATATTTCTGGTCTTGCTTATAAGAGACTGGATTCCTGGCTGCCTCCCTTCACTCAGGAGGGCCTTGTGGGACTTGTGGGGACCTGCACTGAAGTGGGGGGGAAGGGAAACTTCTGGATGAATGTAGGAGGTGGTGACCTAAGATGATCTCTGTAAATAATAATTATAATTAATAATAATAAATTGGACTGCACAAATGGTGTAAAGCTTGAGCAAGGTAGCGGATAGGGAGGGCATGGACTGAGAAGGAGCAAGAGGGACGGAGGACTGTGTGATAGGACAATGGAATTACAGAGCTGCAGGGAGCAGATGGAATGGAGGCTAGAGAGAGTGGTGGGTCAACACGCAGGGAGGAGAATGGAGGACAGTCCAGGAATGGCGTGGGAAGGCGCTGTGGTTCAATCACAGAAAAAATCCACATGGATAGGATGATAGTGAGGAAGGGATGAATAGGAAGAAAAGAGAATTCTTCCAAATGACTCCCTCACCAAGACTGTTCTGGAGCTCATTATGCTGATGCTTGTCAGGAGTGGCAGAGGGAACACCAGTGTGTGAGGACAGTAATAGAGGAAGATGAGAATATTCCCTCCCCCCTTGAATGGGGTTAGCTACCAACATAGTTTACAGATTTGTGCCAAGAGATAAGTTTTTAGTCCAGTATAAAATTCTGCCCATATCTCTTAGTGCTGGTCTATACCATCGAGAAGATCGACGCTGCCACAGTTGATCTTCCGGGGTTCAAACTAATGGGTGTAGTGAAGATCAGCTAATTTGAACTGAGAGGTCTCCTCCGTTGGCTCCGGTATTCCTGCTCCTCACAAGGAGTAAAGGAAGTCGAGGGGAGTGTGTGCTCCTGTCGTCCTCCCACTGTGTGGATGGCATGAAAACCAGATTTAAGATGCTTTGACTCCAGCTGTGTAATTAACTTGGCTGGAGTTGCGTTTCTTAAGTCAACTTTCTCCTTTAGTGGAGACCAGGACTTAAAGTACAAACACTGCTAATGTTAGCATTGTAATTGCCCGTTCACTATGCTCAATGTAATATCACATATTTTGTATAAAATATAAATGGGAGCACTGTCAAACACAACTCTGAGGCAGGCTAGAAATATGGATCCATTTGAAAGTACCTCTTAAGTGACATGTGGCCTGTTTTTGTCTTAGAACAGGGCTCAGTAATACAAAAGTACAGGCAATGATTCCATCTTGATTGACATTTGTCCCCTATTTACATTCATTCCTTCTGTTTTGCCTGAAGGTCAAATGTGGGCTGTGATTTATTATATTCCATAGATTCAATTCACATGTGCTGTACCATTTATTTCAAATAAGTCTCATTATTTCACCCTGTTGGTTTAAGAGATGTTGCTTTGTGAAATTCAGCTTGAGTATTACAAGGGGAACAATCCCAGATAATAACTGCAGTTTCACAGTTAATAATGTATTTTTATTTAGTTAATTTGCCTGACATCATTTAGACCCTGCACCTCCTTAGGCCTTTGACTGATTGGGACTGGTTTGATAATGTTAGCACTGCTTCCTGGCTATATAATCCCAATTTCACAGTAGCATACACAGCAGCAAATATTTGGCTTGGCTGTTATTGCTGCATAGCTGTTGTGCTGTTGCAGTCATGCTGAATTTCTGTTTTTGAGAGGAATTATTTTGTCAAGTGATAAACTTTGAATAATATTGTTTTTGTGTGTATAAAATAGATTGGGGTTGCTGCATTGAGCAAACTGCTCTTGCTATTTAAAAAAATATTCCTGGCTACAAAGCACAGATGTTTTATTTTAATCTTACAGTTCAATATTTATTATTGTGTAGCTAATAATAGACGCACTGTGCTTCGTTACTAATACTCTTCTAAGGCCAAAACTTTTCTCACTCAGTGAACTTCATTGGGGTTTCATCAGTGGAACAGAGTAGAATTTCATCTGTGGGGTTTCTTTTTGCAGACTTTGGATAAATCTAGCACTGTCATTCTGCACAGTACCTTTCATGTCAGGTGTAATTGTACAAAGTTTCAATCAGCCCTGCATTTATGTGACCTAATCACTTTCAAGGAAGTTTTAGGAGAGCAGTGAAGTATAATTTCTCCAATGGAACCCACAAGGGAAGTTATTAGGCAGATTCCAATTTTCTGAGTTGTAATTTGACTAGGACACAGTTCTCCTGTGGAAAGTGTTGTGGGACCACGAGTGCCCAGGGGATTATCCACACAATATATTAGTCGGCACTAAGGGAGTGTACATTTTAGTCGGTCACACACTAACTGGCCCATATGGAAGCCTCTTGTCGTGCACTAAAACTTTCCGACTGCGCATTAGGGATGACATGTGAAACAGAACTACGTTATTGCACATTGGAGAACTTTTAGTGCACACCAGAAGGATCCACCAGGCTAGTTAGTGCACAAGACATTGGTGTAGACTAAAATTTACACCCCTCCAGTGGGAAATAATGGACCTGTAGACAAACCCCAGGCATGTTATGCTATAGATCCCATCCAAAATACAGTATTGTTTCTTTATACATAGCTTGGCAAAATGCCATATTTCTTTTCTTCATTTCAATGGATAATGTTAAACCATTTATTTTTAAGCATTTTTCAATTTTTATCAATTTTAATTTTCTTAGTTGCGGGCAATTACTGGAGGGGGTCAGACAGTAGGTATTCATGGAAATACAGTACATATAAAGATTCAAAAAAATGTAAAGCTTTATAACTGTTAAAACAGAATTTGTCAACATCACAGGGAAAAATATACAAAAAACATCCTTTCATCACATTTGAATAGCTGGGCTCTCTCTCTGTCACAAAGGTCACAGATGTCAAGAATTCCATGACTTTCCTTAGTTCTGTGACTTCTGCAGCTGCCTCTGTGGCTGACCCCAGAGCCAGCCACATCCAGCAGCAGCTGGAGTGGCCCCAAGGTCAGACACACTGACCACTGCTGGGAACTGTCCTAGAGCTGCTGTTCAGGCAGCCTTGGGGATACCTGAATAGCAGTCAATGTGGATGGCTCTGGGGACTGCCTGAGTAGTGGGCCTGGGGGCAGCAGATGCAACTGCAGCTTAGTGGTCCCCAACAGTAGTTCTCAGGGCTGCCAAAGCAGCTGCTGCTCAGCAGTCGTTGGCAGCTGATGCCACTGGCCCTGGGGTCCCTCTGAGCAGTGGCAACCTGGAGATCCCAGCAGTGCCCCTCCTGGGTCCTCCATCAGTGTCCCCCTTCATCAGCAGCTCCCCTTGGAGCCCCCTGGAGCAGCAGTTCTCCCCCACTAATATTTATACACTTTGCAACGTTTGCAGGTTGTATATATAGGAACAACTCTCTGTGCCAAGAAATCCCCAAATGGCAACTGTCCTGTGGCTACATGACTGCATGATCATCAAATAATCTGCACAAAAATTAGTGTGCGGTATTCCTGGAGGCCGTGTCATATTCTGTAATTTTACATTTTAATTTTATAAAGGTACAAATGCCCCTCTAAAACTGATTGTGTATCATTTGCACTTGAGTAAATATCCCAGTTCACTGGAGGTTGTCAACAGTTAAACAGCCCATGGTTTTTTCTTTTGAGTCTGATATAACATGTGGAAATGACACTTTTTTCTACTTTATGTGGATTTTGCACAGAATCTGGCTCTCTTAATATTGAACATAGAATACAGCTTAACATAGAATCTGGTTAGGATAGGGGCAGTGAATGGATAGCTCTGCTTTGCAGAGGCTTTTGCTTCATTTGTTAATGGGGGGGGAGGGGAAATAACATTTGTTTTACTGCAGCTGTAGTTATAGTGACTAAGCCCACATGTGTTTTCCCTTTTACTGAGTACTCAACTGTACAGCATTTGTGATTGGATTGTGTGTGAAACATGAATTTGTGCTACAGTAACTGCAGATTTGTTAACAGGAAATTGTGTTCCAAACAGTAGTGTTTGACCCTCTTTAAGTAGAAACTACATAGCCTGATAACCAAAGAAGACTGCTGCTTTTTGAAAACAACAGAAGAGCTCCCTTCACTAGAGCACAGTCACACATTCTTATGCAAGTGTACACATTCCCAGTGCACAAGTTCCCATTTCCAATATAAACATTATTCCTTGGTTTTCAATTCTCTCTGCCCTAGTCTACACTAGGGTGTTATTTCGAAATAACCCCCATTAGGTCGAATTTATAAGTGGCGTGTCCTCACGCCAACCCTGTTATTTCAAAATAACAGGTCACTTATTTCAAAATAACAGGCCACTTATTTAGAAATCTGTATTCTTGCTTTCCTGGGGAAATGATGCTAATTTTGAAATAGTTATTTCAAAATATTAGTATGGACACTCCGGTGCTGCTATTTCAAAATAACTACTCCTCAGAGTAATTCAGACTAATTACTCCCCAGTGCTTTCTGGGTCTCTAAGTTGAGGTAGCCCATCCACTTAACAGAACCTGCCTCGGACTAATTTTGAGGTTTCCCTGTAGTGGGGACATGCTATTTTCATTTTGTAAAATCAATAGTTATTAAGTTGAATGTAATTGTTTTGAAATAATTTCCTTGTGCAGACATGCTCTCTTTGACTTTAGGAGTCAGAGATTTTGGATTTGTTTCCTTTAAAAGCTGGGCACCCAAAATGTATTTGCCAATGTACACCCAATCTAGATGACTTTATAGTTTAGATACAAAACTGTAGTCACTGAGTGCACAAAATAAATAAGTAGTTGCACACACCCTACTTTGTTTCCTGGAGCCTATTATCCCTTGTCAGCATCTGAGGAAGTGAGTTTTAGCTTAAGCCCTAATACCCTAATACATTTATTAGTCTTTAAAGTGCCACTGGACTCTCTTTCTTTTGTTGAAACAGACTAGAACCATGTAAACCTCTTTTTTTTTTTTTAAGGCAGAATGGTTCTTTCGAAAAAGGGTTTTTTCTCGAAAGAACCATATCTAGACTACTTTCTTTTTCAAAGGAACCTCTTTTGAAAAAGCGATCAGAAGATATGCAAATTTGTGCCAAATTTGCATATCTTCTTTTGAAAGTGAAAGCAAGTCTAGATGTGTCCTGAAACCTAGGTTACCTAAGTGTTGATTCTTCTTCTAAGAACATATAAACACCTGGTACCTGAAAGAGCTTTGAAGAGAGAACAAAATTATTTTTCTTTATTATATGTCTAAAAGCAAGGTGTAGAAACTCAGCACCAGCTTCCAAATGTATTAGGTTTTGAATTTATTTCAATGAGATTTAGGCACTTAACTCCCTTGGGCTATGTAATGAACAGGGTAGCTGCTTACTGACTCTGAGGAGGAAGAACCCCTCTCTAAGTCTGGGTGGGCCAAGCCAGGCCTTGTCCTTTTAAGGAGGGCGGGGAGCCAAGGACAGGGTGAGAGGTATAAAAGCCGAGCCCGGAAGCTTAGTAAAGGCCCAGCTGCTGGAGGAAATAGAAGCCTTCCCTTATCTCCCGAGTCAGGGAACCACTGAGGACCTTATTAAGGTTGAGACTGGCCTGGACTACCGGGCCCCTATCCTTTTATACCCTGCCTGAGGGTTCAGATGCCGATAACCTCGAGAACCTGCAGCCACCCATGGAGACAGGTAGACACGGAGGTGGAGTTAGGATGTGTCCGGGGGCAGTCAACAACTGTCAGGCTAATCTTGTAGTACTTTAGAGTGTGTCAGTGTGTAGCAGGCTGGATCTCCACTCACCCCTTCCCTCCCCCCCCCCGGTGGCAGTCCTTGCTGCCATGGCTAGGGCCCTGGGAGGGACGCGGTGGAGAAGAGAGGGCCCGTGTCCCCCCTACCATCCCACATACTGTGTGGCAGCCTTCCCCTGTATCTCACCAGTGATCACTGCATGTTTGTTTACCTGCCCCACCCTGCACCTGTGCCTGGGTCTTCCTGTGAACTGTGGTTGCTTACCTGCCATGCCCTGCATCAGGGCCTGGGCCTAATTTCACCAGGAACTGCTGTTTGTCTGCCTCACCTTGTCCCAGGTCCAGGACTTACCTACTGTTTGTTTCTCTGCCCCGCTCTTTGACTGGGCCTAAGCCTACTAATACTGTGACTGCTAAACTGTGTTTGCCTGCCCTGCACCAGGGACTGGGCTTGGGTGAACTGGGAACTACAGAGGGTTTGTCAGCCTGTCTTCCCCAGGGTTGGGCCCCATGTATAGACTGGTCTGTGTTTTGTTTGACTGTTCTGCCCTGTACTCATGGCCAGAGCTTAAAGGGGACTACTGAGCATTTGTTATGGGTCCTGAGTACAGGTCTTGAGCCAGGTAGCTTACAGGTTCTTTTTATACTCTCCATCTAAATTTAATGAAGAATGATTTAAAGAAACATTAATTAGGCAAAATATTGTTGACATTTGTCTCTTTGCTGGACTACCAAATGTGCCAGAAGAAGAGCAGTTTGCAGTGCTCATCAGGTGGCAAGATCATGAGAATCAGTAGAAAAATAATTATGTATAGACGAAGACACTGGAGTAACAGAAGTTACCTCCCATTTAGTCTAACTTTATAGCTTTTTGCACTTTGATTACTCTTAGTCCAACAATAATTCCTGTCTAACTAGATCATTGGTACAGAACATTGTGACTATGATGGTACAAATATCCAAGGAATTTTTTAAAATATGTAACAAACCAAAAGTCCTTGTATGCATGCTGAGCAGCCCTACATGAAACATTCTTCACTATTTTCTTTAGCATATAATTTCATGGTACCTATCACAGCAGGACTCCAGTCTTGATTTGGGCCTCTAGGCACTTCTTTAATATAGGCAGTCCCCGAGTTACGCGGATCCGACTTATGTCGGATCCGCAGTTACGAACGGGGTTTGCTGCCCGTCTCCCTGGTCTGCTGTCCAGGCTTTTCTCCGGACACCTGTGGTAGAGCAGCTGGGCACTACTGGACCAACCCGGCAGCACCCCAGCTGCTCTGCCCCAGGCGTCCTGATTCAGCCGCTGAGAGAGTGTGCGCGTGTACTAACTTCTATCAGATTCTTAACTATAGTAGATTCAAAATATCCAGGAACAAAATGTGATCATCAAATTGATGGCTTCCCTTAAATATCAGTCTTTATTAGAGTTGGCCTTCAACTTGGTCCTGAATGTCCCTGATTTTTGTGGGGAATATGATGGATTGGACAACAAAAACTAAAACCCTAACCTTAACCCCCACACTCAAATTTTGTAAGTGGCCCCTAACTTTATAATGAACTAAACCATATGTCAATGACTCCAGACTTTGGAGTATTGGAAATCTAGAGCTGGATTCAGATTGTGTTGCATGAGCCAATTTTCCATCATTCTGAGGTTTTCTTCCCATTTACATCACTCTGGTAGTATAAAGATGCCTTAAGTCAGGTATAAATTTCATTCAGACAAAATAATATTTTGCATACAATTTACCCTCCTCCCCTGTGGTATCTGTGCATGAAATTAGGAATGCCCATCCTCTACAGTGCAGATAGTGACAATGCATAATGATGAAAATGCACACAGCCATGTTAAGAATAAAACCTTCTATAGGAAGTACTGTAAACTTACTGTCTAAATTGGGGAGGGGACCTTGATCTGGCCCCTGAGGCTTAGGGCCACCCCCAGCATTGGGGAGCCCGTGCTGGCACTTCAGCCTCCTTTTCCCCACACTGCCTCCCCACAGCCCCTGGCCTCCAACTGATTTTTCTGTGGGTCAGTGGCTTCCCACCCAAAAATGGTTCCCCACCTCTGGTCTAAATACTAGCCCCACTCACATTCACCTCTGCCTTTTACTTAGCCAGCAGATCAGACTCAGCGCCAGATCCTTAGTTGATGTAACCTGGCATAGATACATCAGCTTGGTGCTGGCTCTCATTGCTTTGCATGAGAAGATAAATTGCTTGCTGCAAACAGGAGTGATGTTTTTGATTACTCTAATTTAATTATTGTTGAAAAGAGGTAGTTATCCAAAATGGTGGCTTCTGAAGAGCTAAGGATATTTTGCCAAGAAAAATACCCTACACTGGCTTTTATTCTAGGATGAAAGCTGTTAACTATCTGCCAGTTATTTATAATCGGAGTATAATCAGAATAGAGTTTCTAAAGTGCAGTTCATTATATGTGGCTGTACAGAATTTAAATTGGTTTCTGAAAAGTGCTGTAGATTGTTACGAATGCTATTTGATCTGTTATAGAACTTGATATGTAGATGACAAAGCTCATGAAAAAGGAATATGGCATGTAATCAATGGCATCACTACCACACGTCTGCAACTTTTTTCCTACAATTGCAGGCATACTTTGGTTTTAGAGCAAAAATAACTGACAGAGGAAACTATAAGCTAGTGATGATTAAAGAAAGAAATGGGATGTAACTCAGACTAGTATGCATTAAAATATGGAGTATCACTTAAAAAAAAAAAAAAAACCCTGGTGGATTTGATCGAAAGAGTTGCCAAGACAAAACACACAGGATGGTATTAAAGACTGGCTTTCCATTCTTGAAGTGTCTAAAATATAGTGGCCTAAGTACTCTGATATCTAACAGCTTGTACTGACTGTTCAGCATCTCAGAATGGCCAGAGCCTTTCAGGGTTTCCTTGTTACTTTTCATGTTTTTGTTTTGTTTTGTGTATGTACATTCTTGTTGGCATATTTAACTTTAATTCTTAATCACAGTATAATGAACAAATACTATCTATTTTAACTGTTGAATATTTATTAATATTGCTATGCATTTTAACTTATTTTTTCACTTTTTCACTAGTATGTTAATAATTATATTATATCCTGAAGTGCCTTTTGTTTTTATTAAATTATACTACTATGGATGAGTATTTCTTGAAGTACATGGACAGTGATGTCTGTTACTGTTTATTTCAGACCAAGATTTAGACAACATATAAACCAATTTCAGTCAGATAGCTAGAGAGTCCACCTGAACTGCAGGTCTCTGTGTGCCCAGTAACCTTGGTAAAGATTCCCCTATATAATTTAGTATAACCATGTCATGCTTCCTGTGTACTTAGTGCCAAATCAATCTGAAAGTTACAAGAACATTACAAAAATATGCCTCAGATAACTTTTGACTGTTTTTTATCAATCTACCAGTCATTTAGGAAGTGATTGAAAGGACAGAGATTCACTGTCTTCTGTATTTTTGCAAATTTCTACAGTGTCCTAGGGACAACTTTGATTCCTCCTTCACTGAAGATGTCTGGGGAGTGCAGGATTTTCCCTGCAGACTGCTTTCTACAGTTGGAGTTGCAGTATGATGTTGTGCTTGCAGATGGGAGATGGAGAAAACAAAAATGGAGCCATTTGGAGAAAATATTTTAGCTTTTTTTTTCTTGGAAATTAGTAAACTGGAAATGTATTGAAAAGATGCACCCACAAAGATTAACACCCTTAAAGCTAAAGCACATAGCTGCCAACACAGTATGTGGAGAATCAGTGGGCTTGGAGTTAAAAGACAATGCTAAATGAATCAGGTGTGTGCATGAATGATAGAAGGGAGGAAGGAGAGAGAGAGAGAGAGAGAATGTTTGAAAGTTCCTTGCTGATTAAACCTGAGTATCCTGGAGTGCAATAGTGTGGGATTTGCTTATCTTGGAAAATGTGTTACAGCTCCTGTTAAAGTAAATTGAAATTGACAGGCCAACTCTAGGGGTGATTTTGTTGGAATACAGTAAAATGTTCAGAAATGTCTGGATTTTAGTCCTTAAGTTCTCACTAGTTAAACGTAACTACATCTTCATCCTGAGTCTATTGTTACAGTATGCTACTGGGAAATTATAATGGCTTTCATTTTAAGATGCTGCTCAAGCGGTGAAGTTGTTTGCACATGAATAATATTAGAATAATAATTCCCTACTGCTGAAAGTATAGTTAAAAATTCAAGTCATATGTTCATCTAAGTGGTCTCGCAGGTTGTGGTGACAATTGCAGAGAATTTAGAAGGTATGGAACATAGGTTACTCTTTGTCTAAGGGAAACTGGATTTGGATCCAAGTTTTACCTATGACCCATATCTAAATGGGCACCAGGAGGCTTATATTCTAGTCTTGGCTCTGCTACTCTTTTGAACAGCAGTGGTAGACTTTATACTGGGGCAAACTAAAATCCTAAACATCACAATTTTTTAACTTTAGGGATGTTGAAAATTTAGAATGGAATCTAGTTCTGAGTTTTGCTACTTTAACCCATCTCTGTTATTTATATCATTTATATAACATCCTAAATGTAAGAAAATAGGCTAAAGTGTTAACTGAATCCCTGAAAACTCAATGGGATCTCTAACACACATGCAGTATTACAACTTCTCTGTAAGGCCCTACAGGGTATGATGCAGAGCTGTTGAGAATCAAACATATACATAAGCACATACAGACAGTTTAGATAAAGAGTTCACACACTAAAAATACACCCAGCAGGTAATTGTGTTCATTTAAGTGCAATCATTCCAAAAGGCATGACCTGGACTGGAGCCCCATTGTGCTAGGTGCTGTACAAACACATAGCGGGAGGAAGTCCCTGCACTGAAAAGCTTATATTATTCATTAAGACTTAATTCTCCATCCCATTTTTGAGACAAACTGGCAGCCAGAACTGCAACTCCTAATGTAAACAGAGTAGTTCTTTATGAATAACTTCATTGAACTTCTAGTCATACTTCTAAATGTGAAGCATGACATTTAAGTAAGAAAGAAAGGAAATTATAAACTACAGTTTTTAACTAGGATACCTGGCAAGCTTCAAGGTGTGTGTGTGTGTGTGTGTGTGTGTGTGTGTGTGTTAGAGGGAAGCATAACGGTTTGGGGTTGGAAGTGCTAGGAGCTATAAGAGAAATGATAAGAAGTGAGTGATTGGAAATGGAGTAAAGATGGCAGAGATAATAAAGAAAAGGTGAAGGTTATAAGTAACCCTATACTCTGAAACTCAATTCTGTGGCAACCTGATGTAGCAGACAAGAGGTTTTGTGGCAGCTTCAGTTACATTTAAAGAATACATCCTTTATTGAGTTAAATTTTAAAATGTACAGTGTCATTAATACAATAGCCCCATATGGCGGTAACTGTAAAGAATCCATAACTAAGGTTGCGTTGAGACCTCTACTTGATGCAGGCGATCCCTTTGGTTCAAAGTTTAGTGCAATAATTTGGTCCCCATCCTGTAAATGGATTCAGCCAGTGGGATTCTACATGGTCAAAAAAGTCAGGCACAGGGAGCTGACTGAAGAATTGGAGTAGTTTTTCAAAATTATTATAATCTCTCTTCTGAAGCCAACTGAATTTTGAGAGATATTTTCTGGATGAAAGCACTTACTTTAATTTCCAGGAAAAATATTTTTATATAATGATTTTTTGAAAAGCAATTATTTCAGTTGTGTCAGATGGCATTTTGAATTCATAAAGACGCGACCAACCTTAAGATTTTTTCCTCCACTTCTGTTTGGCCTAGAAAATAGCTTCTAGATCCCTATTTTATGCAAAGCGTAGATTCTGTAACAAAATTCAGTAACCACAGGTTTTGAGAATACCCTCCCTTAAACTACACTTTTGCACTCTCCGTTTACTTTTACTCTTCCAGAACTCAAACTGCACCTTCTCCTTAGCTGTTCCCTTAATCACCATTTTCAACTGCCACCCACATCTCTGACTCACAGCTTCCTGAAGCTTCAGAATTTTTCTCACACAAAATAGTGTAAATCTGCAGTAATTCTACTGAAGTCAGTGGACTTATAAGAACATAAGAACGGCCGTACCGGGTCAGACCAAAGGTCCTTCTAGTCCAGTATCCTGTCTACTGACAGTGGCCAGCACCAGGTGCCCCAGAAAGGGTGGACCGAAGACAATGATCAAGCGATTTGTCTCCTGCCATCTCTCTCCAGCCTCTGACAAACAGAGGCCAAGGATACCATTTTATCCCCTGGCTAATAGCCTTTTATGGACCTAACCTCCATGAAATTATCTAGCTTCTCTCACAGTAAAACTCGTGAGAGAAGAGTTAGGCCTTCCAGCCATGTCTACACTATAGATAAGTTCAAAGCAGCTGCAGTTGATCTTCCAGGGTTTGAATTAGTGGGTCTAGTGAAGACACTGTAATTTGAACTGAGGGGGCATTCCTGTCAATGTTGGTAGTCGTGCTTCTGCAAGGAATAATGGAAGTTGAAGGGAGAGTATTCTCCCTTCAACTTCCCGCAGTGTGGATGGTGTCAAAATTTGAGTTAAGATGCTTTGACTTCAGCTATGTTAATTGCGTAGCTTAAGTTGTGTGTCTTAATTCAAGCTTTCCCCTAGCGTAGATCAAGGGTCCCTGTGTTACACATTTTCACTGTATCTTTAATTAATGAATACCTTAATTCACCCTACTTATACTAAAACATTTGACTGTAATCCACTAGGTCACAGAAATGGAGTGCTCTTAGTTTCTTTTGGAAACTTGACTTTTTTTTTCCTTGAAACAAGATATTTTCTGCTCCCTTATCAGTTTAATGTTGTTGTTTGTTTGTTTGTTATTAATAACAAATAATTATAACAAAAAAGCACCAACATGTATTTAACAAAACATTTTGCTCCCAACTGTAAAACATAGAAACAAGATAGCTTGTGTCAAATTTTACTTCATAAAAATAACTTAATATAGTCCAACTCTGTCACAGAGAATGAAAAGAAGAATGAGGATATAAAGTTAAACATTTATATTCATAACAAGAAAGCAAATAAATGAGTAAACTATTTGGCATTTTTATTGGAGTTCTCTTACCTACGTATGCAAAAATATATTAAAAGGGATATGAAAAAGCATCATGGAAGAAGTTTTGCTGAAGTTGTATATACATTAAATGTTGAAATAATGGTCTAATTTTTCCCACATCTAAAGAGGAATATACTGCTGTACTATATCAAATTCAGGGGAATTATTTTAATCCTCCCCTAGTAAAAATAACATCAGAATAATGTTCTGTATCTTCTCATGGGGTATGTCTACACTGTACGCTTATTTCAGAATAAGCTATTCTGGAAGATATATTCCGAAAAAGCTTATTTCAAAATAGAGCATCCACACTGCAGGGAAGCCTCAAAATTAGTCTTAGGTAGGCTCCCCTAATGTGTGCATGCTATCTCGATTTAAAGCCTCAGGAAACACTGGGGAGAAATTACTTAGAATGGCCCTGGGGAGGAGCTATTTCTAAATAGCTGCACTGTGGACGTTCCACTGCTGCTATTTTGAAATTGTTATTTCAGAAGAGGAGTTATTCTTCATGGAATGAGACTTACAGAAGTAGGAATAAGCTACCCATTATTTCAATATTATTTCAAGCCCAGGGTAACTATGTCAAACTTGTAGATGAATTTCGGTTCTGCAGTTTCTCTCTGTAATTGGTTAGTGAAATTCCTTTGTAGAAGGATGGCTACTTTTAAATCCATGATTGAGTGACCATATAGGTTAAATTGTTACCAAGTAGCCATTTTTCTATAAAGGAATTTCACTAATTACAGAGAGAGACTGCAGAGCTGGAATTCATCTACAAGTTTGACACTGTTACCTTGGCTTTGAATAAAGACATTTTCTGGTTGGCACATCACAAAGCCAATTTCTCCTGCCTTTAACATCCACATTTTCACATCAAAAGTTATGAACAGGACACATCCAGCCCACTTAATTGGCCTCATTTACATGGGACCTACAATTGACAGGTACTACTTTTGCTGTTATATAAATCTCTTGGTTTCTATTATTTCTACACTTAACCAGATGAGTAAGTGGATTTAACCTATGAAAGCTCATGATTATCTATATTTTTGTTAGTCTCTAAGGTGCCACAGGACTAATTTACAGACCAACAGGGCTACCCCTCTGAATATTGTTATGATTTTTGCCGTGCGCCCAATGTCCCCCTCCCTACCCAACTCCGGAAGGCCCTGCATCTAGTACAGAAACAACAGTACATGACTAAATAATAGAGAGGGAGGAGGTAAGGTATTTGTTTCTCATATCCAAAGATTAAAAAAACTGTAAAAAAGAAAACTTAGGAGAACCTGGAAAGAAAATAATCTGAACAACTAGGTGGTGAGCAAAGCTCTCTGTTACAGATTAATAAGGTATGGGGAAGAAGTTATTTTTTAGTATGCATTGCAGCCTAACCCCTCAGATGTATGGTACAGGTTACATACTAGGGTCTCAGATGTTCTACTTTCACTTGTTTGTTTGATTAATATTAGTGTTTTATTTTTCTTTGACTCACAATAAACATACTTACATTTGTGAATTATATTTTTCATCAGTAATTGATTTCTCAGGATGATGGTAATCTCCCATCATTATATGAGATGTCATATCTTGGGGTGATGTATTTTGGAAAAATACATGACATGCTTGTATGTCAAAAATATTAATAATTGAATGAATGAGTTCTTATATTAATACTTCTCACAAGTTTATTGCCCATGGAGAGAGCCCTTCCCTGTCCTGAAATTAGCTTTCAGCAGTGGAAAAACAAATACCGTATTTTCCAGCGTATAAGACGACTTTTGATGCTAAAAAACATCCCCCAAAAATCGGGGGTCGTCTTATACGCTGGGTATACAGGCGGCGGGGCAGCCCGGGAGCGCCTGGGATGCCCCGCCGCCGGCTTCCCCTGAGGCTTTGCAAAGCCGCGGAGGGGCTCCAGCGGCGGGGCAGCCCAGGCGCGCCGGGGCTGTCCTGCTGCCGGGGCATCCTCAGAGGCTTTGCTCCCGGTGTCCCTGGTCTGCTGGAGACAGTCCCCAGCAGACCAGAGGCACCGGGAGCAAAGCCGAAGCGGTGGCGGGGTGCCGCGCTTCTGAGGCTTTGCTCTGGCTACTCCCTCTACTAGTATGTCAGTGCATGCCTCCTCTTACCCAGCAGATCATCTTAACCTCCCAGTTTCCAGCCAGCATTGCATGCTTGTTGTGGAGGTTGGTGAGTGCGGGCAGGCAGTGGGATTTTGTGATAAGAGTAAGCATTGCAAAAAGCTCAATTTAATTTTCCTTGATAGGAAAGGAAGTTGAAGGGCGAAGCTCTACAATTTTTCCTTGGGTCTTTATTGAGACATAGTAGAAGGCAACTTCTCCATTGAAACAAAAAACAGGACTATATAGCACTTTAAAGACTAACAAGGTGGTTTATTAGGTGATGAGCTTTCATGAGGCAGACCCACTTCTCAGATCAAATAGTGGAAGAACCAGACTAACACGGCTACATTTCTATCACTATTCTCCATTTAAAGAGTGAGATGTTTTCTGCGTTAGGTTTTTAAAACAGAATCTAATAGGTACAGTTTGCTAGCTTCTTTTTTGTTGCTGAATGAAATTTCTTTTTGTTGTGTGGATGTTTTGACTTTGAATATTCATAAGTACTATTTTAAAGGGATTCCCAAACTTGTCACAGTAAATTCAACAAAAGCCTGTGTGTAGTCTCTTGAAAGAAATTATGCAAAGGCTATGATGATTGTTGGGATACCCAGGACAGTGGGGCGCCTCATTACTTACCACCCTTCCTCCAGTGATGGGGGGACTGGCTTGTGTGTAACTGGGTGACAGCTTCCTGACACCACCAGCCTGTTAGCCACTCTCACACTCTCCTCTGGGCTATGCCATCCCTTACTGTTCCTTTCAGGTTAACAATGGAGTTATCTTAGTCCCAGAATCTTTTGAAGCATATCCCTGTCATGTCCAGCCCCTTATCCACTGAACACTCTCACAAATACCAAGGGAACTGTGTACACATGAGCTTATATGATTCAGCTTAAGACCAGAATCTGAGTTAGTACCCCAGCAATGAGATTTTTTTTATAGTGAAAACAATAATTAAGTTTGTTGTCAAAGATTTAAGAGTCGAGATGGTGAGAAAGGAGAATGGAAACAAAAGGTTAGCTATCAAGCAAAATAATAACAGAGGCCAAATGGGTTGACTTCCTGTCTAAAGAAGTCTTGTCACTCAGTGTTGCAGCATTTGCAATCATGACTGATTTTGATCCTGATTTCATTAATGTAGATGCACTGCACATTTACTGCCTAGGTGCAATGTGATGCTGCCTAAAAGATGGTTGATAATTTATAATATTATTGATACCATTATTATATAATTGTAACAAATCTTCTACAAAGTATATTGTATCAATGGAAAAGTTACTGTCTGTCAAGTATGATTAACGTGGTTAAATCCATGCATAATTTTTATATCTAAAGTAATGAGTATTGCCTATGTATTTGTATCTCAAATATGTTTTTTCTTGGGGTAACAGCCACAAGGTAGTTTACATCCAGTCTTGCCAGACCATTCTGAAAGGACTAATCAAGCTTGATGGGCCATTAAGTAGAATCAATTCTCTAAATAGCTTTTCCTGAGGAGGTCTCAAACAGCAAGGATACAATGCCACTCTTGTGATTCAGCAAAACATGTAAGGGCATGTGATGTGGACATGTGACCTCAGATGCCATCTTTGTGAGTAGCTTTCCATATGAAAGGATTGTGGGCTTTGTGTGGGCCAGTGAAATTTCATGCACACGGCAGAGAATATTCAGTTTAATCTTCATACAGACTAAAATGTATTTTCAGTATCTATCCATATCTCCTCAAAAGTACATTAATCACCAGTGTAACCTTCTCTTTCATTTAAGACCTCACATGACATTATTTGATGAACCATAACAGAAGATAGTTTTGTAACTTCTTTGCCAGTTGGTATTGAGGCGTTCTTGGATTACAAAAGTCCCGATTATAAGGACCTTAGGTCTGCAGAACTTGCTCTTGTAGTGATCCTGCAGAAGGCTATTGAAATCAAGCTTCAGAGGGATAGTTATGTTAGTCTGTATCTGCAAAAACAATGAGGAGTCCTGTAGCTCGTTAGAGACAGATTTATTAGCACAGAAGCTTTTGTGGGTGAAACCCATCGTGTGAGCTGAATGTCTAAGTGATTAGTTCTATTCAAAATATGGTGTTAGGAGAGGCTGCATGCTCAACATAGACACTTGTAGGATAAAAATTGCCACACTCCTATGGATTAGCATATTAAGGTCATATCCTTCATATATCAGTTGGTCCTTTGACTTTTCCCCGTGTTTTTTTTTTTTAAATATCTATATGGATATGTGCCGCATACAGTGGAATTCAATACATCAACCAACATGACTTGGCTGCATTCCTTTAATTTCTTTAACCTCAGCCCCCTGGATGTAAATCTTTTCAGTGGCTAGACCTTCTTTAGCTACTTGTGAATGCTGCAAGGCCTTATCACTGCTGTCTTTGTTCTCTTGCCTCAAGGAAAGCTGCAGCAACATTGACACCAATAGCTACGAAAACATTTGCATGTGTGTTATATTTGCTTCCTCAAGTTCAACTCAGCTAATGAGCTGGCTGCTTCCATGTAAATCAAGTCAACCAAAAACAGTTCATGCTTTCATCAGGTGAGTACTGGTCTGAAATCCCTTTGAAGGTGGAGCCACATTCTCTGCAGTGACTGTAAGTTGCCCATATAAACACCCCATCTCAAAGATGTTGTTCTGTTTTTCAGACAGGCTTACAGTTGTTAAGAGGAAGTGTGCCACTGTGCCAGATACCAGAAGTCAGACCAATTAGCTGTGAATCTGGAAAATAAAAAATAAAAACCCAACACCAGTGCTTTAGCAGACATTAGCAAAATAGAAAGTACTAAAGCTCAGATCACATCTGGGATTTATCACTGTGTTTTGATAAACCTTTGGGCTTTGCCAGCACTCTGTCCTTCACTAGGGAGTCAGCAAAATTACAGCACATATGTTCTCAACAGAATCTGTCAAATAGACTTGATACTTTAACGTTTTTGACTGATTAATCATCCACACATACTACTGAGGAGTTCAGAGAGAGGTGAATATTTCTTGTTAGGAAAGTTAAGCAATAGATAAAATGCTAGGAAATGCACGCGTAATTATAAGATTTGTAATTATTTGAACAAAGCCTAATTTTAAAAACCCCGACAACCTCTCACTCTACCATAAAATCTGTGGGTTCAGTCCTTCTCCCCAAAAATTCAAAGATAGTCCAGCTGATTTCAATGTAAGTAGGATGAGGTTCTCTGTATAATTACAAAATATCTAACAAATCTCATGGCTCTCGAAGAACCAGTATCAGAGCTCATACGTGAATGGGAGAGAGATGAAACTTCAGCCCATTTCTTTGGGAAAGTATTTTGCTACTGTGGAGTAATCTGGTGGAGATTTAAAACTGGTTGGTTTCCTGTACAACACATGCACAACTTTTGGACTGTGATCATTGAACGCTTATCTCCGTTCAAAGACTCGGAAGTGGGTGCGATGTAGGTGTTTCTTGATGTTCGTTCTTGAAGTGATAACTCTTCCATTCTAGAAAAGCTTTCTTATAATCACACATGGTCTTTCACAGATTATCTAGTCACACACTAGATGGTGGGTAAAATTTTCAAAAGTACGTGTGACATAGAAGGCTAAGGCCCATTTTCAAAAGCAACAGGCACTTTTGAAGTAGAGTCACAAAAGCAATTCAGGCATTGCAATGCCTAACCACCAGAGACCTGTCACCTACTGGAATACACATCCTCAAGCTAGATACCCAGACTGCTGATGCACTGTATGCGGAGAAGTAGGTGCCTAGGAAAAGGATTCTCAGAAACCAGTAAGCTGAGTGGGAAGCTGTCTAAGCTAACCATGAGTGAAATAGAGAGAGAAGGGATGAACCATGGGATGTGGGGAATAGCCATTTCTGCCATTGAACTGCCCTGTCCCTCCATAGCACCCTGTGCCCCTAGAGATGCAACCTCATGAGTTACTGGGTGCAGGACAGCAGTAGAAGTTACAGGAGCTGTGGGGAAGCAGAGCACACTGGGTGAGCACAATCAGAGGATGTGTGTCATGGGGAGGAGAGGGTGGGGCAATGGTGGGAGGAGGCAGGACTTGAGAGATGGGAACAGACAGACTCCCACTTGACCTGCCAAGATCCCTGTGCAACTCTGTGGCCAGGGATGGTCCGCAGGCTGGGACTTTAAGACCACTGCTCTAAGTTACTTGAGTGCCTTCCTAACAGGCCAGAGGAAGGTGCCCATCTCCACTTGTGATTCTCAGCTGGGAGTTGTCTCCTGGAGTTAGGTGCCTAGTCCAGGTCAGCCTTTTCTCATGAAAAAAGAGGGTTGCCTGTCCCATTACTACCACCAGCCCAGTGCTTTGGGCGCTCATCTGAGATGTGGGAGACTTGTTTTCAAATTTTTGCTCTGTCTGATATAGATCTCACAGCTAAGTGCTCTGTCAGGCTGTGTGTGTTCTTGGGTGGGTCTCTGACTGAGGTGGACAGAAAGCAAAGGACTGACCTTATCACAGGGTGATTAGGGCATTGACTGGAGAGCAAGGTTCCACTCAATTATTTATGCAAAGTGGAATAGATTCAACAGGAAAGACGGAGAAACCTTCACCCAGAATACTTAATAGCCTCATGCTTAGGGCACTGACCTGGAATATAGGAGACCCTAGCTCAAGTTCCTGCTCTAAACCACAGAGTGAGGTTTCAGTCCTGGGTCTCTTACAACTCAGGTGAGGGCCAGAACCACTGGGGTATTGGATATTCTAGGGCACACAGCCCGGGCCCCAACATTTCTGATTTTTTCATCCTTGGCTATCTTAAGCATGGTCAGGGTATGCCTACCACATTGGGCCCTGACAGGTGATAAGCAGAAGAATGTCAAGTCTGACAATCCAGTAGAGGTTTAGGTGTGAGTGAGGGCTTTGAGCAACCTATTAGCTGTGGGGCAGTGTGATGGAGTGGGTATATCCCTCACTAGAACAGGAGAAGTGAAAACCCCGTGGGCAGAGAAAATCCTGTCCCTTAACCAGACTGGACATCTCCCAAGTGCAGGGGCAGTATAAAAGGCCAGAGAGCAGCTCAGTCTGGGCTGGCCAGGGCAGGGGAAGGACCTCTTGACAGAGCTCCGGTGCTGCTACACCCCGCGGCCCTGACAGAGTGAGCTGAAATGCCAGAAGGTTGCCACTACTCAGGCCCAATGGAGACCCAGGGAGGAGCCACTGCCGAAGAGCTGGGACACCCAGCCACTACATGGGACAACCCCCCAGCAGGACCAGTAGGAAGTGAGCCAGGGAGAGTGCAGGAGCTGCCTCTCCCACCCAGGTACTCTTGGTGCGTTTTGGCCGGATTCCCCACTGAGGGGGAGCGGTAGGCTGTCCCACTGCTCACAGAGCCTTGGGTGGAGCAGGGTGGGTCTGGGTCCCTCTACCAGGGGGCTAACCTGGCTATTAGGCCATGTTGCCCTGATGCAAGGGTACCTACTGTCTCTATTAGGCCATACTTCCCTGAAGCCAGGAATGTTTATTGACTTTGGCCAGTAGGCCATTTTACCTGGCAAGCAGGACTACTCACCAACTTAGATCAAGAGACTTATGGGGTAGGGAGACAGCTGTTGGTCCAGTATCCAATCAGGCCACATCCACACCCTGGAATAGCCCCATTCCTGTGACAGGGTGGGCATACGCTACCACAAGCAGCCTCAGTTCTTTGTTCATGCCACCAGTGGAAATTTAACTGTCTATTGTGGAATAGGATTAGATGGCAGCTAAGCAATTTTTTTGTGAATATTGATGACACCTACATATGCCACTGAAGTACCTGAAGAGGTAGTTAGGTTTCCTAAGTCTGTGTGACACTAGACCTTTGAAAACAAGGGCTTGCCTCTATTTACCTAAAGATTGATGTTCAGAGATCGCTCTCCCGGGGCTTAATTTAGCAGGTCTAGTAAGGATGACTAAATTGATAAAGGATGGCACCCCTGTCAACTCCAATACTCCACAAGGTCACAAGGAGTAAGGGAAGTAGATGGGGAAATTTCTCCCACTGACCTATTTCTCCCAGGGTATGTCTACACTGCAAAGTTAATTCGAAATAACAGCCATTATTTCGAATTAACTTCAATAGCGTCTATACATGCAAACTGCTATTTTGAATTAATTTGAAATAGCGGCGCGCTTAATTTGAATTTGGTAAACCTCATTCTACAGGGAGTAACGCCACCAAATTCGAAATAGCTATTTCGAATTAAGTGCTGTGTAGACACTTAATTTGAAATAGGGCGCCTCCAGCCCTTCCCAGGGAGCCCTGGTGGCCACTCTGCGCACAACCAGGAAAACTTATTCTCCTCTCCCCCAGCCCTGCAGCCATTAAAGGGGTAGACCCTGGCCACGGTGCTTGTGCCGGCTCCAAGCCTGCCAGCCCAGAGCCAGCAGTGGCCACCGAGGCCCCTGATCCAGTGGCCCCAAAACATAAGCGAGCAAGCCACTGGCAGCCAGCCCTCCACCGCTCCTCAGGAACAGTCTGCCAGCTCCCAGGAGCCTGACAGGGACCGGAGAAGGCGGGCGCCTTCCTGGTCCAGGGTGGAGATCATGGACCTTACTCAGGTTTGGGGGGGATGCTCCCGATGTCCATGATCTCCACACTAGACGTAGGAATGCACACGAGACAGAGGATAGCTGCCAGCCTGGCCATCAAAGGCCACATGCAAACCCAGGAGCAGGTTGGCATGAAAATCAAGTTGGTCCGGCGAGACCCCCAACTCTGGGCCCTGAGCTTCTCCTATCTCTTCTTCCCCCTTCCAGCTCCCTCCTCCCAGGTTTCCCCCTTCCAGCTCCCTCCTCCTTTCTCCAGTCTCCCCAGAGATTCATCTCCCCTCCCCCCCAGTTTTGTTCAATAAACCCAGTTTCTATTTTTGAACATATATGTCTTTTGTTTGACATCAGGAAGGGGGGCTAGGGAGGGGTAAGTGGAAGGACGTGAAAGAAGAATGGGGCACTCGCCCCCCGGTGGGGAGGACCAGGATGCTTTTGAGGGCTCCTCAGGGTGGAGCTCCTCAGGGCTCCCACAGGGCCTCCTGGATCTTGACAGCCCCCCGATGGACCTCCCAGATGGCAGCCTGCAGCAAGTGCAGCCGGGCTGATGGCAACAACCCCACGAGACACACCGGCGTGCCCAGGGGCAGCTCTGGCTCCATGTGGCCGATTGCTGTGGTGTCCCGAGTGAGGGCACTCAGGACACTCCAAGACAGGACTGCTTTGCTGTCCCTCCTTGAGGTAGACAAGCAAGCAGGGAACCCTAAGAACTGTCTGTCTGGGGTGGGGGTAGGGTCCCTTTAAGCATGGAGCTCAGATAGTGTGTGGGGGTGCTGCCTGAGGCTAAGTCCTAACCCGATGCCCTGCCAGCACTGGTTCCGGCCAGCCTTAACTTCGGTTCAGGGTCCACTCAGTGTGGATGCACTATTTTGAAATAGCAAAACGCTATTTCGAAATAGTTTTTGTGTATAGATGCGTTATTTCAAATTAGGTTAATTCGAATTAATACTATAGTATAGACATACCCCCACTGACCTCCTGCAGGGAGGATGCTGCAGAAATTCAACTTAAGATACTAGCTATTCTCATATCTTATACGGACTTTTCTCATCTAGTATAGAGCTGGCTTAAGTTCCATTGCTTTTAAATTTTTTCCCAAATCTATCTGTCTGACCTTTACAACCTTAACTCCAAAATACAAGGACTGATACATACCTCCTCCCAGACTAGGAGGATGAAGAATTGGTCAAAAATAAGAGCTACAAAGTACACAAATTATTTTATTACCCATTTGAATTTAGATGGATCATGTCATGTGTCTGTCTGCTAAATTGAGGAGCTGGCCACTATCTGATACGTCTTTCATGTGTCAATCCATATAGACCATGATCAAGTCAGTGTTTAAACTTGTCTTAGATAAGCTAAATTAGTTGGGGTTAAGTCAGGTTCTCCAGATGTCAGATCATTCGCGGAGCTCTTTTCTGTATCCTTTTCAATGTTTCCAATTTTAACAACTTTTCATCAACTTTCTTCAAATGTGGAACCAGGACTGGGAGTTCATGTTTATTTGATTATCTGCAATGATTCCTTTGTCCTTTTCAGCTTCATTGTTTTCCAAGACACAGTTTCCAATTCTGTCTTCATGAGGTACATTCTTCATTCTTAGATGCATTGGCTGTAATACAACATTTTTTTTCAATGAAACCAGTTTAAAAGTCACCCAAATTGCTCTGTATAACTGATCTATCATCAGTATTTATTACTTCATCAATCATTTTCTCATCTTCAAACTTTACCAGCAATGTTTTATGTTTTGTTCCAGATCATTAATATTTCCTTGAGCAAACATATTAAATAGCATTGGGCCAAGAACAGATCTTTGAAAGAGTCATTGATAACTCTCATTTGAGGATGATGATTCCCCATTAATATGTCTGTTTTGAGATCTAACACTTAGTCAGTTTTTAGTATGTTCTCCACTGAGTTAGAATAATGCTAAACAAAATGGTGAGTGGCTAAGACTCAGATTTTTAAAGAGATCTAGGCATTGCTGCACTTTGTGTTGTAACACCTAACTGATCTAGGAGCTTAAATATATTTTAAAAAAGGAAGTAGGCATGTCCAGATTATAAAGGCATTTAGGCATTATTATGCTCAGTGTGGCGATTTAAGAGCCAAAGTCTCATTTTTGCTTTTTTGCCTTGTAGAAGTCTAAATAGATTGTCAAAATAATGACTTTTATTGTCCAAATTTGTAATCTCATAAAAATTATATCAGATTCATTTGATGAGACCTTTTTTCCATAAAACCATATTAACTGGTATTCACTGTGATACTGTCCTTTAATACTTCACTGACTGGATTCCATCATTCACTAGAACATACTGGAAGCCTGAAGTCACCACTAAGGCTTTTGCTCATAAGTCTTTTCTAAAATTGACCTCACTGGTTGCACATTTAAGTGAGATATAGTTGAAATACCAAGTTAGGTTGTTATAAGATACTGTGGTGATAAATATGAAATACTATATATATTTATCTACATCTTCACTATCTGTACACATATACCATTTTTCTTCTCTTAAGCCAAAGAACATTTATGATTAAAGAAGAAAAGGTGCCATTCTACCATGCTTTTCCAAGGGAAGTGAAAAATAGTGAGTGGAAACATAGGCTCTTTGTAACTCCAGGCATCTTGTGTTTCTGGCAATGGACAAGGCTAAGTGACAGAATACAATGAAATGTTAAATTAGCCTATACGGGGTTAGTAAGGACAGAGGATACATTTTATTTAAAGAAAGTAACATTGTACCTCATGCCAAACTGAGGCAATTTCCTTCCCTTTCCTATACTTCCTAGGTTTCCAGATTTATAATTTTATGGCGTTTGCCAGAGCTCACCTGAAGAAAGCATTACTCAAATAAAATCTAAAGGAAATATTTTTGTTCAAGACCCAGACCCATAAAGAGTAATGACTATATGTTAAAAAGCTGCATAATTTTACTATTAATTACACACACAAACCAAATAAATAGACCAGTGTTGCTGTGTTGAATAGAAAATTCACACATTGCTATTTAGTGCAAGGCACCAGGCTTGCTTTCTGTATCACTGGCCTACTTAAGGGATTTCTTACCATGTAAAGTTGTTTGTCTTTTCTTGGAAGCCAAAATATATTGTGTTAAATAGGCTTTACACACAATCCCATTGATGGGGAGAATTATTATTTTAACAGTGTCTGCTCCAGTCAGTTATTGGCATTACTTTCCTTAGTCAGTTATTCACAAAATGAGCTATTTCTTGTTTGAAATAAAGACTCTTTAAGTTAATTGAATTTAAGTAAACTGTATAGTTTCAGTGGCACCTGGAGAATCACTGGCAACATTATTGATTAAATAGGTGCTCCCAAGATTTAGATGCCCAAAATCTCTATCCCCTCTGTTTTGATTTGGGATATGATAGAAGTATGAGCTACTTCAAACAAAGTCTAGAATGCTTTTTCAGTACTACAGTATTAATTACATTTTCCCTTATTAGTCTGAACACATAAACAAAAGACACAATGAGAACAGGATAATGGGTCTGTTTCATTTATAAGATAGCTCCGTCTTATGTTTGTGCGCGCCATACGTACATGCATATTGTTGTAGCTCAAATCTCCATTGCCTTGTATTACATATAATGGTTTGCTCTTCTGTAAGTGAATGCTACCAATTATGTTATATTAATGTTTTTCACAAACTTGCACAGGTAAAAATGAGGACCCGAGAAACAACAGCCTTATGTCACTCCTTAGCATTGTTCCTCTGGTATTCTTTCCATTTTAATTTCCTGATAAAGGAGGGCAGATGGGACAGTACCAGGTGCCCAAACATATGGATATGCTTGACCAAATCATCCACTGAATAAACCCAGTATTCTAAGTTAATTATATCTTGGATCATCTTTCCTAAACATTTAGCTTTTTAAAATTGCTGCAGGCCTTGTTTTGGATGTAAGTTAGGGCTTCCTGAGTATTTGAGATGTGTTCTATAACATGTCTTTTTAAGCTTTTTTTTTTTTTTTTCAAGTTGAATGGAGAAGGCTGGACTCAATGACATTTCAAGGTCTCTTCAGGCATGTCTATACTTACCACAAGATTGATTGCTCCAGAGGTTGATCTAGTGTTCGAATTTAGCTCCCGTCAGCATTCAGTACTCCTCCTTTTGTGAAGAGTAAGGGAAGCTAACGGGAGCATTTGGTCCTGTCAGCCCTCCCACAGTGCGGACACCACAACAACTCAGCTTCAGGTAAGCCAAATCCAGGTACACAAAATGCATAGCTGGAGTTGCGTACCTTAAGCCAACCTTCCAGGTCCACTGTAGACCTGACCTTCCTGTCTTATATTTCCATGTTTCTATATCAACCCTCTAAGCTGCATAAACAATCTTAGACACAAATTTATGTTTATTAATAATAATAATAATAATAATTAATAAGAGCCAGCTGAATCATCTGCTTCATTGCTCACCAAGATCTGCTTATGCCCTCTTCTGTAGGAGTGTTCTGTCTAGTTGTCTATAGCTTAAAGTGTAGTGATCTGCTCAGCAGATGTAAGGCTCTTATTCAATCTGAGGTTGGTGCTTTTTTTCTTCTATACTGAGTAGCTTGATCAGTCTGATCTATGTAAGCACTCATAGTGCACCTAAATCCATTGGGAACTTCTGGAATTCTCCAATTTTATTTTTCATGCTTTTATCAGGACAGAATTGTCTGGCTGAGGTTTGAATAAGCTTTGCATTGTTTGAATGCATAGTAAACAAATCACACAAGTTCAAGAGTATCAGTTTGACATTCCAAAAAAACCCAGTCACTGACAATGAGTCATTGTTGGTCATAGCTTTGCATTGCTATGATTAAAGACAGCTATCTGAGAATTCTTAGACTGGCATGTCTGCCTCATATCTCTTATGCAGAGCCACTTAGGATGAACAATTATTTCTGCATTTGGCAGCGTTATTCTGATCTGTTGATCCATAAGCAGTTCATCTGGTCTAACACCAGTGACAGATGTGGGGGTTTCCATCTATATTATATCTTATAATATTGGGTCTTGTTGTAGAATTTTGTTTGCAATTTGTAATGCTCTCTCTACCAATCCATTCCCGTACATGTAGGGGTGTGAGGGCTGGAAATAATAAACTAGAAATCATGCTGTAACTGGACAGCTTGGAATTCAGAGATGGCCAACAATGACTCATTGTCAGTGACTGGTTTTTTTTGGAATGTCAAATTGATACTCTTGAACTTTTCTGTGATTTGTTTACTATGCATTCAGTAAGAAAGAGAATTTCAACAAATCTAGATAAACAGTCAATAGCAGGCATACCACACAGGTGTGTTCATGTTCTTCCCATTGGTTCAGTGCTGTTTTGTCCAAGGATCTCTTGCAGGGGTTGGCAGCCTTTCAGAAATGGTGTGCCAAGATTTAACTTATTCACTTCTATTTACAATCTGCGTGCCATTTGATACTTTTTAAAGTCAATAATACTCCTACTTACTTTTTAGCAGTTTCATTTAATCTCTCTCAGTAGCCTCAAGTGTGTGCTGCATCCTCCTTCACACCCCTCCTGCAAAGTTTCCACTTTAAGAAGAGATTGAGGACTTCTCTGCACTGTCAGGCAGTTCAGACTGCCCAATAGTCCCTTTGAAACAGGATTAATACAGGTTGAACCTCTCTAGTCCAGCACTCTCTGGTCCAGCAACATTCATGCTCTGGTGTTTTACTTAGCCAAATGTCTACTTATCACGGGTTTCCCGTAATCCCATAAACTTTAACAGCCACCGGTCCTGACTCGCAGTGTTCTGTGCCTTTATTTAGCTCTCATTTACCCCTAAATGTCTTCTAAGAGCCCAGTAAGCCATGGAAGTGCTGTTAATGCTGCTAGACAATACTGACCTTCCGTAGTTAGACAAATTCTCTGGTTTGGCACTGGTCAGGTCTTGAGGGTGCCAGACTAGAGTGCTTCAACCTTTTAGTTCATGCCTGCAGCATTCAAACTGGGGAGTTAGGGTGCAGCAACATGGACTGCACTGCTAGTCACACCTGTGTAATCTGAAATGAAGGGCAGTATAGATATACCCTAAATTTCTAAATGAGATTTCCCTAATTTGTGGTATTTACTCTGGTAGTAAATGAATTTTCTGAGAACATTCAGATAAATCTGTTAATTAGTTTATTATTATTTTAAATGGACCATTCGGGAGGGTTTTCCCCTCACTGATTCCTGTGTTCTCCAAATCGCTTTAGGAAGTAATTTAGTTATTTAGACTCCAGTCTCGTAAACACAGATGCAGACAACCTTATGAATCTGAACAGCCTCCTGACACAACGATTTGTATGTGGAAAGCAGAAGAATTATGGGTTGAGGTTGAAATACTATGTGAGGGCAGAGGAAATTAGTGGAGCCATGAGGAGGGAGAGGAGGAACAGAAATATGGGGGTTAGATAGGTAAGGGGTTAGTTTGGGCTGACCCTGGACTGTGGAATTGCATGGTGTGGAGGTGGAGCTCTGTTCTCTTTGCATTGCATAAGTATTTTCATTGTTTTCTTCAGAGTGGCTAGAAATACAACTTTTAAGAATGATTCTGAACCATTTACCCATATTTAAATATAGTCAGCAATGAAAATATTAAATGAAGAATAGTTTTAAACAGAAAGTAATCAACATTGTGACATAGCAGGCAGAGAGCTACAGTCCCACTGGGAATAGTAGGAATCATTGTCCATCTGTTAGGGTTAGCCTTGTTTCCATGTGCATATACTATAGGGAAATGGAGGCCATTTTTACTAAGGGCACCCTATTTCATTAGTCCCACTGTAAATTTTTGGAAATTGTCCATTTTGAATTAGGGTAAGTTAGATACTGCAATATTTTTGTTTGATTACAACCTTCTTGCTTCAAATAGTGCATATCAACTAGTTTTCAGTGAGTTTTAACTATCTGGAAAGTCTACCGGTTTGTTACTCTTTATAAAGGAGCAAAAATGGATAAGAAACACACATACACATTTTTAATGTGTCCAATAATGTAAGTTTTACTTCTAAACTAATGTAGCACATTTACTGGTAAATTCTGAGAAAAATCAAATGTGTACTCTCTGAATCAGTGCTCTACGTCAAGGGAGGCCACACTATACATTATGCATTCATAACAGAGAATGAACTGTTTTAAAAGCAATATTGGCCCTTAACTATGGAAACATTAGTTTCTCTATAATATTTTAAAACCAAAATATCAGTTTAAGATTGTTACATTTAGTTTTTTTTTGAAGTTGCCCTAGGCCCACTATAGAGATTTAGATATTCACAGACAACAAATGACTCAGTTAAACTACAGCAAATCTATTTACAGTGTTTGGTGTTCATATATCACACATTAGTGTTGACATGTTTTATATGTTCTCTCTTCTACTTTAGAGTTTTGCTTCAGACAGGTGAGTTGCTAGACTCTACAGCCCTAGTTTATCCTGCCTAGTTAATTGGCTGGTTTCTTTGAATGTAGCCTGTGCACACTATATTCTTTTATAAAAGTTAATACATATTGGTCTGTGCTATTTCAGTGAAACTCCTGATACAGCTAATAAAACAAATATATTTAAGATTTTGCAATCATGATTTCTTACCAAGAAAAAGTCTGTGGGAGATGGTTTTCATGCATTTACTTTGGTCCAATGAAATTCCAATTTTAAAGTTTTTTTTTAAATGTATAGTACATGGTGTGAATTTTTCCAAGTTTTTTTTGTTGACTTTTGCAAATATGGGCAACTAGTTATAAATTATTTAAATCCCATAAGTCACCTATTACAAATATAAAACATGGAGCACTCTCCTAAAGTTTTTTATTCCTAGGAATAGTCTCATTAAAATCAGTCTGACTGCAGCATATAATAGGAAGGATTCCCTGTGAACAGTCCTTCCACACATAGAATTCCCTTGATTCCAACATACTCATAGGTCTTGGAATTTGCAATTTTGCAGGTGGAATGCCTTACCTTCCATAGTACAAGTTGGTAGCAAAGCCACTTACTACACAACTGATTAATTCTGAGGAAAATCTAGAAGTTAAAACTCTGAACTCAAAATTTCTAGTAAGCAGGATGTGTACGAGCCTAGTAGATACACAAATTATTCCCTCGTAGGGAAAGAATGGGGATTTAAATGTAGTATGCTTAACTTTTCCTGTAAAAGCTTATATGTTAATAATATTAAAGATAGTAGATTTAATGGTCTCAGACTAGTTCCAAATGGACAGGTGTCTACATTCTTAAAGCAGTGCTAAAATAGGAGTTAATAGGTAATTCTGTTGACAGTTTTAGTGGAATGAGCTATTGAGATTGAATTTTCAAATTAACATATCAGCACCTGAGGTACATGTTGCAGGTCAGAACCTAGCCATGTTGCAGAGTAACATGTGGAAGTATTCACAACTCCCACTTATGTTCTCCCCATACCTTAGGTAAGTAGATGAGTTATTTACACAACCACAGAAAGAAAAAGCCATGAATTAACAATATCCACTGCTTTATTCAGAGCATCTGAATTAGTAGTGGGCATAGTTAGTAGACAAGTTGGAACTGCTCATTACATGGAAAAATAAAAATAAAATCTGGAACACCTGCAATGTACTATGTGGATCAGGATATAGAGAAATGCAAATGAACTCTTCGTCCCCTTCATTTCTTACTTTTCTACCCAGTATAAATACTTCCATTATTTCTGTTCAATTTGAGCCACAGAATCTTCTGGTCAAAGCAGGATGAAAACAAGCATTTGATAGTGAGAGAAGAGTATTTTTGACACACATCCTCAGCATTTTCCTAATGCTACTGGCTGACAAAAAATCACACAATTGTGTGTCAACAATCTCTGTATAAAGCTCCATGATACCTGACCTATAATGACAATTCCTTTGCTTTGGATGAAGTGGTAGATCTGTAGAACAATAAAGCTTCATGCAAACAGCTGTTTTCAGTAAATTTAACCAACAGTTTTGGTTTGCTTCAAATTTCAATTTTTAATGAAAATAAATGATTACAACACATGTCATGGTAGTTGCAGAAGTTTCATTATGAATTTTTTGTAAGTTTAAGGCTCGTACTGCAATGCAAGAAAGTTCAATGAATTGTAGGCTGCTAAGACAATCAAGTGTTTTTTTTTTTATAAAAGCTCATATAAATGCTCTTATTTTGTATTAAATTCTATAAGATTTTTCCATAAGTCCTTTAACGGCTCCATCCTTGTTCAAATCAAATGTGAGCCAAAAATATAATTTTTTCTTGAATACTCCAGTTACAATTTAAGTCAATAGCAAGATGCTGTTAACTTCAATAGGAGCAGGACTCATCCTTTGATCTATATCATTTAATGAGGATGAATCTCTAAACCTCTGAAGTTTTTGGATTACACAGAACCAATTCTCAGGAGACTAGGAATAAGGTAGGGGATTATGGAGCCACTCATGTCTAGGTCACCAGTTCAAATTTAGTCCATCAGACGAATAACCAAAATCTGCTACCAACAGTTGGTCTCAATCGTGTTCCCAGGGGGTAGGTGACCACATCACACGCAAGCCTACTAGAATTAGAATCAATTGGCATCCTTGTTGGCAGACTCAGCAAAGAGGCCCAGGGCTTACCTGGAAATTGAACTAATCTCTTACTGAGGCTTGGGCTTGAGTTACATTGGCAGGGTCAAGGGAAACTTGAGTTGCCTCTGTTTTTTTTTTCTATGGATACACAAACCACTTCAGACTCCGTGGCTGTTAATTAGTCTCTTTTGGGAGGACTAGATTCACATGAAAGCATAGTAATAAAATTATAGACAGTGCTATGCTCATTTTTGGCTTTTAAAATTCATTATCTTAAAATGAAACTAATTTGTCATGGACATGGTCCTACTCCCATTAAGGTCAATGGCAAAAATCTTACAGACTTCAGTGATGTGGAATCAGGCCTCCTAATCCTTACAATGTTTGCTTAAAGTTATGTTTAGCCTTGATAGAGAAGTCCTCCTTTGATATAAAATTCAAAGAAATACTGTTTAACTTAAATAAACATCTTCAAAGCAGTGCTGGGAAAGGAGGAGAGTAGGGCATGACATTTCAATCAAGAGCCAGTGCCCAAATATTCTACAAACAAGCTTAGTTTATTACCAGCTGTGAGAGGAGTCAGTTGTCCACTTCCTATGGCCTCAGGTTCCAGCATATTGAACATTCTGTAGAGCAAACACACTTTTTAGGAACTCAAATGAATCAGAATGAATAAGCCAATATTTCCCACAATCAGATCCACGAATTAGTGGCTATAGAGAGAGGGCCAACTACATACCTGATATGTAATATTATTTAAGATGACTGAGTTTCACCAGGGCTGAATCTAGCCTAATGTTTTAGGTATTAATTGTGAGCATGCAATTGAAGAAAACTTTAGAAAAAGACATTTTGAAAAACACAAACTAATAAAAGACCATTCTAGCTCAAGTAATTAGTACTTCTTTGCACCAAAGTCTGGCATGCAGCTCAGTCTGTTGACGTTTTTGTGTTATGAGTTATGATGTAAGGGCACTGTTTGGACCTCAGCCACATCCTTCCAATCCTACTGATTTAAGCCAATGGAGCTAATTTCAGTGGGGTTGCATAGGTACAACCAAAGTTACATTTTGTTCCAAACACTGAAACTTGTATGTTAAATAGGTAAACAGATGACAACTACTCTGGTTATGTAGGGACTTAAAAATGCTCAGAAAATATAGTAAAGAACTCAAAACAGGAGGATAAAGTCATAGCATTTTATCATACCGCATACTATGAATGAGTGCAATTCTATTCACTTAAGTTGAGATGCACCAATTTAAATCAGCAATGTATGTTAGATTTCATGAATTCATATTTTAAATATTAACTACTTAGAACAGTCATTAATTATTTTTCAGTCCAAGTGTAATGCCAAGTTTTACACTTGGATACTGCTTAGAAGCTTGCCCCTCACTTTTTTCTCACTTTCTAATTGCCCCCCATGTCTCCTCTTTATTTTATTTTCCAGCTTGTCTTTTGCTCAGTGCATGACTTTGGCCAAATATCACAATCTTGTTGGGCTTGTTTGTGCATCAAAAGAGCTAGTTTAAATCCAAATGTCTGTATTTTGCAGGAATGTTTTGAAAATTAAGCAAAAATGTGTAAAGAGCTGAGAGATCTTTTGATGAAGAGGCCTCTAGAGTACAAAGGTAGGGCTCCACCACACCTTTAATGCACTGGTGTCCACTAAGGAGGCAGTTGGAGGCCTGCACTATTCAAGTGAGAATTGTGAAGGACACAGTGCTTCATGGACACCCATGGGTTCTCGGGCATGCTCTACATATATGGGGATTACTGCCACCGCTCATGCCGCTTAAGAATGTATAGCTTACCCTCCTTTGAAGACTTACACATTTACAGCTCTGTTTCCTTCCCACTCCTCTGCATTGCCTACTTTCCCTGAAGTGTCATATCTGGAGAAAAATGTGATCTACACATGTGAACAAATGATGAAAGGTATCTTCCCTCCTTTTATTTTACTTGATGTAGTTGGAGAATAAATAATATTAAACTAGCAGGTGAGGCCCGTAGTTGACTGGGCAGTCATTTTACATAGATTAAACTTATAGGAAAGTTCAAGAAATTAAATATATGTAATAGAATTTGTTATTAATGTGCTCGTAAACGGGAACTAAAAGAACACGTTTAAATTTGTAGGATTTCAACTTCAAACATCATTCATTTCATTGAATAACTACCATACATAGTTAATTTGAATCAGAAACTTATAAAACTTCCATTACTCTTTCTATAACTAATTTGACTTATTTTGTGATTTGTAACAGTAAACATTTTCTTTGTACTGAAATGACAGTTGAATAGGTGACTCAATTTTCATTTTAACAAATGTTTTTATGAACTCTAATCATAATAGTAATGACTTTTTTTTCTGATGGAAAAACAAAAATAATTATTTAAACCTTTCACCCAGCATATTCTGGTGTAAAAAGTAGTGCATTCAGATAACTTAAGTGGCAGGATTATTTATGGTATCTGTAGGTAATTGTAAAGTATTACTTTATTTTGAACAAACAAATCCACAAACAAACTCGCTCTTCAAAATATATAGTAGATGATTCTAAGGACTAATCTTTACATTTAGAACTTTTATTTAAGGAGACAAGATTATAAATTTCTATCAATCACATAATAAGATCTATTCAAGTGAAGTAAATGCCAGAGATTAAATTGTCCCCTTCCTTGGAATAGTCAAGGGGGAAAAACAGGTAGAAGGCTGATCTGGGTCAAGTTATATATACATTAATATATGCAAACCATATACATAGAGTTTGACCACATTAATTGAAAATATTGCAGACATAGCAAAAACATGTGAACAAATGGTGAGCAGCTATGTATGTGATTTATTCTGGGGGGACATTGGTTAAAAGGGAATTTTGGTGAAGTGGATGAGTGAGCAGGGCTGTGTAACTAAGGCTGTACTGAATACACAAATACATTTACAAAATGTATACTATGAAAGGACAAATGATGAGATACTAAAAACTGATGTGTGTTTTCAACCTTTCCCAATCCCATTCCAGTGGTTTCACTTTCTAAGAGGCATGTTTGCACAACTGGTTGAAGCGGAGAGATTAGGCAGGTCGGCTAGAACACCTCTCTAACCGTCATTGAGGGAGGAAAAACCAGAGTACTTTTAAAAACATACTGAATAGATTAGCCATATGGTTTCAGTACATTCGTTCATTTTTACAGACCAAAAACACAAAACCTCTTTTATAGCCCAATACTCAGCTCAGGGAGTTGGAGACTTTGAGTGTAGAAATACCAAGTACTGACAAAATGCAGTGCAGACAAGGTGGGTAGAATAACCTGAATCATGACTGAGCATGCCAGGTTACTGTAGTACACCTGGCACTTGGGTTCATCATAAATTTCCCTTTCTTTATCATAATAATGGTTTACCTATACACCCCAATTTCATTTGATATTATACCATAGACTGTTCTCTTCCCTTCAATATTTTTATTTATTTGTGCTCAACAGAACCTATGGAAATGCACTGTGAAGTTGGCCTCATTTTTTTTTTAAATTAAAGGATAAAACAGCAGCAACAAAAACATGCCCTGAAGCAATGTGTGAAGGATGGAGTGGAAATATTGTTTAATGCAAACTGTGTGCAATTTTTGTTTATCTGTGCAGGAGCCCAGCAGAAGCAAGAAACAGTGATTTCATTCATTTACGTTTTTTCCTTTTATTTCCTCAAAATTACACTTAAATGCTTCCTTATTGCTCTCAACAGGCCTCACACTTGGCTCTGTGGTAAAGGTGAGTAGCCATTCCACGTATACATGTCTGTTTGCTCCTTGCTGAACATACTGAACTTCTCTTGAATTATGCATATATGAGGAGTGACTAGACCCCATTTGGTCTTAAACTATTTGCTTTTAAAAATATATTCTCAACAGAGTTGGAAATGGTCATTTGGGCTCAAATTATTGACACAGAGAGTCAAGGTATGTGTTCACACAAGCTTACAGTCCAAGAAAAATGATACATTCATGTAGTCTGTATTTTTCTCCTTTTTACACCAGCCTTGTGACTAGAGAGCCCTTAGGGTATGTCTAGACAGAAGCGTTATTTTGGAGTAACTGACATTATTCCGAAATAACAAAGAGCGTGTCTATATTGCAAGATTTTATTTCAAAATAATGTCGAGCTGGAGGACTTCTTCCTCTGACTCCTGTAACCCTCATTTTACGAGTAAGGAAAGTTGAATGAGTGTTCCTTCGACATCCTACTGTGTAGACATCGCCAAAAGCCAAATTAAGCTATTCCGACTTGAGCTTAAGCTGCACAATTGATATAGATGAAGTTGCATGATTTAATTTGAGTTTTGCCCTGCTATGTAGACATGTCCTCTGTTATTGATTATGGTACTTCTGGAGATAGGAAGCACAATCTAATGTGTTAGTCCAACTCATGAGACCAGCAGTCCTGGCCCCACTCCAGGTACAGTGTAAAGCCTTATGGCAGTGGTCTCCAACCTTTTTACACCCAAGATCACTTTTTAAATCTCGGAACAGGCGAAGATCTATCTCCCCGCCCCTTCCTTGAAGCCCCACCGTCTCTATTCTCCTCCTGTCCATTACTTGCTATCCCCAACCCTTACTTACACACTCTGATAAACAGTTTATTTTTAAATTGTGATGTATAAAATTAAAATAACGTGTTTATAGTTATGAAGTAAATGGTCTGTTATTTATTCATGCTATTTAAATCTAAAATGAAGCATTTATAATTATACATTTTGTGGGGACAGAGTTCTGCGGCGGGGGCTGGGAAGTGGGAACAGGGTACTGGGAGGGCAGAGGACAGGGTTCTGCAGCAGGGGACAGAGTGCCAGTGGGGACAGGAATAGGGACAGAGTTCTGTAGCTGGGAACAGGGGAGTGGGAACAGAATTCTGTGGCTGGGGATGGGAGTGGGGACAGAGTTCGGGGAGTGAGGACAGAGTTCTGTAGCTGGGGACGGGAGTGGGGACAGAATTCAGGGAGTGGGGCAGGAATGGGGACAGAGTTCTGTGGCTGGGGACAGGGGAGAGGGGTGCCAGTGGAGGCAGAGAGTCCCCTGTATCTGCCTCCTCCCAGGATTCCCCCCCCCCGAGGGAAACCAGCGCGTGCCTGCCATGGGGGCAACCCCTCCTACCCCCAGCGCAGGGAAGTCCTGCGCGCGCACGCCTGCCCCGGGGCCGACACCCTGGTGCAGGAAAACCCCGGGCGCGTGCGTCTGCCCAGAGGGCCGGTGCAGGGAAGCCCTGTGCATGCCTGCCCCAGGGCCGACTGCCCCATGCATGCACGCACCTCCCCCAGAGCTGTCTCACCCCTCCTGTGTGGTGCAGGGAGCCAATGCTCCCTCCCGCAGTACACCCGGCAGAGAAGCTAGTGCTACTTCTGGAATCGCGGGAAGTGGCACTAAGCTGCAGGACTTCTGTCCATCCCTGGGAAGCCGACACTACCTCCATTTTCACTTGAGGTAGGAAGTGGGGCTTCTTGGGGGTGGGAGGGAAATGGGGGCGGGGCGGACAGGACGCCTCGCGATCAACTGGTCGAGGCCTTTCAATCGACCAGTTGATTGCGATCGACCTGTTCGTGACCACGGCCTTACGGCATCTCTTGCTAACCAGAAATGATTAACTGAGTGTGGTGGTTTCTAAGCTGACCATTTTACGTTAAAACATGCATTTCATCCAAACATCATAAAGGATTTATATAATTCATCTTTACTCCCTGCTGTGCAAGAACACCTTAGATTCTTACTGAGCCCATAAAGGATTATATCATGTTAATCCTTCCTCCCCTTTTCTCCTTTTCTTGTTAAACTGACTTGCTACAGCTTTATTTCAAAGTTAGTTATAAACTCTCTGGGACAAGATCATCTTGTTTGTTTTTCCAGCATGTAGCAAAACAAGGTCCTGATTCTGACTGAGGCCTTTGTGTGATCACTCAATACACATAATTACAGAGAGATAATACAGGAGTACACGTTCTGACTATAGTATTTGCCTGTGATGGGGTTTCTTAGAACTCCACACAGGCCCTGAAAGGGTTAAAGGGAGGTCTGTTAACTTTACCTGTGCCCTTTGAGGAGGATATGATCAGGCTGAAGTGAAGATTGGGTTTTTTCCACAAAAACCTCTTCTGCAAAATGGATCAGAAGGCTATGCTAATGAGAGCGTGAGAAGTGCTAATGAGCGCTTCATTTACATTTCCTCTGCTGACAAAATGCTACAGTATAGATGTAACCTCAGTTGAATTGATCATTTTAGTCCAATGTCCTGTCTGTGGAAGTTATATATCCTTTGTATGTTCAAACGCATTTTGTGCTTGGCCTTGAAAATATAGGTGTCTAGGCCACACAGTTCTACTATGCACCTATATCTGGGCATCTGCAAATTTTTGGGAGAGGAGCTATAAGGGTCATCTCTAGCACTATATATTTATTTGGTCCTACACATGCTTAGTAGCAAGAGCAATGATCATTAACCTGAGTCATTCCATTGAAATCAAGGATCATGGCACCAAGAAATAGGTGTATATGAGATCAGACCTTCTGTTTTATGTCTGTATGTATTTTATCTGCAGCTATTTATGGTGGTAGTTGGTAGAAAAGGATTTGTATTCATCACATTATCATAATCAGAATATGTAATGTAGAAAAGACAGTTCCTGAATACTTTAGAATGCTTTAGAAAATTTTTGTTCATAGTAACGAACTGCACTAATAATCACCTAATTAATGTAATAGGGTTATAAATCTTTGCTCTCCCCAACCCAAATTTTCTGGCTACTTCATTAAACTAAACTAAAATACTGAACTTGTACTGAACAACTTCAAAAATATTCTAATCCCCATGGAGTTCTAAAACAAATTATCAGACTTTTTCCCTGTCTTTTTATAATTAGAATGTTTTGATGATGATTCATGAAGAACAGTTAGCCAGCTGAGCAGTATTTTCACAACTCTTGCAATGGTATGTAATATTTAAAGAGCATTAGAGTGAAAATTTGTGTGTCTCACATAAAGGCTACATCTAGACTGCAAAGTTCTTTCAGAATAATCTTTTCTGGACGAGATCTTCTGGAAAAGCTTATTTGGAAAGAAAGCATCCAAAAAGCAATGTGCTTTTCTGAAAGATAGTATCCACATTGATTGGACGCTATATTGCATTTAAGGCCACCTGGAACCAGTTCAGGCAGGGCATTAGGTCAGCAGTTGCTTCTGGGTGCTGTTGCCTAAGGCTAACTGAGATGAGCGCTTAAAGTGATTCCCCTCTTCCCCCCCCCTCAAAACAGCCATTTCTCTTCTGCTTCTGCTTGCTTGCCTACCTCTCTGATGGATAGCAGAGCTTTAGCAGTGTGTGCTCTTGTTGCCCAGCATATTTCTGGCCATGGAGAGGAAGGGGGAGGCAATCCTACCGGCGTATGGGTCAGAGGCTGGGAGGGAGGGAAGGGCCTTTGAGCAGCTCAAGGCCCCCTCAGGTGGGGGTGTGCCTCTGGGAGGCCCGGAGGGAGAGCTTTTCTCAAGGACCCCAGTAACTCTCCCCAGGGCCTCCCCCCCAGGGACCTGTGCTTTGCCCCGCTATGCCTTTTCCACCACAGCCCATCCCTTTCCTATACAGTCAAAGACGCCAGTTTTGTGTTGAAAACCAAGAACTTAGCATTTGTTTTCATAATAAGAGTAACTGGAGAGGCAGGGAGCTGAGAACCTGGATGTGGGGGGAGGGGCTCAGGGCTGGGAGTGGCATGTGGTGCAAGTGGAAGTGCTACCGCTAGTCCAGCAACCTTGGGGGTGTGTGGGGTCTGGGGCCACAGGAAGGTAGACGGGGGGCCTAGAGCAGGAGCAGGCATCGGAGGGGAGGGGAAGGGATGGAAGCAGGCACAGGAGCCATGTGTGCCATCCACTCTCAGATTGTGGCACACGTTTTGGCCCTGCTGCACAAGCTGACCCCACATTTGGATCTGCCAGTGAGTGGCCTCCCAGACCTTGTGGTCCAGGGTCGGTTGCATGGCCTGGAGGTTGGCCACATGCTGTCTCATCAGGTCCCTGTGGACCCTCTGGTGCCTGCGGCTTCCCCAGATTTGGGTGGCTGCCTTGGCTGCTGGTGATCATGACAACTGGTCTGGCTGTGGAGCATAAAGAGGGGGAGGTCATCAGTCATCCATGCAGATGTGGTCCCTGAGTCCATATCCTCCTCTGTGAGCAACAGTCCTCAGGCCAGCGATGTCTTGGGAGCAAGGCCATGTGTGGCCTACACAATGGGCCTACCCTCACAGGTGCCCCAAGGAGCCCTGAGGAAACCACACTTCCCACCCCTCTGTCCCTTGGACAAGCAGGCACAGGACATGTCCATTCACACTGGGATCCTATGGGTGGGAGAGCAGCCTGGCCTTCTCTGGGGGGGGGGAGGGCACACACACACACACACCTGCTCCTGGTAGCGCTGTCTGCAGAAGCAGATGGTGCCTTGTGTGTGCCTGCATGCTAGTGTGCTGTGTGGGGCACTCTGTGGGCAGGTGTGCAGGTGTCCTTGTCCCCAGCCTGCTTCCCAAGGGGTCAGATGTGTGGGTGCCATCCCCAGAGCCATGTGGCACAGACTGGTGTGGCACGTGCTTCCATGTGCACAGAGTGCAGTGTGACATCCAGGCCATGACGGCTGAGCAACAATTGCACTCAAGCCCTTGGTGGCCACCTCCCCCCACCCTGTGGCTATGTCTACTATGGCGGGTTCTTGCTCAAGAGCTCTTACGCAAGCAAACATCCACACTGACCAGAACTGCATTGTAAAAACACTGAGCTCTTGCGCAAGAAAGCGTCCACGCTGGTGGGAAGCCCTTGCACAAGAACGTGTCTCCAGAAGAAATTTGGCCATGTTGAGCGGTCACCAGCAGCATCTGTGGGCATGGGCCAGACCCCACACTGAGAAATGTACTTAAAGGGACTCCTGGACAGCTGCTTCCCTGTGGCTGCATGCTCAGGCACCCTTTTTGAGGGAGCAAAAGCCACAACAGCGCCTGTTACCTCTGTTCCTGGCAAGGGCCCCTGGGCACCCTCGCTGCCACCTTCATAATCATGGAGCCAGAGGAGGACCCCAGCCAGCAATGTCCCCACATAATGGCAGAGGCTGTGGAGCTCCTCCACCAGGGAGCCACATTGCTCCAGTAGGTGCTGGAGACTGGGCAGCACATGGGCAGCTTGGGCACCCGCACCCCACCAATGACAGGAGCCACGACACCAGTGGGACTGGTGGGAGTGCCTGGTGCTGAGACAGTGGGCTGACCAGCAATGGGTGCAGAACTTCCAGGTGTGCAGGGGGACATTCCATGAGCTCTGCACCTGGCTCACCCCTGCGTGCCTGAGGCAGGACACCCACCTGCGCCCCACCATCCCCGTGGACAAGAGGGTCGTGATTGCCGTATGGAAACTGGCCAGCTTCTGCTCCATGGGGAACCAGTTCAGGGTGGGCAGGTCCACCGTCGGCACGATCATCCGGCAGGTAAGGCCCTCCATGGGCCACGGGCTTGTCCTGGGGGAGGGAAGGGGCCACACCGGGTGGGGGGAGGCTGTAGGGGCAGGGGGAAAGCCCCTTAGCCAGGGGGTCATGCTGTCCCTCCTGCACCCAGCCCCACTGGTGCGGGAGGGGGGAGAAGAAGAGAGAATCCCAGGGAGCAGAGGGCCCTGGCCTGCATGGGGGGAGGGGCCATCAAAGCGAGGGTGAGTACACCCTAGGGGGCCCATGTATGCACTATGTCTCATTCCATGCATCCCATGGCCCCTCTGCAGGTCATCCATGCCATCAACAACACGCTGCTCCAGAGGGTGATCCACCCCCGTGATGTGGACACCACCCTTGGGGGCTTTGCCAGCCTCAAGTTCCCAAACTGTGGGGGAAGCTGTAGACGGGACCTACATCCCCAGCCAGGCTCCAGAGTACTAAACGGCCCAGTTCATAAACCGCAAGGGCTACTGCTCAGTGGTGCTCCAGGCACTAGTGGACCACCAGTTCCAGGACTTTTATGTGGGGTGGTCCAGTTGGACCTACGCTGCTTGCATCTTCCAGCACTCAGGCCTGCATGCTGCATAATGTTATTGAGGGGAAGGGAAACCTTCCTCCCAGGGTGGATGGCAGGTGAGGGTCAGGCCTACCAGCAGCCCCAAGCAGCCACCGCCCAGCAGACCAACCACCACAGGGTGCAGGTCCAGGAAACCCTCTGGCTGATGCTGGTCCAAGTGCCACAATAGGCTGCCCCTACACCTGTGGCCATAGGGATGCCCCCATGCCCCCACTCCCATCACCACCCCTTGCCACCACCCTTCCCTCACTTCCCAATAAATGAAATGCACTTGCTTGATATAAGGCACTTTTATTTACATGGGGAATGGGGTGCACTGTGGGGGGCCCCTGAACTGGGAGGGCCTCATGGGTGTGAAGGGAGGCCTCTCCCACCCCCAAAGATGCAGGGGCAGGCTGCACTAGGAGGTGCCGAGGATGGGGGACCTCAGGAGGGGACAGGGGGAGAAGCAGGGGGAGAGCTAGGATGGCAGAGGAGGGCCTGGCAGCATGGGGCTGCTGCGCAGGGCCCATTCAGTCTGAAATCATGCCCAGGATACTGCACACATGGTCACAGCATTCCAGGAACTGGCCCCACACCAGCTCCTGCCACTCCGTGGATCTGAGTATGAGTGCATGGTGCGTGCTCTATTGTGCAGAGGTGGCAGTGGAGCAGGTGGTGGTGGTCCTGGGAGTGCTGCAATAGGCCCTGGATCCTTGGCGCTGGTGGGATGGGGCTGGAAGGTCCCTTGCTGGCAGGGGTCCCACTTCAGGAGAAGCAGAGGAGAGCAACAAGGTCAGTAAGCCCTGCCCCGGAGTGTTCCGGCACTCCGTGCCCTCCTCCCAGCATGTCATGATTCCTGGGGACAGGTGTGGCTGGTGAGGGGAATTCCCCTGGGGCAGCTGGAGGAGGGGTCCCCAAGGTGGCCCAGGAGCCCCCGGGGGGCCGCATGTGCTTGGGGGATACTGTTGTGCCTTCCCCAGGGGAGGCTACAGTGTCCCAGAGGTGGCCATGGATGTGTGCTGCATGCAGCACCGTTTAGGCTGTTTGGACTCAGGCCTGCAAACTGGAAGAAGCCCCAGGCAGAAGCTGCTACGGGATCACCCCAAACCTGGTAGGATTTGCAGGTGAAGCAGCCACAAGCTCAGGTGCCCTGGGTCTGAAGCCCAGAATCTGGTCTGCCCCAAGTGCTGGCTTGAATGGCTGGGGGGCTGCGAACAGAAGCCCTGAGCCCAGACGGGAACAGACTAGGCGGGAGACAGGGCATGGGAGCCTTGAGCTCATGCTATCCTGGCTGCAGCTGGCAGGAGCACAACCACCATTGGAGGAGCTGCTGGAGGAGGAAGGCTTGAATTGGTGCTGGGAGCAGAAGCCTGAGCCAGTGCTGTCCTGACTGGACCAGAAGAGGAAGCCCCTGGCCTGGGCTGTCCAGTCTCAAGTGCTGGCTGCAGGATAGAATGGAAGCCCCCAGGCATCCAGAGTCACAGCAGGGGTTGGAGGTTGTGGGGGGAAGGGGCAGAAGACCAGAGCCCAGGCTGCTTCAGCTGTACCTAGTGGTCAGAAAAGCTCCCAACCCTGCAAGAGCTGCTCTGGGAGGAAGCCTTAGTTCAATGCATGGTACCATGGGGAGGTGGGTGGAGGCAGAATACAGAAGCCTGGTTTCTGGGCTGCTGCAGCACAGAAGTGAGGCTAAGACACTCATTTCTGTGCTGCCTCTGGAGATGGATCTGATCTCCCCACCACAAGTGGCCCTTCAGGAGAAGGACAATTCCTGTCCCTCCCAAACTTAGTGAGATTTGAAGCTAGGAGGCCCTGGCTCCCAGTAGCATGGTGATCAACTTTCACTGGGGGAAGGGCTGATTTCACCATCTGGGACATGTTTTTCATGGCCATGAAATTGGTAGGACCCTACAAATGAACAATGAAAAAAAAATTCATGACACTGCCTTCTAAGGCAAATATGCCATTTACTAAAATACATTTAAATTACACACTAGAATAGCTTCCATTTCAGAGCTTAACCTACTGAGTACATTATATTTAGGAAGCTACTTGAACTAAACATGCAATGATTGCCATTGAAAAGTTAACAACTGCCAACAGTTACCGCAAGAAGTATCTTGGATTACCACGATTTCCTCCTAAAATTAGGTTAGGCTATATATCTGTGGTAAAGATGAGAATTCTCTTAATGGCTTCCACAGTAATTGGCTGCTCAAACTGAACATTAAAACAAAACAAAAAGGAACTACACTTAAAAACCCAATTGGACTAATAATTATCATCGTAAAAACCAAATCAATGTATTTAGCTAGCAGGTCACTAGCTTATGGACCAAAATGAAGCAGAACCAAGAGGCTGGATGTGGACAAATGTGTGTGATAAATTTAGCAACTTTGCATAACCTGAGTGTTATGGAACTGGGGGGGGCGACAAGGTCTCAACAATATACAGCCTGGGAGCCAGATCTGGCCTGCCAAACCACGGGATTCTGCCTGCAGACCACCCTGCCGGGACCCTCAGGCCCACAGCTGCTGCAGTTTAAAGCAGTTTGTGTGGCTCTTTGCTCTGCAGGCAGAGGGAGGCTTTGTGTGATCGCCCCCATCCCAATCCTCAGCTCCTATTGGCTGGAAACAGCCAGCCAATAGGAGCTGAGAGATTGGCCTGCAGGATGGGGGCAATGCAAGCCTCTTCCCCCTCCCAGAGCTGAGAGCTACATGGAGGGAACAGCCTGCAGTTTCAAGCAGTCTGAGGCTGCAGCAGGCAGGGAGTCCAGCCTGTTTTGGAGGTGCTGCAGGGCTGGTGGCCAGGAGACATTTAGGTAAGTGCCTCCCAGACACAGCCTGCCTCTGGCACCCCTTCTGCACCCCAACTCCCTCCCCCAGGTTACCATCCAAACCCTCTGTACCCCCCCACCTCAGGTCACACTCCCTCCCAGACTCTGTAGCCCCACGTACATCCCTCCCTCAGGCCAGAATCCTCTCCTTCACCCAAACACCCTCCCAGACCCTGCATTCCATTCCCCTGCCCCAGCTAATCACTCAAACCCTCTGCAGTTTGCACCCCCCATCCCCAGGTCACGATTCCCTATCCAAAGTTTGCACCTCCTCCTAAAGCCCCTCCCCCAGGCCAGAATCCTGATTTACACCCATACTCCCTCCCTTAGCTTACACCCCAGGCTCCTGACCCAGGTCACAACCCCCTCCTTCACCCAAACTCCCTTTCAGACCTTACATTGTCTCCTGTACCCCAGTCCCTTTCCCCGACTGCCCTTCTGCAGCCAACCCTCCATCTTAGACCCTCACATCTCCTCTACAGAAAAGTGCGGCCATTGCCCACTTACCAAAATCTTGGCGTGGCCCCCCACCAAAAATTGCCCACCCCGGTCTAAACCCAGTGTAAGACTAAATCTCATTAGTTTTTATGGAAGAAACTTTCCCATGGAAGGAAATTTGTATGGCCATGGGAGATGCAAGATTATGGCAAATAGATCCATAAATAGAACTGTCCATTGATCAAATCCTTCCAGTAAAGGGGAATCAAATCATCTACATCTCCATGGCCACTGTGTTTGGGGGCATGGGAGTGAGGGGGGGAGGAAGTTAGAAGGGATTTTGGGCTCCCCTTTCTAATTCCGTTTGTGTCTTTAGAAGTTGAGTATATCACCAGTAAAAATTCTCTGCTTTAGTCTAAATTTTTTTGTTGTATTCAAATGAGCAAATAAAAACAGAGAGCGCATGAGAACAGATCTGAGATGATTTCTGCAGGGGCGGACTGGCCCTATGGGATACCGGGAATTTCCTGGTGGGCCGTCGTCTGAATTGACCATAATACCGACCGTAAAGCTTCTAATATTGTGGTCACCAACCCATTGATTACAATCGCAGGCTCAACCAGTTGATCAGGTGTTCGGGGGGGCCCCCTCCAATTTCCCCTCACCCCCAAAAAGCCCCACTACCTACCGCCAGCAACAATGGAGGTAGTGGTGATTTCCTGCAGGGCGGACGGAAGACTGGCAGCTGCATGCCACTTCTGGGGGTTCTGGAATTGCAGTGGCTGCTCCTCTCCCCCAGGTCTGGGGCATGCCGGGAACTGGCATGGCAGGGCAGGGTGAAGTCCCTAGAGGGTAGGGGAAAGGAGTTGTCCATGGAGATGGTGTGTGCCAGGGCTTCCCTCCTCTGCAGGGGGAGGGGAGAGGAATCCCGAGGGGGAGGCGGGTGGTGTGAGGGGGAGTCCCTGCCCCCACCCGCATCCTGTCCCCTGCGGCAGAACCTTGCCCCCACCCTGGGACCCTGTCCCAGCACTGTTCCTTAGTACCATGTCCCCTGCTCCCACCAGCACAGTTGGGGCCACATTAGTGAGGCCTGGGGGGGGGGTTGGAGGAGGTTTTTTTTTTTTGCATCTCAATTATGGGGCCCCCCAACTGAGTTTTCTGAGAGTCAGTGACCCCTGATTCAAAACAGGCTCCCTACCCTTCTCATAAAGACAATGCAGAAACTTTGTGTTTGATATAGTATTTTATTTAAAAATGAAGCCTGGCCAACAAACCCCCAATTGGGGCCAAGCCCCTATCTGGCTGCAGCAGCATAACACTGCTCTACACACCCCCTCCCAGCTCTGAGCCTATCATACACTAGAACCCTCTGCCCTGAGCCTCTGGCATACTCCAACCCAAAGTCCTGCACCCTCATGTCCACAAGACTGTGGCTTACTTAGTACCACAACCCTCCATCTGAACCCAACACTACCCAGCCTAGAGTCCTGAGCCAGCATTCCCTTCACCTCCTCCTGCATCCAAGTTTCCTCCCAAAGCTTGCACCTCTCACCCATTCCCACACCCAAATCCTTCATTCCCACCCCAGAGCCCACATATCCTGTAAAGCCAGTGAGGGTACAGCTCGACTGCAGGAGTTTTTCCTAGGATTCCAGAGCTATCCCGGAACGACTCATGTCCATGGAGGCGGCAGTTCTTCCACTTTTTTTAGTGGACAAGCCCTGTATTCCTCGTTCCATGAGGAATAAGGGGGCTTCTGAAAGAAAGGTTTTTTCTGACATTTGGTCCCATGCAGACAGGCCAAATGTTGGAAAAACCTCTTCCTACAGAAGAATAGGAAAAAAAAGTGGTAGTATAGAGTGTGTAAGGGCTGGGGATAGCAAGTGATGGAGAATAGAGAGGGCAGGATGTCAAGGAAGGGGTGGGATCTTAGGGGAAGGATGGGGTGGTAGATCATGGCTTGTTCTGACATTTAAAAAAGTGATCTTGGGTGTAAAAAGGTTGGAGACCACTCTAATATAAAAAAATCTACAATACTAAAATTCAAAATGTTTCCACATAAATCCGAGGCAGCCAAGGCCGTGTGTGTTTGTGGGGTCAGGTGTGGTCCGCTGCCCTGGTTCAGCCTTGGTTTCTTTGGTGCCAAAGTGAATGACATTGCATTGCGGTTGAAATCAATTGAATGGACGTACAAGGCGCAATGGTGCATGACAGCAATGGGTAGGTCTGCTTTGTGCAGCGGCAATGAGTGGTTTGAGTCTGACTGGTGACTAAAGTACACAGTGGTTGGATGAGTTCTGTTATCGTCTGTTGTTGTGGGTGTGTGATTTTCCGTAACTGACAGTGTGAGTACGGTGTAAACTAACAAAGATAGTGTTCATGAAAAAGTCAGCTGCTCTCAACCCATTTCCTAGATCTATTTTGATTGCCAGGCTGCCCCTGGATTCCTGTTCCAGCAAGAAGCTAGAGGTACCAGAGCTACCATGAAAGCCACCTGTTCAAAGGCACCTACAAATGAAAAATAGGGGAAGTTTAATAAAATTCAAATAGTGAGTAAAGATTCAGATCATCATCATTTTATCCCAATAAGTTTAACAGCTCTTCTTAGCTATAGAAGTAAACTAGTAGATACATCTCATTATATAGCCATTGCAAGTTCTGTTGCTGACCTTAAACTGTGCATGATGACAACATGTACCCCTGAGGTGAAGGCTTGACGCCATTGAAACTGGAATTTCTCCAGACCATTCAGCTGGGTTGGCCTCACTCTGCTGGAGGCACAGGCAGCACATCCAGGCCCTGTTATCACCCAATGTGACAGCAGGTGGTGCCATCATCCAACCGAGTCATCTGAATGCTGTACTTAAGCCACTCATGGACCAAGAGGGGAGACACCAGCCAGTTTCCCAGCTCCCCAGCTATGCATTCCTCCAGGTGCATAAACTCAGAATTATCCCATCTTGCACTGCACCAGGTTCTTAACAATGCCAGCTAATTAATTAGAACACTCCCCTCCTTTATGTGGGTAAGCGATGTATCAGCTTTTGTTAACAGAGCTAAGATTCCCTAACACTTCACTCTAGAACATACTGGTTAAGAGAAAACCCATAAAAACAGATTAACTACAGGAAGATAGATTGTGAGGTTCAATTTCCTAGGTAACCTGCTTTGATCTGTTTGTTATCACTTAAAATCTAAGATTTATACAAACTAGATAGTAAGAGAGAGATTGCTGATTCAAATCCTAATACAAGCAGGCTTATAGATCCTTGAGGCACACAGGCTGCATCTAATTTGCAGCCTAGGTTTCCCCCCCACCACTCAAAGTCATGATGTCACTCCCCATCTTTTACTGTTTCTTCTAGCCTGCTGGAAAAAAAAAATCTATGTACCTGACCCCCATTGGCCAAATGTTTTCCATTGTCTCAGTGCTTCCTCTGAGGTGGCTTCTTTATACAGAATTCCTGTGTTAATTCAGGGAAGAATTCACTGATGAGAGCCACACACCTTCCAGCTATTCCATTGTTGTATCTGAAAGACTTGTTTGGGGTATTTCCAGTCTCACTTTATATTTTAGGAACTCATACATAGCAAGATTTCATAACTTTACATACAATACATGCACATACAATCCACCAAGATATTAATGTTTAACAGATCAAGGCTAGGTCTGTACTGTGCTCATGTTGTGCAAGAAATATGCAAATGAGGCTAATTATGGAATATTGATGAGCCTCATTTACATAATTAATGAGCACCTGCTTTGTGCAAGAGGTTTTTTTATGCAAAAAAGGAGCTGTCTGCACAGCTGTGTGTAAAAAACCCCTCTTGCGCAAGAGCTGTTTTTCTGAGACTAAACAAGACAAAACTGCCACGAGATAACCAGCGAACATCATGCATTAGTAGATTGAAGTATTCAGAATCTACTTCCTCAAACAGTGACTAAATTGATGGTGATTAAGGGCTAGGGCAGGAATCTAATTGACAGTATGAATGACCAGTCCCACAAGATTGAGCACAAAGAGCTTCTTGATGCACAATGCAATGAAAGTTCAAAAGCAGGTGATTTAGCAGTCCTGACAAGAATAAGGAATCCCCTGTATTTGCTGACCATGCTAGGTGCACAGTCTCTGCACAATCACAAGATTATCCAACTGTATTCTCTCCCCCCCCCCCCATACAAAGTTCACCACAATTTTAAGGATGTGTTTATTCCTTGCTTGATTTTTCATGGATAATCTCTCAATCATTTCTTCATGCACAGCATCATCCCAGAATACATAACTGATTAACGTCATATGTCGGTTTTCTTATCCAAAGCAAACGAACAATAAGTAGGTGTGTAGCCCTTCTGCCAGGCTGAGTAAATACCAGCAAGGGCCGGGTTCAGTATCTAGGGGTCTCCTCCCAACAAGGTAATACAACACTGGTTCGAGCCCCCACCCAGTGACCTGGGAAACCTAACATACCCCTCTGGGTGCCTCAAGAGGCAATTCTTCCCCTCTTGCAAGCACAGAGCCTTAGTATAGTAGCAAACCTTTAACATGAGGTAACCGACATCAGCATTAAATTGGGGAAACACCACAACTCGGATTTACAGACTAAACATGAGGAAAGGCCCTCCCCCCAGCCACTAATCCCCCCAAAGTCCAACACCCCAAAAGTGTCTGCCCTGGGTTCGTGCCGCCCCAGGGTTCAAAAGTTCACCCGGCAGGGTTTCACCATCCCAACCTGGAGGGGCGGGGATCGATACACCTTACATGGTCCGCTGGTGGCTCCGCCTCTCCATGGGGTTCTGCCACCGCCACGAGTCACTCTGCCACACTCCACTTGCCATCCAGTGAGCCGCCTCCACTGTCCGGCTCTGCCAGCCGTCTGTTCACGCCCCTGGCTGCCAGCTGGTTGCTCCTGCCGCTGCTCTGCTGGCTGTCTGCTGCCGCTCCTATCAGCCGCAGGTCATCCCCATCAACCACTTTGTCTTCCTGCGCCTGCAGGTCGCCCCCACCAGCTGCATCTGCTGTCCACCTGCACTCACCAGTCGTCCCAGCAAACCGCTCTGCTGTCTGCCTGCGCTTGCTGGTTGTCCTTTGTGAGCTGCTCTGCTAGTAGCCTAACAGCTTAGCACCAGGCTCCCCTCAGCAACAGTGATTTCAGCTCATAACAGAGGAGCCTTACCACTAGCGCTCCACAGTGAAGCTAACTCCACAGCTCACAACTAGACTCCTAATAGAATCCAAATTAACTCTGATATTCCAGAGTGGAGAGGGTGCAATTGGTCTTGTTTAGGCCCTCAGACAGAGCCCTACCACCAGGTACAGAGACCTGTCCCCAGCCTCTCAATTTGGCTGGGTTTGGAACCCATGCCCCTTTTCTAGGGAGTGCTACTTAGTTTATGGCGAATCCCTCTGTCAAACAGTTCCACCATTCCATTGTCCTTGATTCGCATAATCAGGGTAACACTTTTATCCCCCCTGCCTCAATAACAGACTGGGGATCCCACAGTGGCCAAAGTGACCATTTGGGCTGCTGTGAGCCCATACTAGACAGGGTGGGTGTGTATGCAAATTGGGCTCAGCCCCTGAAGTCTTTGCACCACTTGCCACAGTTCACCACCAGATGTCAGGATAGAGTTTACCCTGACCCCACTTACAGGTGAACTCAAATTTTGCATTTGTTCCTTGTCGATTTGAAGGGCTGTTTTCACAGCTGTCATGAACAGTTTTTGCCAATAATGAGATGTCTTTGAATTTTCTGTAAGATTTGTCCTTGTTGTGAAACTCATAGTTCTTGACCAATTTTTAGCATGTGTCTCTTCATATAATCCCTGTGAGTGAAAGGCTTCTCCTCTCAAGTAAGGCTGTAGGAGTCCGCAAAACTTGTGGGCTATGTCTAGACTGGCATGATTTTCCACAAATGCTTTTAATGGAAAAGTTTTTCCGTTAAAAGCATGTGTGGAAAAGAGCATCTAGATTGACACGGATGCTTTTCTGCAAAAGCACGTTCGCCATTGGGGCTTTTTTGTGCAAAACAGTTTAGCTGTCTACGCTGGTCCTCTTACGCAAAAACATTTCCGGAAAAGGGCTTTTGCCCAAACGGGAACATCAAAGCATTTGCGCAAGAAGCACTGATTTCGGACAGTAGAACGTCAGTGCTTTTGCGCAAAATCAAGTGGCCAGTGTAGACAGCTGGCAAGTTTTTGCACAAAAGCAGCTGCTTTTGCGGAAAAGCTTGCCAGTCTAGATGCAGGCGTGGAGTTTAAGATCCCATCTTCCTTTGAGCTTGCCAAAAGGCTATTTTGTCCAATGTTCATTTTTCGCTGAAGTTCCTTGCAGACATTTTGGGGATGTACCACCCTTGGGGTATTTTGTAGCAAATGCGAAAAGTTTTGTCATGCAACGTTTGAGAACAATCTCTCATTACAAAATGAGTGTGGGGAGATCCAGATCTATCCATAAATGCACCCAAGTGTGTCCTCTCCTTTTGAAAATTGGCACTTATCTTTCTCTCCCCACCATTTTTACTGTTAGGGGGCTACAGAGTTCACCATCATGATGGAAAGATTTGACTAACCCAATACAAAGAGAAGATGCATGACCCCCAATGAGTGGAGACGATGGATGGTTGTTAAAATGAATAGTTAAAGGTGAAATGGACAAAAAACCCAAAACATTGACGTGAGTAATTACAAGTTTAAAATTTTGAATTTTCTTCATTTTAATTTAAAAAGTTGTGTGAATTTTGGGAATGAGAGCTATATTTGGTTCCCTGCTGAGCCATATTTGGCTCTAGAGCCATAGGTTGCAGGCCCCTATTGGATCTATTAATGTGTCAGGACTGCCATAACAATCATTCTTCAAACTTTGCAGTCTGAGACATGCAACTTAAGGATGCTAGAAATTCTATTCATTTGCATTTGATCTCCCATGATCATAACGGTCATGGGAAGAAATGAGAAAACCAATTTGCCTACCCCTGGTGTAAACCCTACCACACTCTTCAGGGCCCAACAGCTGTTCAAAACAAACCAAGTCCAGTAAAAACCCTGTACAGTGTGGCCCCAAATAAACAATTTATAGTGTAACTCATTTCCATAGCTCATGGAAATGACATTGCATATGTAGAGTTCATATGATCTCAACTTTCAATTTTTATTATGGGCCAAATTCAATCCCAATTTTTAGAATTAATATTAATGTTAATTCAAATTAGGTCTGTCTGAAATATGAGAGGCCAGCAATTGCCGTAGTTTTGCAGAAAAATATTTCTGGCACCCTGAAGAGTACAAAGGAAACATGCAAGTGTGCAGTTCTCTTGACTCTAATGGGATGGAGCACCGCAGCATACAACACAGATTCTGAAATATGGTTATGTAATAGCAAAACTCTACTTGCTCTTAAAGCAGTATGATGTATTTGACCAACCAGTTACTGCAGGGATTTTGTTCCTGACTGAATCACCGTCACAAGTATAGAATACAAATTAGTCACTCTAGGTGTTATGTACCCTATTTTGAAGAATCAGCATATTTCACATGAGACTCAACTCTTGTTTGACAATTTCACTAGTGTATTCTGAAGTTCAGTAACATTTGGTAAGCAAAGTAAAAACAAAACAAATGGCATAGAGAAAGGACTAATACTGAATTAGGACTACTGCCTAAAATATTTGTCATGGCCTGGAGAGACACAGCAGACTCCATTATCTTAGTCAGTTAGTGGTCATTATGTATACAAAAATAAAATAGGCCAGAAGTGAGTTTTATGGTTCAAATTATTTGGCAGAATTCCACTGGATGAAATTCCTCCAAACAGTTCTTGTTGAAATCTCATTGCAGAAGTGCAATGGCATGTCAGGTATCGACTCATTTTTACAAAACAATTTACTATTTTTGTGCAATGAAGTTTTCTATTTATCTGCAGCAGGATAAAATACATACAAGTACAATAACTGTCCCTTCTACTTCTAAAGCTAATGAAGAGAATATATAGATTCAACAAAGTGGCACTGCTTATCTATGGCCCTGCAGATACCTGTAATACTGTACTATAGCTGTAATATAGATGAACCATATGGTGATAATTTCATATACCTCCAAACACGGGGATCTTGCCAACACATACCTGTTTAGCACTTGTGCTGTTAGGATTATTGGTTTATGCCACCCTCAAAAAGTTTAACACAAATAGGTAGTCTCATTTTAAAATTAATCTTGTAAGCAACTCTACGGGAGGGAGGAGACTGCTCCCCACCCCCAGGCCAATGGGGGTAAGGGGAGCATGTTAAGTCTCCTCCCATTGTGCCAACAGCACACAGCACTTCTAAAAGCCATGCGCTCCCTGGAGGGTGGGGGCAGGGTAAGAAGAGACTTCACACACTTCTCTGCCCCAGGTCCTGATTGGCCCAGGGGCAGAGGGAGCAGCATGGCTTCCATGAGCCAGATCCAGCCCGGAGGCCCTTTTGCCTACCCCTGGTGTAAACCCTACCACACTCTTCAGGGCCCAACAGCTGTTCAAAACAAACCAAGTCCAGTAAAAACCCTGTACAGTGTGGCCCCAAATAAAATTTCAAAATGTCTAGCTAAGTCTGAAAGCCACAGCATCATACATCTTTCAACAAGCCCACAGAATCTGTATTACCTAATAAAACATAGTGAGACAGTTACATTATGGATTGAGTTCTCATGTTAGTCCTGATTTTTCTGTCCTGTGTGGACTACTAATGTATACTCATTGTCATGCTCATGGTCCACCAATATTTAGGATCGTAGTCCTGGCTCCACCAGTTTGGTCTTATAGACTTCCCATCCATAGGCTTGAGCCCTGGGTTTTGGGGAGCTCTGTTTCAGGCAGAAGTGGGGGCCAAGGTGATTAGTCTGGCACCACCAGCAGCAAGCAGCCTGTCCCCTGCTCTGCTCACCCCACATCTTCCCAGCCCTGCCTTGCGCCCTCCCCACCTCCATTCCACCTTTCCCTAAATCCTTGTTCTGTTTCTTCATGGCTTTCATCCTCTGCCCCCACCCTAGTGACATCATGAGCCAGCAAGGTAGAGCAGAGTAGGACAGGCTGGGGCATTTACTGCTACCAATGCCAGATCCCCTGCTAATCCACCAGGCTGCCCTGGACCCCATGATCCCTGAAGTGCAAGGATTCCTGGAGTGCAGTGCCTGGGGCTTTTATCTCCTATATTTTCTGGGCACCAAACATTATACAAACATGGCACCCTCTTTGCCTTTCTCTGAATGCTATCTTCTATAAAATGAGTTTGATGAGCTTCCCCCAGAATTTTTAGAATGGTAGCTTGGTAATTGAAAACACCATTGTTAAAAGTTAAAATGCCATAAACAAAAGCTGAAGTATTTATTGTTGTTTAAATATTTTGAAACCACCACCACCAGTGGTTGGGCAGCAGGCATAACTTATTCCAAACCTACCTTTCCACATACAAGGAACTGTAGTCTGTTGGGTAAAGGGGTTATTAGAAAAATGATTAACATGCATCTCAGCTTCCACTTATGGGTAATTAACTGGAACCAGTGTGAATGTTATCCTGAGGAACAATCTGAAAGAGATATTGTGCAATAACTCTCAACTTGTCCCATGCAGGGATTCCTCAGACACATTCACTCAAAGCTATTTGTTTCTAATATTAAGGAATCAGTGTTGTGAGTTGCCACCCCTTCCTTCTACTTAGAGGGCCCTATAAATATGGTTTGTCTTTTAGACAGAGCTTTATAAATGAACCAAATTAAAACTTGAAAACATACATTTGATTTGGTGTCCAGGAGAAATAAAGTGTTTATGGATTTACTTACAACATGGTAGATGCTGTCAGATATGGTTAAACTTTGTAATATCTCCTGCCCAAACCAAAGAATCTCAACAGGCATGTCAGTTTTCTTTATCCTTTCTCTGCAGAAAGAATTAGGCATGATGAAAGGGTGGACCCTGTTCTGAGACAGTGGCGAGTTCTGGGGGGACTATCACTAGTTTAGATCTTTCTGCTCATGCATTTGAGCATTTTTAGGCTGGATTATTGACACGGATTAAAATTAAAACTTGAACCCACTTCAAAACCCTCATCCGCAAAGTTACAACAAAATCCCCAAATATTACAAGTAGCTTACCTATGCTGGCAAATGGCAGTCCTCCAGCCAATTAGCGAATATGTTATAGAAGACTCTGAACATTTCAGTCCAGGATCTAGGCAAATCATGATAGTCAACAAGAAAGGACTCCATAAAAGCAGAAAAAAAGAGCAAACAATCAAACCAAAGAAAAATATCAAAGAATGGCCCAGTCTTGAAGAATGATACATTATAAAGATTATGTCTACACCACAGCATTATTTTGGAATAACTGATGTTAATTCAACTTTTGCCCTTCTATGTAGATGTACCCAATGTGAATTATTTCAATTTCATAACGAGTGGGTCCACTCATTATGAAACCCACTGGCCTCCCGCAGTTTAAGTCAGTCTATAGTATTGCAGGCAAGCTCCTGGATCCAGAGCATTGGATCATGGCTGCCCAATACATAAACATGAAGTGCATTCTTGTTGCTGATGACTGCATGCCAGGTAATGAGCTACAACAGCAAAGCTTGAAGGGTTGTAGAATAAGAGGACTCAATCTGCTGGAGTGTACTCAAGATCATAACATGTTTTTATTAAAGATCACTAAAGCATGAAGACTTTAGGGTCAAATGCTGCTCAGTTTCGATTACACAATTCCTATGGATGTCAATGGCACTGTGGTGTGTAAGAGAATAGCATTAGCTTCTAAGTTTGAAGCTGCCCCATACCTGCAACTTTCCTTGCTAGTCACAAAATGTGCAATAGTTTGCTATGCAGTTTGATTTGCATAAAGGGGGGGTCATAAAGCATAGGCACTGCTCCCATGCTAAAATTCCCTATATTTCCAACTACTACGGGAACTGTGGGTAGAGAGGTTATTGGTGCAATGAAGTGGAAGTAGACACAGAAGTCTCCCAAATGTATTTCCCCCCTCCCCTCCGATTCATTCTCATTTTGTGCGCTTGTAAAATTGCCAGTTGAACTTGACTGAGGGTTTAGTGCAGCATAAATACATTATAACAATCAATAGAAGATACAAAATTTGCATAATATCCTGCTTTAAAATAAACTCTCAGAGTCCCAGATGTAATGCTACATGTTAATAATTCATTTATAAAAAATGAAGTCCAGTTTTAGACATTGGAGTACACACAAAAATACTAACCTTCACTGTTTTAAGTAGCTATGCTTTTCCTTCCTCTCCCAAACTAAAACATTTTTCCCCAAAATTGTGTCACAAAACTGTGTTCTGGGTTAGCCACCGAGTCTCTGGGACTGAGGGAATGGTAGTGGTTAAATTATAAACCCTTGGGAACAGTTTATAAGACAAACATTAAAAGAGCCTTAACTACAGTAGCGTAAACCATGATGCTATAAATTATTGGGTGGTGGTGTTAAATGCATTGGACTTCTGGTCTCTGGCACCAGAAACCTGCTCATTTGGGTATATATGGAGCTGCAAAAGGGTTGCCACTTGCCACCTGGCCAGTGTTCAACTGGCATAGTCATTTATGTAAAGGTCAGGACAGTTGACAACTCTGGCCTCTAATTGAATGTTTTGTTTTTATGTCACTGGAAATAATTACCTTTTCAGTTTCCTTTCCCTTCCCTACTCCCATTTCCCTTTCCTGCTTTGATCTCAGAGAAATCCTTTGTTTTTATACAACAATTTTTGCAGCTATATAAAATGAAAGATTATGCAAGTTATTTAATGAGCAAATTTGTATATAAAGTACATTCATATCTCAAAAAGTAGCATGGCTTTGTTGGTGAACAACATCCGCCTACTCGTGTATATATTTTATGATACCGTGTTTAATTACAAGAGTGCATATTAATTTTTCTGCCAGGTAAACAGTAGGCTTTGTGTATAGGATTTATACATCCATAGCACAGGCTTCTTCCTCTTGAGTGAAAGTATTAACTGGTAATAGAAATAAGCTGTAATCCTTGTGTAATCGTCCCCTTAAAGGCCACCCCGAGTCTGGGTGGCTAGTCGTCCTATATTGGAGGTTTACCCTACTGGCAGCCTCCTAGCCACGGCGTATCTCTCGTACTTTAGGCGTGATCCGAGCCTGCGCGGATCCCAGGGGACCGGGAAGGGGGTTCAGGCCCTCCTTCTCTCCGAGCCCCAACCCAGGGCCCTAAGACTGGGACGTGCATCCCATGTCAGTGGAGGGGGTCAAGATCCCCCAAGCCCTCCACTCACGGGGTTCGTGGCCCCGCCCTGGGTCCCTTCTTCCCAGTCAGTCCTCCACCAGCTCCCCCAGCATGGGGATAAACTTACCCTCTGTCTTCCACTCTGGAGGGCTTCTAGCGGCTTGGGCCTCCCTGGGCCCGGACTCCTCGGGTTCCTCCCAGGGGTGAGCACTCCCTGCTTCCTGGCCGCAGCCACGGCCCTTTTGAATTCCCCGCCAGTCAGAGTCTTGGGCCGACATCACTTCCGCGCCCATGGCCCCGCCCTCCTTAGCGTCCCGGCCAGCGCCCCCGCTGATGTCACAGGGAGACGTCGGACTGCGCTGCGGGCTGCCGGCCATGCTGTCGCTCAGCGCAGTTCTCTGGCTCTTGGTGGCGTGCCCCCAGCCGCCTAATCACCCCTCCGGACCTTCACCCCCCCGCCTCGGTGTCCATCCTAGTGTGGGGTAGAGTGGGTGGCCCGCCTGCCCCGTCACACACCTCCCCCCTTAAGTACCTCCCAATTCCTACCTCCCTCCTGGTTCCCTCTTCCAGTATTCGCGAGAGGGAATCAGCATTTGCGTTTGCAGTGCCCGATCTGTGTTTTACTTCAAACTTAAATGGTTGTAAACTCAAATACCAGCGCAGTATGCGGGAGTTCGTGTCCTTCATTCCTTGTATCCATTGGAGAGGAGCGTGATCTGTCACCAGGGTGACTTTTGCGCCTAAAAGAAAATAACGTAAAGAGTCAATGGCCCACTTGAGGGCCAGGGCTTCCTTTTCGATGGTGGCATAGCCCTTTTCCCGGGGGAATAGTTTGTGGCTTAAGTATAAGACAGGATATTCAACCCCCTCCTCCTGAGGCAGTACCGCCCCCAGCCCTAAATCCGAGGTGTCGGTCTATAGGATAAATGGTTTAGTAAAATCGGGTTGTATCAGTACCTGTGCGTGGGTGAGCTCATGTTTTAGCTTCCTAAAGGCGTCGTTGCATCGTTCCGTCCATTTTACCCGCTGACCTTGCTCCTTACCCATGAGGTCTGTAAGAGGTGCCACTATCGTTGCGAAGTTGGCTACAAACCAACGGTAATAGCCGGCAAGTCCTAAAAACTGGCAGACCTGTTTTTTCGTAATTGGGGCTGGGTAGTCCTATACCGCCTGAATTTTGCTAAGTAAGGGTTTGAGTTGTCCTCGTCCTACGGTGTACCCTAGGTAGGATACCTCCCTTTCCCCAAAGTGGCACTTCTTTGGGTTGGCCGTCAAATTTGCCCGTCTAAGTGCCCCCAGTACGGCTGCGATATGTTCCAGGTGTTGCTCCCAGGATCTGTTAAAAATGGCAATATCATCTATATATGCAGCCGTGTATTCTTGGTGGTTGTGTTTTATGTGATCTATTCGCCTCTGAAAAGTGGTGGCTGCCCCGTGCAGGCCAAAGGGTATATTTATGAAATGGTATAGCCCGAATGGTGTGGCGAAGGCTGTTTTACTTTGGGCCTCTGGGGACAGGGGAATTTGCTAGTACCCCTTAGTTAAATCTATAGTTGATAAATATTGGGCTTTCCCCACTCGGTTTAGTAGCTCGTCCACGCGAGGCATTGGGTACGTGTCAAACCGGGAGATGGCATTTACCTTTCGAAAGTCTATACAGAACCTGGTGGATCCATCCAATTTTGGGACTAATACTATCGGGCTCCTCCATTCGCTGCGGCATTCCCTGATTACCCCCCAATCTTACATCGCTTGGAGTTCCCTTTTCACGGTGTCCCACAGCTTGCGGGGTACCGGTTGTAACTGGTCCCGCACTATCTTACCCGGTTCAGTTATTTCATGTTGGATCTCCTGCGTCCGTCCGGGGCGACTGGTCAAAATTTCTCAAAACTGTTGTAGCATCCCCTTCACTTGGTCCTGTTGGGTCATTGAGAGTTCCCCTCCAATCTGGGCTTGTTCAACGGCTACCTCTGGCTCACCCTAGGTTCCAAATTCGATGTCAGTGGGCTGCGGATCGATTAGGAGGACCTCCTGCAGTTTCCACTCTTAATAAATTTACGTGGTATATTTGGGTTTCTCTCCGGTTGCTATTAACCAATATCTCGTAGTCCACTGGCCCAACCTGTCTTACCACGCGAAAGGGCCCTTGCCACTGGGCCACTAGCTTCAAGTCCCCTTTTGGGAGCAGCAACAGGACTGAGTCACCGGGTGCGAACGATCTTACCTTGGCCTTCTGATTGTAATGGGCCTGTTGTCTCTCCTGGGCCTTTTGTAGGTTCTCCTGTGCCCACTCCACTAGATGACGGAAGTTCTTTCTTAATTTTTCTACGTACTGGGCTATTCCAAGGGCCGAGGTCTCTTGTTCCTCCCAGCCTTCCTTCACCGGGTCCAAGATTCCCCTTGGTCACCTCCCGTACAGCAACTCGAATGGGGAGAAGCCCAGCAATGCCTGGGGTACCTCCTGGATCGTGAACATCAGGGCCGGCAACAGCTTGTCCCAGTCTCGGGGGTCATCCCTGACGAACTTACGCAGCATCTCCTTCAGGGTTCAATTAAACCTTTCCACTAGTCCATCTGTTTGAGGATGGTAGACAGCTGTCCGCAGTCTCCGTACCTGTAGGGTCTTACATAATTCTGTCATTACTTTCGATGTTAGATTTGTTCCCTGATCCGTCAATAATTCTTTAGGTAGTCCCACCCGGGAGAATAGTCTCACTAGTTCTTCGGCTACCACTCCCGCGGTTGCTCTCCTTAAGGGGATAGCCTCGGCGTACCGGGTCGCGTAGTCTATGATGACCAAGATATACATGTGTCCCCGACTTGACTTTTCTAGGGGTCCCATTAGATCTAGGGCAATACACTCAAATGGTGTCCCTACAATTGGGAGGGGAATGAGGGGTACGGGCGGTACCTTGGTGGCCGACATTTGTTGACAGTGTGGGCATGAGGCACAGTAGTTTATGTCCTGGTACACTCCGGGCCAGTAGAACCGCTGGAGGGACCCGCTGCTGTGTCTTCTCGGCTCCTAAATGGCCAGCCCAGGTGTGGTCGTGGGCTAACTAACACTTTCCACCGATAGTGTTTCGGTACCAGTAACTGCTGTCTTTCCTCAGTTCCTCCCTCCCCTGGCGCAACGCGGAATAAGCGATCGCGCTGTATTTTGAACCGTGGACCTTGGGTTCTTTGCCCACTGCCTCCTCCGGCGCTTCCTACCTGGGTCCAAGCGTTCTGTAATGTGGGGTCCTCCCTTTGTAGTTTGACAAAATCGCCCTCGTCCAGGTCTAGGTGGAGCGTCGTTGGCTGGGTGCCTGTCCTTGGGTGGTGGGTTCATTACTTCTTCTCCCTGGGCTGTGAGCCTGTGGACCTCTCGTCCCTCCCTTCCTGGCCTCGATCGCCCCCATCCCCAGTTGCTTAACAGGGGGCCCAGGCCAGGCCAATCCCGACCTAAGAGTGTGGGGTATGCTAGTCTGGGGGCTATGGCTACCCTACATAAGTCCCGTACTTGCCCATCATCAATCTCTACTTTAGTTGTCACATAAGGGTGGATGTTCCCATGGACACTTCATATATACCTTGGGTCCCCGGGGCTTCCGGGGGTTGAGAAGGCTGGCCCTTATCGTCTGTCTACATCCCGAGTCTAGTACCGCTGTCACCCAGCACCCATCAACTCTTATCCTGTGTGTTATCTGTTCCCGCCCCCATTCATCCCGTTACCTTTCTGGTCGGCCCTTGGCCACAGGTGCAGTCCATGAGGGGACAGTCTTTCTTAAAGTGTCCTTCTGGGCCACATTGGTAGCAGGCTCCTTTTGCTCCCCCTTCGGGCTCCTCTCGGGTCCTTTGGCTGGTCCTTCCGTGTCTGGGGTTCGCCCATCCGGGTGGTTCCAATGAGGGGCTAGCCCTCTCACCGGGGCTTGGCCCACTGAGGCTCTACGCCCATACCCCATTTGCAGTCTCGTTCCGGCCCTCGGCAGGAGGGGCCCTCCTGCGTGGGTCTCCTTGGGTGTATTCCTGGGGCAGGGTGTTTCGGGCCCTTCGGCGGCAAGGAAATGTTCTATTAGGATGACTGCTTCGTCAAGGGTCCCTGGTAAGTGCCTCCATACCCAGCGTTGTCCTTTGGAGGGCAGGACCTTCACGTATTGCTCGAGAATGACAGTCTCGGCTACTTGGACCCCGGATTTTTCTGGCTCGAGCCATTGCATCCCCGATTCTTTGACTTTGGGCCACTGACCTAGGACGTTCCCCCGGGTTGTACCAGACTTCCCCAGTCACACCATCAACGATTCCGGGGAGACTCCTAGTTGATCTAGAATCGTTTCTTTCACTTTATAATAACACAGCGCATCTCGCGCTGACATTCTGCGGTATGTGAGATGCGCCGCCCCGGACAGGTAAGGGGCTAAAAGGGTAGCCCACTGATCCTGTGGCCATTTTGAAGCGGTTGCTACTCGTTCGAAAGTGACGAGAAAGGCCTCTGGGTCATCATCGGGTCCTAGTTTCAACCACCGGATCGGGAGCTACTGGCCTACTGTACCCTCTTTGGCTCCCATTGGCGTGACCCTGTTGTTTGCAGCACTGGTCCTGACCTGTTGTTCCTGGAATTTTGCCAGGATTTGTTGCAGGGCCTGGATTTGCTGCTGCTGCAATTGTTTTTGGTTCTCTACTAACCAGTCGAGTACCTTGTTCAACTCCATTTCTGTGTAAAGGGAATTAGCAGTTTATTATATCGGGGGGGTTCCCCCTTTCCTGGGGCCTCCCCTCTTCCATCTCCACCCCCCTAACTGGGGCTAGGGTCGTGCCCACATTCTCCACCACGTGTAATCGTCCCCTTAAAGGCCACCCCGAGTTTGGGTGGGTAGTCATCCTATATTGGAGGTTTACCCTATGGGCGGCCTCCTAGCCACGGCATCTCTCTCGTACTTTAGGCGTGATCCGAGCCTGCGCAGATCCCAGGGGACCGGGAAGGGGGCTCAGGCCCCTCCCTCTGAGCCCTGACCCAGGGCCCTAAGACTGGGACGTGCGTCCCATGTCAGTGGAGGGGGTCAAGATCCCCCAAAACCCTGCGAGTGGAGGGTCACGGCCCCGCCCTGGGTTCCTTCTTCCCGGTCAGTCCTCCACCGGCTCCCCCAGCATGGGGATAAACTTACCCTCCGTCTTCCATTCCGGAGGGCTTCTAGCGGCCTGGGCCTCTCTGGGCCCGGTCTCCTCGTTAAGGCCTGGGGTTCCTCCCAGGGTCGAGCACTCCCCCCTTCCTGGCCGCCGCTGTGGCCCTTTTGAATTCCCTGCCGGTCGGCGTCTTGGGCCAACGTCACTTCCGTGTCTGTAGCCCCGCCCTCCTTGGCGTCCTGGCCTGCGCCCCTGCGGACATCACGGGGAGACGGACTGCGCTGCGGGCCATGCTGTGGGCTGCGCTGTCGCTCAGCGCAGTTCCCTGGGTCTCGGTGGCGCGCCCCCAGCCGCCTAATCCCCCTCCGGACCTTTGCCCCCTGCCTCGGTGTCCGTCCCAGGGCAGGGTAGAGCGGGTGGCCCGCCTGCCCCGTCACACCATTATTTAGAAAGGGTGACAACATACTTTGCCAGTGGCTTCAACTATAGGGCAGCTGGGTTCTGTTCCTGGCTGTGGGAAACAATGCAATCTAGGCTAAAAGACAATATAGCCAAGCACATTAGAGAGAATGTGCCAGAATCAAAGACAGTGGAGCTCAGAGGCTAGGGGACCAAGATTCTACTCACAGCTCTACCTCACTTGACTTTGTGGAACTCCTATTACCTAATTTATAGTTGGGGAGGACATGATAAATGGTAGCCTGCCACAGAAAGGAAGTGAGGCCCTTATTTATGAAGGGTTGTGAACTACACAAACATTTAAACATTTAGTAGAATGCATCAAACCAGAACTCTTGGCCTCCTACCTCCACCGTAGAGCATCTTCTCCTTGTTCAAAGATGATGTGGAGAACATCTCTTACCAAGCTATGGGTAGGCAAGACAGGCTTGCCAAATGCATGAAGTGACGGATACTGAGTAGGTCTGATTATTGATGTGAAATGAGTGACACTTGGCATGGCTGATTGTTGGTCTTTTAGCCTTGCTGCTCATCACAATGGGGTAGTGTGGCGGGATATTCAGATTCCCACATTGACTAGGAAGGGATTAACGAGAGCTTGGGGAGCCCCATCCCATTATATCTATGCAAGTTGTCACACCTGCAATGATAAAAAATGAAAAGCCTAGCTCAGAGGTGACCAACAGAGAGGGAGTAGGCTTCTTAAGAACTTGTGAAGACAGGCCTGGCTGGGGCCAAGGCCTAACTAGCGTCTACGTTGATGCTGTAAGGAAGTAAAGACCAGCTGGGGTAAGAATAAAGCTAGAGCTGCCTTCTCAATGTCCTTGGGGCAGCCAGAAGTGGTGCAGAACCTGTTTCTCTTAGTTTCTCAGCTAGATTGGCTTTCCTTTGTTTTGGACTTGAAGAATGAGCTGGGGTGAGAAAAAGATTGTGAGAAAGACCTCGCTGCAGGCCACAGTGTGAAGAAGTGCAGGGATACAGCAGAAGGTCTGAACAAATGGACCTCATCTGCTTCAGTGTACCCAGTAGGCACCCCTAATCTCTCTTGGAAGGGGGGGCATGAAGACCTCAGAAGCAAAGGATGGCAGGCCCCAAAAGCCTGAAGTTTGGCCAAATCTCTGGTATGATGCTGCCAGATCATTGGTGTATTGGACTTGGGTTTTCCCAAGAGGGGCAGGATTATGTGGGCACATCTACAAAGCAGGGAAAAAAGTCAAAATAAGCTATGCAACTTCATCTATATCAATTGCATGGCTTACTTCAAAATAGCTTAATTCAGCTTTGGCACAGTCTACACAGCAGGAAGTCAAAGGAAGAACATTCTTCCTGACTTCCCTTACTCCTCATGAAATGAGGATTACAGGAGTAGAAGTCCTCCAGCTTGCCATTATTTTGAAACAGCTTGCAGTGTAGACACGCTCTTTGCGATTTCAAAATAATGTCAGTTATTTCAGAATAATGCTGCTTAGGTATACAGCCTCTGACTTGGCCAAGGCCTAGAATTGCAATCTTTAGTTTCTCGTGCTTGTGTTTCTGTACCTATATATTCCTCCATTACATTCAGAGTGCAACACAACACCTATGATATTTGATGCTATATTTTGGTGGGACGGGGAGAGAAGAAGATCCAGTTTCCTCACTGTTGTCACTGAATGTGGTCATCCTTTTCCTGCCTTAACACCATGCCCCCAGAAAGTTGTCACTGTCAGACACCATTCTCCCAGTAGTCTTCCATCTGTCTGAGAATCTTCCACTAGTCTAATTCCTGTATAGGAATGTGAATGGCTCCCTCACCCAAGAACTGAGAATGAGGCCTCAGTAGCACTTCTAACAGGAACAAGTGCTTGCCACATAGCAGTGCAGACTAACACTCAGCATCAAGGAAGGAGCTGGTAACAATTTCCTACTACTTCATTGGCTACTTAGCTGGAATTGTATAGGGCCTTCCATTGCATAGGTGTGTACAAGATCAGTGCCTACAAGTGAAAGATTCAAATGAGATTAAGGAATAAGCATAGACCTTATTACTGGAAACAAAGTAAATCTCAATCCCATTTAATGCTTACCGCCTATGGTTTTTTTACAAGTGGGTAGGGTAAAATAAGATGGGGGAAATAGATGGAAAAAGTGTATCTGAATAAATTCACATCTTCATTCTTATTGCAATAAAAAAGTGCTTATCTAAGTAGGTTGGAGGCACCAGTATTTTCACTGGTCAGGACTAGGGTCCCCTGTACTACCTATCCTGCTCGTTACTTTGTGACGCTGTGCACAAGAAGAAAACATCTATGGAAAAAACAGAGCAAATATTCAGTCAAACCCACTCACTAATTTTGCATATAGAGCACTGGATTTTAACTAAAATTGGCTCTGCAAATTGGAATGTGAATGAGATACCCATTCCAAAAAACTATGAACATTAATATGTATGTAAGTCAATCTGAATTTGATCCCAGGATTGAAATATGATGGAGCATAGATTCCATGCTACCAAACTACGTGTCCTCAGTAGTCCTATCTTATATGAACCCGTTTTCTCCTGTTATTTTTAAATACTAGACTACCAAGGAACTTATCTGAGATTGAAGCTATACCAAGGAAGTTCTTGCCCTAATTCTCCACTACATCCAATCTAGCCACAGTAAAATTTAGTGGAATGGACAATCCAGCTCTTGATTAGACCTTCCTACTGATCTCTCTATAGCTGGAAGTGTGCAATACTAAGTCACATATGTTCTTGTAAGGGAGACTACACTAAGGAAAACAGTGAGTGACAGTAATGTGAGATTGTACACCATGGCATGACATGTAGGAATATGAGCTACTCTACATTCTTTGCTGTGGGGGACAATGGTGGGATCTCAGACACCAGTATGAGATAATGGTGATGTTTTAAAACTGACTATAGGGCTCACCATATTCATATGCAAATACAAAGAATATAACCAGCGCTACTGGGGTGAATCTGAGCAAAGAAAATTTAGACTTAATATTAGGAAAATATTTAACAGTAAGAGTCTATTAGGCTGTGGAATAGCCTCCCAAGGGAAGAGTTGGAAGCCTTATTGCTTGACTCATTCTAAAAGTAGCTTGCACAAAGTCCAGGAAAGTATAGTGTAGAGGAGAGAACAATGCTGCATTGGCAGGAGATGGACAAGCTTGCTTCATATGCCTTCTCTTTAAGATCTCAGCTTTTATAATTAAAAGGAAAAAATAATGCTAACAAACTCAATACCAAAGTCCTATACATTTCATCTTCATCTGATTCCAATTTAGGTTCTGAAATTACAATTTCAACATTACAGCTGCATTTAATATTCATAATCAAATGCAAAGCCAGATTTCCAAACCCCAGACCTGGGCTAGACTTTGCTATAACAAAGGTGACCGTATGTCCCATTTTGGCTCAGTCTTCCTTATAAGCCTGGTCTTAAATGTCATAATTTTATTGGAAAAAAAGAAATCAGTAAGAAGGAAAAATAGGGGACAAATGCCCAGTTCAGCCAAAAAGGTAGGGCCTGTCCCCCTAGTGAAGTAGAGGACCATTAGGGGTGGGGTGAACAGTGATGCCAGACCTTCATGGTGGGGCTCAGGTGACTGGCAACAGACAGTGCGGCTTGGGCAAGAAGTTGGGCCAGCCCCCAGTAGCAGCAAGGCAGAGGAGGGCAAAGGAGGAGCTTGGGCCAAACCCTCTGGAGTCCCATTTTCATTTTGAGAAATATGGTCACTGTTGCTATAGCCCATCTCGATTTTCAGGAAACTTGATTTGAGTCTGAAGTTTGGGCCAAGTGTGGAGCAGGGCCAGGGAGCGGTATTTATGGATTTTGGTGGAAACCATGCAAGACTCAGTTTCAGTATGATTTGGTTTCAGTATGATTTGGTAGTAATGGCTGAGGTATGCTTTCAGCTTTGCTCAGATGTGTAACTTGAGGCACTGTGAATGCTCATGAACCAAAACAGGAAAAAAAGTGTGTCTAAACCACTGAAAATATAAAATGCTTAATTTTGCCAAGCTGCAGTCAATATCTATTTATTTTTAATATAAATTGCACCCATGGCTCCTTCTTGCCAGTAAGTCTGGATGTAATGGTTTAAAAAAAAAAAATACATAATGACCTGAATGTTGGCCCAAAACACAAAATAAACTGAAGTCAGTTTGGTTGAATTTTCTTTCCATTGCATTTTTCATGCACCCAGAGTCAACAGCACCAAAATAGAACAAAATGCCCTATTTTATTTTTGAACTAATTAGAATTGGGAGGTTCAGAAATCTGTTGCATTCCTGTGAGATTTTTCTCTGATTTCTAGACCATTAAAATGAACAAATTATTTATTTACAGAGCTTGCTACTGTGCTAGGTATTTCATCATACAGCTAAATGATATGCTCACTGTTCCAAAGAGGAGACACTAACTGCAGCCAATAAATGCCAACCTCCTGCATCAACAGGTGAGAAACTGTTGGGGCCAGCACTGGAAAGTCCCAGTAACAAGGGAGGGCAACATTTGCAAATGGCAGTAAGAAGCTCTTTCCTCTGCAAGTCTTTGGCACCCACTGGCCAGCTGAGACAAGGGTGCTGCTTAGCCACCATTCCCCAGATTTTAGATTTTGCCCAGTGCAAGAACTATCTGGATCACTTTGGGCTCCATTCCAGCAGCCCACTCTACCCACACAAACAGAATAGGAACCTGGCTTGACAAATGCTGCATGTCTAGCTGATCTCCTGTTAAAGGGGATCCATTAACCAGAGCATTAAGTAGAAACATGCCTAATAACTGAGGTACTGTGGGGGATGGGAGAGAGTTTGGAAATGTCACAAGAATAAAGCGACCTGGAATTTTGGTGATGGGCCTTGGGCTCCTGTGATAGGGTTGAGGTCTCCACACTCCTTCACCCTCTGTTCCCCTTGCAGGAAGGAGGGTGCTGGTGTAAAGCTGACGGATGGAACCAAACCTGGGACTTCGCTACACGAGCCTCCAGGCTTGAGCTATAAAGCCAGCTGGCTCTCAGCTAAGGCTGTAGAGCACACTCATTCTCTCGCTCTGTAAGTGGTCTAAGGGCTACTAGGTGGGACAGTGCACCACACCCATGAGGTATGTGGGTTATACTGGCACTCAGCAACAAGGGCACCATTTCAGGTACATGGGGGAGCAGCAACCGTGTGCTTCAAGATGTGGCTCTCTTTTCATTTGTTCCCCAGATGCTAAGGGAGTGAGGGGAAGTGCTTGCATTCCTCACACCTGGCTGATGGGAGCTCACCAGACAGGTATGAGAGGCATGCACAGAATGCAAGCACTTTCCCCTCATTCCCTTAGCATCTGGGGAATGGTATGAAAAGTAAGCACAACCCTGGAGCACATGGCTGCTGCCCCCCATATGCACCCAAAATGGCACCCTTGCTCTGCAAGATGAGTCCTGAGGGGTAGGCTATGGATTACAGGATTAGGGGCCTTGTAATCCTGGTGCTTATTACAGGTTATATGGTAAGGAGCTTTGTAGTAACGGCACTGGAACCAGTTCAATGTGTGGTATGAGCGTATGGGTAACACACAGGTATAGGCCCCTCCCCTGTGTTAACGTTTAATAAAAGGTACAGCCTGCCACTTAATTCCACACAGGGGTTTGTTCTCATTTTGCTGCTGAGTCCCCATTAAATGAAAGGAAGAGAAAACCAGAAAAAAAACAAGCTGAGGATGAGAAGTAGTGATAGGGGTTTGAGAGAGATGATTATGCAATTATTCAGTGAGGTCAAGATGGCGCATGTTTCCCATTTAAAAAAAATACATTGCAGAAGCACTGTTAGAAGTTCTGGTCATAACTGATGTTTCTGATTGAAGCTTGAAGTGCTTACTTCTTAGAGGACTGTCCGTCCCTATGGGTGCTCCACCTTAGGTGCTTTAGTGCCGCTGAGCCCAGGACGGAGATCTTTTACAGCAGTATCCTGGCCACACGTGCAGGAAGCCAGTGTGTGTTCTATACATGCTTCTGCACATGCGTGACTGCCTCCCCCACTCTCCCTCAGTTCCTTCTCTACCACCAAAAATATTTGTAGAGCCGCTCACCAGAAACATTCTACTGTAAACAGGGCTCCTTTGGGCTTGTGAAAGCAAGGTGGCCATGTTGAATAAAGCTGTTATGACTGTACAGCTTCCTCTCTGGCAGAATACACAGCTGAGGACACTACTATACCTGTACAAATCACCTGTGCTGGTCAATATTTCTGTACCCATACCAGGTTGAGGGCAATAACTCCCACTTCAGAATAACTCACTCCCTGTGAGTATGCAAAATAAATATTAATGATAAAATATTGAGGAATGAATTTGGAATGGGACAGTAATTAATCCCTACCCACATTGTTCACTGTATTCTTTTGATAGCAATACACATGAGGAAGGCTCTTACCAAAGAGAACAATTTCAGATGAACTCAATGCGAACATTAAAGATGTAGGTTTTGGAATGATATGGAAAAAGTGATAGAGTTGATGTGCTTTTAATATCAAGCTGCTAAAAACCAGCAGTTTGTTTCTCCAGCATTGCAGCCAAGGCGGCAGGTTGGTGCCCAGTTTCCATGATCTCCCAGGATAATATGGCAACCATTTACAAAGCTCAGAGTCCTTCTAACTGCTGCTAACAAGAAGCCACAGAGCACAGAAGGAGGGTAGATCCACAAAGTCACCTGTGGTGGAAAGTGAGGAAGCTTCCATGCACTCTAGCATAGAGCAGAGCCCTACTAAACCAGCTCTTTGTTCAGTCTTGACATGGTGCCTAACAGCATAGCAGTAAAATCTGCAGGAATGTTCCCCTCTCCCCCCCCCCCCACACGCATATAAATATCTACTTCATACCAAAAATTAAAAACAACAATATGGCTGTCATTAATAGAATGCATGTATACATACCCATGGGGAGGGGGCATGGAGGCTGTTTATTTGCACACACACATTTGTTTTATGAATGCAGTATGGGGAGTTGGATCCCCTCCCCCGAGGAACTGTAATGCTTCTCATTTGTGTTCAGTGAGATGAGACACTCAACACATCCATGGATTTTTATTCTTCACCATATTTACACACTAACATATTCCACTCATCCTGATAATACATGTGTTAATTTATTTTTTTAAAAGACCTCATCTACACTTGAAAGTCTCATTGCAGCTAGCCATTTGGCTCCATTAAGCATTCAGAAGGCACTTGGGCTTATTCTAGTTTTGCCTGAACTTCATCACTGTTCCTCCTTGCTCTCCACTTCCACCTAGTGCTGCAGTCTGTGCAGGTTAACAAATTGAAATTACTTCTACAGCTGCAGAACTCAATGCAAGGGGTGGAGGAGACAAATCAACCAATCCCTGCTTTTGAAAGAGTGAACTATTTTCTTCTTCCATGAGAGAGAAGGGCAGGTGGTGGTGGGTGGGATGAGGAAAAGGGCTAATCTTAATGTCCCTTAGCATTTTTCAGGCACCTATCACTACTTCGGGAGTCATGATGAAAAAAATCAGAAGTCCAGTAGTGCTAACTTCTCTTCACGATGTAGAAATCAACGCTGTAGTTTGAATGTGTAGCTATGGGTGTCAAGCGGTGCAGAGCCTTGGGGTCATTTATGACTGTACATGAAGTTTGGAGGATTAGGTAGTGTTAGTTCCAGTTTTGCAAGAACAATAAAGTTACCACCCACAGCAAGCAGCAGTGAGTTTGTCCCCCTCTCTCGTCTGGGTTCAGAAACACTCACCAAGCTTGCATGTGACTACTGTGCCTATGCAATAATTTAGCTTTAGGCTTGTCTTCTCTTTACAGCTTACTTTGACTTAGTTTGACATTACACTCTGGGAGCCCATTTAGAGGCAGTAATGTTTTATACCTGAGCTATTACTGTATCCTCATCTCTGGGAGGGTCCACCACCACATTGACTCTTACTCCAGCACATTACAAAGGCCACTTTATTCTTTGGTTAGAATAATAAAAGATCAGGGTTGGAAGAGACCTCAAGAGGTCATTTAATCCAACCCCTTGCTCAAAGCAGGACCTACCCCAACTAAATCTTAGCCAGGGCTTTGTCAAGGTTGGTCCTAGAAAATTTTAAGCGTGGAGATTCCAGAACCACCCAGGCAATTTTTCCAATGCTTCACTACCACCCTTTTGCTTTTAAGCTCAAATTGTGGGCTTGTCTATACTTACAGCATTGCACCAGTGGAGCTGTAAGGGTTAAAGAAAATGCTACTTAAATTGACAGAGGAGCATCTCCTACCAGCATAGTTACTCCACCTCCCCTAGAAGTAATAGCTATGTCAATGGGAGACGCTCTTCTATCAACATAGCACTTATGCCAGAGGTGAAGTTGGTATAACTGTCATTCAGAGGTATGGATTTCCAACAAACTCCAGTTCAGGTAATTACATGTGGCTTATCTAAGACACATTTGTTGGAGGAAGTTATTGTTTGCTTCTTTCTCTAAAGAGGGGTGGGGAGCCTAGGGCCAGGGGGCTGGATGCGACTGATTTCTGTGGTTCAGAAGCCCCCCAACCAAAAAAAAATACTCTTTACCCAGTCTTAAATTAAATCACTTCAGTAGCATGTTGACACCAGACAATTCTGTTCTTCTGAAAGCTAGCTGGAATTCCAGTGAAAGTGAATTGCTTCACAGCACACACACACAGTGTGGAGATCCTATATTGGGAGGTGGGGGGGAGGAGGATAAGAGACTTCTTGGTTGGTGCAGGGGGCATTGACCCACAGAAGAATCAGTCATGGACCACACAAGTGAGAAGTAAAAACAAAAACTCCTGTCTGAGGAGAACACTCCTCACATTCTCCTCTCGTACCAGAGCCTACGGGGGCCCAGCCTAGTAGATTGTGTGATCCAGTCTTGCAGTGGGAGGGGCTGAAGTGCCAGCACATTCTCCCCAATGCTGGAGGGCCCCTGAGTCTTGGGGGCCGGATCCAGGCAAGTTGGGGGCTTCATCCAGCCCCTGGGCATGAGGTTCCCCCAACCCTGCCCTACAGGAACATTATTGTAACAACCTATTTTTAACATTGTATTAGTGCTGATTGACTTTACATTTTCTGAATGCTCAATCTTAACTAAGCTCCTTTTTATTATCTAATAACCTGACATCTCCAGTTACATTTTTGGTTTCAATATCTGGCTGCTTTCTTCTTTGGAGCTAATTGCTTTGACTGCCTCTGGATCATCTACCAGACTAACATAGTGCTTAGTCTCTTCCTTCCTCCCTCTTCTTGGTCACCACCCCATATCTAGCTATATCTATACCTGTCAGCAGGGGCAGATGACTGTTTTGCGGGGCCCCGGGCAGCATAACTCTGCAGGCCCCCCCCCCCCTTTGCCACAGCACATGCGCCGTGACGCCATGCGCATGTGCGGTGGCACCACGGTGCATGCGTGGGGCTTTAAGCACGGGGCCCAGGGCGGCCGCCCCATTAGCCCTGCCCTATATCTGCCCCTGCCTGTCAGACTCAGATATTAACATTAACCTTCAGTGTGGAATGGTGACAAGAATGCTTTTGTAACCAAACTGTAATGTCGGGCAATCTGTACTGATCCACTATATTAAATAGAACAAAAGGCCTCATCCAAATCCTTAACCAAGATGGAGAGAATTTCAACAGTGGGCTCTCCTTTTAAGGCAGGGTGAATGGTTTAGAATGGGACTGAGCCCACCCAAAACAGGCTGGCAGTTAACATGAGCCAATTATCCACATGTTCATTTTGGCACACACAGCACTAGAACACAAATATTTTCATGCCAGCATTGCAACTCAGAAAAACATTGTGTGCTGGGATCTTGCTTTCAGAACATGAGCTAAAGTTGGGGTTCTCAACCTCATGTTTAGAACTCAGTTTGCTTGAGGTTGATGCCCACCCCCTTACATCTGTTTTTAGGGCACCCTTATCTAAGTAACTTTGAATCATAATGCATTCATTTACCACACACCTGGCATAGACAGGAAAGGACTGTAACCTAACAGTGCAGTACAGAGTGGCACTTCCAAGAGCAGGCATGAGGGTGACTCAGTTACTGTTTGCTTTGGTAAACACACATCCGACATTAGCAGCTCTGTTCATGTCCCAACTAAACACGTTTTCCCCAGTGGTCTTTATGTATTTGCACAGGTTGGACCTCCCTGCTCTGACACCCTCAGGCCTGGACAAATCCTGAAGGAGGAAATTTGCCAGACCAAGAGAGGTCTCCTGTCATGGACCCTCAGCCTGCTGCCCCTCCCTGCCACTGGCTCATTCTACCCCATCTGGGTTGCCTGTTGGCTGTCCCCAGCCCCGGCTCCATGCGGCCCATGATGGGCTGCTGTGGCCCCAACCCTGCTGCCAGGCAGCATGCAGTCCTGGCTGGGCTTCAGGGCTGCCCCTACCTCAGGCAGGTTGCTGCTGGCCTGGCTGATGCTGGGCTGCCAGCCCCACACCACCCAAGCCAACTGCAGCTGCAGCCCTGGTCCCCCTGGCTGGTACTGAGACACTGGTGGGCTGTAGTTGCCCTGGCTAGCCTGCCAATCAGGCTGCCTCAGCCTCACTACTGCTAGCCCCTCCCCAAGCTCCCAGACCTGCTACTGGCCTCCTACCCCAGGGCTCTCTCCTCCAGGAACATCCTTGGTCCTGCAGGACCACAGATGTTGCCAGACCAGAGAGTTCAACTTGTATTTCAGTAGTGCTGAGGGTCCCAATAATGGTCCAGGATCCCACTGATCTAGGTTCTCTACAAGCTCAAGACAAAAAATAGGATCTGTACACCAAAGAGTTTCCAATCTCAGTTTAGTATAAGAGCGAGCAGTGATTCCTCCTGCATATTAAATGCCATTCCTGGCTCAAAAAGCTGTCCCAAATAGCTTTCTGCATGCTTTGAAACATTACAAGTGGAAGTACCTAAATGTAAGAAAAGTGAGTTTCTGGATCAGCTTTCTAATAGAAGTAGGGGCAAGAAAATGAATGGGTTTTAAAACAGACCTCAAAAAGTTTAAGATTACCGGACAGTTGCCTCCAATAGCCGAAAACTGGACTTGATGACCTAGGAGGTTGCTTTCAGTCCATGTTCTTAGAAGGTGGGGTGGAGGGATAAAGTACCCACCTGAGTTTGTCCTTCTCTGCAGAACAGCAGAAAACTGTCAGTGGGGAGTAGAATAGGGGATAATGGTACTGTAAAGGTGGCTGATTCCCCCTTCCACTTGGGCAGGGAGAGATCAACCCATGGAGAGCCCTTTCTGCCCACAGGGCATGGTCTGACAGTTTAAATATGGTTCTCTAATCTACTATAGATTTGAGTTTGTGTCTGTTCAAGAGCTCCTCCTAAATGGTAAGAGGTAGGGCCACTAAATTCAGTATACAGCATCCTCTTCCCATTTTCTGTCACAAAAACTCTTACTTTGCTTTAAGTTATGGTATGTGCCTGGAATGGGAGTGCTTCTCAGAAAACCACAGAAGAGACAGAATCGCTAGGCAGGTGAAAGGAGCTGTATGGGATGAGCTGCCCTGCCCAGTGGGACTGTGCCAAGCCTGAGCTGCTCACCCTCCAGGCACCCTTTAGGGAGGGTGGGGGGCTGAAGCTCCCCCTTCCCAATTTGTTTGGGAACACTGCTAGCTGTTCCCCTTCATCAGGAAGTGAGGGGAAGTGCACACAGTTTGCTGCATTCCTCACTCTGGCTGGGGAGCACAGACGAACTTGAACCCTGGCTGGGGTACATGCACTATTTCCCCATCTGTGCCTGCTGGATCAGCAGTGGCCACTAAGTGGTTCTTCTGTCCTGGCTCAAAGCTGCTGTGGTTAGAGAGGGCTGGGGTAGTCCTCTTCCCCCTTCCCACCCACCCCCCAGAGAAGCAAGCTACTGAATCCCTTATCCCCAGCCCCACCCTGGAGCAGTGATTTCAATGAAGCATGATTGAAATAGGCACCTGAGCAACACTGGTTAAATCTTCTAGGACTGTTACAAACCCCACAAATAGGATGTAGGACTCAATAGTGAAATACTGAATATGATAAGGAACTGAATGCATGCTATCTACCCCACCATGCACAAATCAAGTAACTTCCTGATTTTTTGTTGTTGGTTTTGTCTCGGGAGCCGAGAAAGATAGGCTGTGCATTTTTATTTGTGGAGATGCATGTGGCTCTGGAGCCCAAAGATCAAAACACACATGCAGCTACAAATAGGGCATGGGATGCTGGTTGTCAGGACAGGAGAAAACACAGCTCTATGTCTTTCATGTGCAGCTGCGAGGCGTTGGCGGCGGTTGTCCTCAAACTTTGTTCTCGTAAGGGAACACCAATTAGTCCTGTCTGCAGCAGCTAGTTCAAATTGTCGAGGTTGAAGGCCTGCCCACTGCAAGTTGATCTTCAGGTTATCCTTATGCCTCTTCCTCGGGCATCCCTGTTTGTGACTACCATGTACCAGCTTCCTGTAGAACAGCTGCCTCAGGATCCTGTTTTCGTCCATGTGGAGAACATGGCCAGACCATCGAAGCCGGATCTGGAGGATCTTGGCTTCGATCTTGTGGAACTAGTTCTATCAAGCACTTCTTGGTTAGTAATTTGATCCTGCCAGTGTGCTCGCATGATTGATCGTAGGGAGCGCATGTGGAACTGCTCCATCTGCTTGATGTGCCTATGGTACAGGGTCCATGTTTCACAGCCATACAGGAGAGATGTGAGGACCACAGCATTATATACACCTTGAATTTAGTTGACAGGTGAATATCTCTGTGCTGAAGAACTTTAATATGCAATCTCCCAAGTGCCTGACAGGCTTTCAGGATCCTCACTAATTTGTCAAGGAATCCACCACTGATATTGTGCTGCCCAGGTACTTAAAGCTGACCACTACCTTCAGTTGTGTACCATCAATAGTGATACATGACTGGAGGAGCACTGTTTGGTGCAGGCTGGAAGAGGACTTCTGTCTTTCCAAGGTAATTTCCTGATTTAAACAGAAGACTATGCACTTGGGTATGTGCACGTGTGCTTTTCTATGCACGTTGAGTGTATGCATTTTAGTAGAGCCAACCATTGTGATTTATTTTTGAAAGTTCAATTTTTAGTATTGTTTGATCAAACTCTGCAGCCCTTAAATGGGCAAAATTCTCACTCGTGTCAATACAAGCATTTGCTTGATTAATCTGGGCCATATGTTTGAAATGTCCAGGTTGGTAAGTGTCCAGGTTTGTAAACAATGAAAGACAGACCAAACTGGTGAAAGTTGTAGGAGAGGTTTTGCACAAGGTATTATGCCAGATGTTTGAATTGCACAAATGAAAGACAAAGAAGAACATTCAGAACTCAGTGAGTTACTGGGAGCCTTCTCTAGACTTTGCTCATTAAAATGATACTTTGTGGACTGACGTATGAGGTTGATTACTTAAGCATTCAGGACCAACATCAATATACCCAAAAGTAAGTTCTACTAAATAGCAGTGTTCCCTCTAATTTTCATGTCCATCTGTGGAATGCATTGTGTTATGTGTACCAATATGGAGGTCATGTGTAGTGGGAATATGTTTGAGAGGTTTGGAGTGTGGGAAGGGACTCAGGGCTGAGATAGGAGGCTAGGCTGTGGGGGGGTGCAAGTTCTGGTGTGGGGCCAGGAATAAGAGGTCTGGAGTGCAGGTTGCCTTGGGGCTTTGGCGGGGAGAGAGGACTCCCTCCAGCCCTCTCACTGCAGCAGCTTGGGGCCAGGTGAGAAGTACCCATCTCATGCTGCTGCAGCCCTGGTGAGGCTTGGCCTGGGGAGATGCAGGTCTCCCTGGTGATGGCAGCTCCAGCAGGGCTGCAATGGACCTGGTTGGAATAGGGGGTGCCTCTCCCTGCCTGTGCAACCATTGATAGCCTGCTGCACTGCTAAACTTGTCTAAATAGTATGATTTTTTTTTTAAACAAAAAGTTACAGAACATCTTTAATATAGGAAATATCACAATGGTATGATAAACACAATACACTCTCATGGTAATCCCCCTACCTACACTGCAGAAAATCTGCTTTAAAAGACTGATTACAGGGCTAGGAAATCTAGAGCATAATATAGTACCTTCTACCTCTTAAGGTCACAAAGGCAATCCAATCTTCTTTATGCTCTCCCCCCACCCCAACAAGACAAGACACAAAAAACAGCCACAGTACTTGCAAAGTATATTATGACTGTCCTTCTCTGGTTAGGCAAGAGTTCGGTTTGGAATAATTTAGTGAAAGAAAGATCTCAGCAGGGCTTTGGGAAATCTGCAGAGTATTGGATTTGACACAAAATCTATACATTCTGGTCTAAAATGCACCCCAAACCTAATTTGATTCTGAAACTAGTATTAATGGCACAGTGGGTATAATTGAGGGAAGAATTTGGGGCATCGAATGGTAAAAAGGGGAAACAATAGCTCTTTCATGAAGGCCACATAGCACTCTACTCAGGCATTGGTAGATTAGATGAGTTAGAGTAGTTAACTTTTACTAAACGTGAAATGAACCATCTGTCTTCCTATACAGAACCAGACTTAGGGGCTGGCAAGCTGGGCAGTTGCCTGGGGTCGTCGACAGAGCCGGTCTAAGCCCAACCCTTTTTTTGGGCAAATTTTCCCTGGCTTTTTTTTGGCTTGGCCCAGAGCCGCCAATTGGTTAGGACTGGCCCTGTTCCTACATATAGTGCATTGCACAAGAACAGATCCATCAAACACCAGACACAAAAGAACATGTACTTCGGCAATTTAAGTTCAGATTCTAATTGTACCATTAAAACTAGGCAGGTAATCATTGTAGTAAAGTATGCACTCTTGATGACAAACCTGAATAAATCTTTCGGTTGCGGTTTTTAACCATCCATAAATGGTCAAAACATACACAACTTTAAACTTGAAGCATTCACCCTGAAGTAAGGTGATCTGCTGAGGAATTTCTATTTGGGTCTTAAGAATGCAGGACTGGAAATATCATGAACAATTCCTTGATATTTCATCATCTGCTTAAAAAGTGTGCTTCAAAAGGCTTACAGTCTCAAACCATGCTCTTTATAAAATCCTCTGGAATGTTTTAAATGGAAATCCATTTCCTTGCCACATTTTTTCCCCTTCCATCCTTCCTGTATACTGATTTATTATTGTAGGGTTATTCTTGAATTTTAGGCTACTAACTGACTAACAAAAAACCATACCACAAATGAAGCATTTTTGGAACAAACAGACGAAATATTTTTGCAAACAGTGATAAAAATTCAGCATACTTTTAGATGCTAGTTTCCTTCTCTCTGCCTAAATTTTGTTCACAACAAATTCATAATTAAGCAGGGCAGCATTTTCATATTTATATTTGAAAAGCTTGTAATTCAATATGAATGGATGGTTTTATAAAACCTTCACCTTCTTCCAAAAATCTCCCCATAGTACTAGAAGATCTCATCCATTATCTAGCTCAACCAACATTCCCATAAAGGCCCTATCCATGCTGGAAACAGAAACATGCTAGATACAAAAACATTCTACAGTCATTCACCACCACAGTTCTTACATGAGTTGGCATGAAAGCCATTTCTAAACATGGTTGTAACTAGTAGGAGTTTAGCTTTGCTGCAGTGTTCAGTGTGGACAGAGACTTTTTTTTTTAAACAGATGACCTTTAGTTGCCATATTTACATTTGAAACCAGTTTCAAACATTAAAAAGTGTTAATGTGGCTTACTTCTTATGTTCCACCCCACTTTGCAAATCCAGTACTGTACTTCTAAAGAACCAAATTACATCTCTTCCTCCCACCCGATGCTGCTCTCTAGGGCCTCCCTGTTATCTCCCTTATTTCAATGCCTTCTCTCCTACTAATTACTGGAGGATATTTCTAGACTGCAAATCAAGCACAGCCTGCTAATCTCAAATTTGCTATTTTTAACCCCTTTATTGCGGTCACTCAAGTTAAACTGCCTGATAAATCCCTATTATAAACACCAGCAATTAGCCTGTACATATTTCCCCTTTCCCTTTTGGCTGCCATTCCTCTTTACTCATTTTCTGGTTGTTTTCCACTAGATAAGCAGGAGATAAAAATCCCATGTAAAAAAAACAAACAAAACATATACAACTGTTCTCTCCAACAAAACAAAAAGTCCTCATTCTCAAAACCTTCTTAGGTCACTAAAATGTCTGCTGGGGAGGAGTGATTTGCATGATATGACTTTTAGCTTTGTTCCATGTCCTGAGACCTTTCATAACCTGTTGGAGTCATCTCGTGGGGTTCCTTGTAAATACATCATTTTAGCCCAGGTTTCGAGGGTGTGTGTTTGTGTGCATGTGCAGCACCATCATTTACTGTTTTGTTTCTGCTATTGTTGATTGTCCAGCTGTCTCTTACAATAGCATTTTTTCCCCAAAGAGGTGCCAACCTCTGATTTTATTCCTGTGCCCTTCACCTATTTAGCAGAGTAGTATCTTTTGAATTTTTGCTTAGAGCAGCCCAAGTCCTTAGATGATAGTCTCTAGCTGAATTTACCAAGCAGATGGAGAGTGCTACCATCTAAGGATGTGCTCCTAACAGAATAAGGATTTGCTGAGTTGGTGTCAGCACAGGTCTAATGTACCAAACCTGAATTAAACCTAAATTATATTCAAAGTTCTTAAACTTTGAAAATGTAACATGATTGGCAGATAGTCTCTTTGGAGCAAGTTCTTTTAATGCTCATATATCAACTGAGAAATGCATTGTTCCAATTTAAAGAATATTTGGGTGGTTAAACTGGTGTTACAATTTAGGGAATCTGTGTGAAACTTATGACTTCGAGGTTGGGACTCTGGCTAGGACTGCACCCTGAGCTAAGGGTGTGATTTCCAGCTTGTGTAGACATGCTTGTGCTACCGCATCTGAGTTGTCCAGGTACAAAAGTAGTGTTACACCATGCTAGCCACCCACAGTACAAACCCTCCTGAACCCCATGGCTGTGTCTAGACTGGCATGATTTTGCAGAAATACTTTTAACAGAAGTTTTTCTGTTAAAAGTATTTCTGCAAAAGCGCATCTAGATTGGCATGGATGCTTTTGCGCAAAAAGTGCTTTTGTGCAAAAGCATCCATGGCCAGTCTAGACACGATTTTGCACAAGAAAGCCCCATCGCCATTTTAGCCATCGAGGCTTTTGTGCGCAAAATAGTTCTTCCCTGTCTACACTGGCCCTCTTGTAGAAGTATTCTTATGCAAGAGGGCTTTTTCTCTGAGCAGGAGTGTGAAAGCATTTGCGCAAAAAGCACTGATTTTTTTACATTACAAAGTCAGTGCTCTTGCGCAAATTCAAGCGGCCAGTGTAGACAGCTGGCAAGTTTTTGCACAAAAGCAGTTGCTTTTGCACAAAATCTTGCCAGTCTAGACGCACCCCATCGGTACACACTTGGCACAGCTAAGCCATGCCACTGCAGCCCATGTTACTGTGGCTATGCTACCATTTTTAACATGCTAGCTGTCCTCTGTGCTAGCAAGAATAGGTCTGAGATCCAGGAATCACACCCCAAATTGAAGCATAGGTGTATCTGTGTCAGATGGCAAACTCCTTTTAATCACAAGGCTGGTCTTTGCTGTCTGGGTGTCTGACTAATAGTCCAAGAGATGGTGGCACAGAGCTAACAATGGAAGGTGATTATCCAGTAAAATGGAGCACCCTTGGACAAAGGTGGCTACTGTGCAGGGCAAACTAATTTTTCATATCAGAACTCCAGGGGATGGTAACAGCAGCAGCAGATCTTATGGTAGAGGACTTGGCACCCCTAATGGGACTGATTGGGGAGTGACCTGACAAAGGGGTGGAGGTCCTCCAGGGTCTCCCTGATTATTTTAGAGAGTGAGGGAGAAAAGGACAGAGACTCCATGTTCCAGAGAGAAGGAGATCCTGGATCCCTTAGATTATGCAGGCCTATCCCCAGCAAGTGCTCAGGAATGCAGAAGTTGTGTTTATTTGGCATAGAGATGCATGAGTCATATACTGCTAAGTAAACAGTGATTGGTATTTGGGAAACCTTGTGAAGTCTGTGGCTTTTTTCTTTTTCTTAAATTATCACAGACCCAGAAGAATGCCTGGGAAGAGATGTGCTTAAGCTACTGGGGAGTCTGGTATTGAGGCCTAGGGCAGCTGGGCTGTGTAATCTCATTTCCATGAAGGAGTAACAGTTAGAGAGTCTATGCTCTGAAAGCATGCCGGAGCAGCCAAGAGAAAAGAATGCTGCAGGCTATTCAAGCCAATGGAAGCTGAAGAATACTTCTAAATCCACATTTGGAGAGCTGCTACAGCACTCAATTCCCATGGAGTCAGAGACACACAAGGTTGACTGATGTCAATTCATTTTATGTTTCCATGATTCTGAAGCAGAAGTAATAGACATGAGCTCAAACATCTAGAGGGGCACAGCACCAAATTGGGAGATTCACTACAAAGTTAAACACAAGGTACCTGACAGCATTCACAGCATTTACTCTTTAGAATTCTCAGTGTGACTTTCTAGAGGAAGAGACTGGGTTCCTCATAACGAGGGAAACAAAATGCTGTGAAACTTGTTCTAAGTGACTACTTGAGGCACTGATGAAAATGGACCAAAAAAATAGAACTGTTAATTTTTATTTTAAAGATTTGCAGTTACTTTGGAGCAGTTACTTAATACAGGAGATTGCCCAGGTTTCACTATGTATCTTTTTTATTGTAATTAATTTACAATTATTTCTAAAGAGGATTCAGTAATTTGCAAGGATTATATGTATAAAACTAACACTTTAGACTGGGCATGCTCAAACTTAGTGGTCCGCTGAGTTGCATGTGACATTCAGAAACCTGAGAGCCAGAATGCACCACCCAGGAACAAAGACTTGGCGCATCAGCAGATCTGCTGATGGAGGTGGGGGGCAAAGGAGGCAGTTGCCCTGAGACTCAGCAATTTAAAGGGACCCAGGGCTCCTGGCTGCTGTTGCTGCAGAGCACTGGGTCCTTTAAATAGCCACTGGAGCACCACAGCGCACACTCCAGCCAGTTCTAAGGAAAGGGTACGCTGCAGTCTGGGCAGTGCTGAGTTCTACCTGCCCCTTCTGCTTGAGACCCTGCCCCTTTCAGGAGGTAGGGGCTGTCTCTTCTCCCTCCCCCCACCCCTTGCCCAGGGTACAATGGAGGCTGTTGTCTCATTGGTGTCAGACTGAAGCCCTGAGCCCTGCCAGGCTGAAGCCCCTACCCTACCACTCCCTACAAGGCAGAGATCTTGAGTTCTTCCCTCTCCACTCCCTGCAGTCTGGGAAGAGGATAATGGGATGGGAGTGGGGTGGGGGGGGGGGGGGGGAGGGAGGGAGAGGAGGCTAGGACCTTGCCACATTTCAATGGTAACAGAGCCACATGTGGCTTGGGACCTACAATTTGGCCACACCTGCCTTAGATCTAAGTCTGATCTCACACCAGCTTTGCACCAATTTACCTTCTGTGAAGTTATCCCCAATGTACAGTAGTCAGAATCAGGCTCACATTTTCTAGCAAGGGACACTGTACAAGTTGAAGTAGGAATGCAGGATCAGGCCCTTAGTACTCTTCATTCAGAAGTATAAGAGGGACTGGTATGATGTATAGATTCAAGTTCACAAGATAAGACTGGCATGCTCTGTTTTGACCAAGTGCCTGTAACACCAACTATTTCCTGAGTTTTATAGTTTATTCAGCTGTGCTCCTCAGTCAGACCAATGTAACTGGCTGGATTGAAGAGAGGGGCCTACTGAAATAATTTATAACAAGATTCTTTGTGCTGCATTTTCTACAAGGCTGGAAGGCAATACATTTGATATATTTTGATCTAAACTTGAAAAGTAAAGCAGAAATAGCTATGTCAAATCAAGCTTAATATAATGCTCAGTTGCTTATATGAATGAAAAGACATGGGCCACATTTTTAATCATTTTCTTCAAGCTAAATGAACTACAACTTTTCTTTTAGAGTTGGATCACTTCAGAGGAGAACCCACATTCCATCTAACATGCTGTTTGCTTTATGCTCAATAGTTTTGCGCTTCAGAGCAAGCTGATCACCAAATGGAGCCAGGGAGAAATCCTAGGTCACTACCACGCTCCATGGCACAATACTGCAGTTGGGTGCCATAAGGTGCGTATACAGTGCACCCAGAGCTCAAAATAAGCTACACAGTTTGAGCTTATTTTGAAATTTGACACTGTCAAATCACTACAGGAGGCCCTCCCGAGGTGTGACCTGAGTCCAACACCCCACATTTACAACCATTTTTGTAAGAGTGGAAGGCACCAGAAACCTCTGACGTATGTCCATGGTCCGCATTTACGACAGGTGCATGGTGCCTATCGTAAATAAGGGTTCAAGTTACAATGCCCCGGACTTGCAATCAGTTCCGGGGGAAGCATCACATCACAAGTCGGGGGCCTCTTGTATTCCAAAATGTCCCTTACTCCTCAGGGACGTCAGAATAGCAAACCCATTACACAGGAGCCGACTGGCAATCAAAATAGGCCTGGGAACAGCCCTCCATAACATAACCTCTGTGTGCCCCTCAAGTCCTGCCCCCTTTCCCCACATCACATCCAGCACGCAGCACAAGCAGCGGCTCAGTCTCCATGCACCACATATGAGGAGCTCTGCATCTGCGCTGGAGTGCGGGGGCAATGACAGCCCACCAGGAAATTCCCAATATCCTGCTGGGACAGTCCATCCCTGCTATTACACTTCAAAATAATGGGCACACTCAAAAGACATGGAATAGCTATGTTGGGATACCTCTGGTATCCTGAAATAGCACTGCAATATAGACATTGCCAGAGACCTTTGTTTTCCTCAAAGCATCCTGCAACAGCTACTGTTGGAGACAGGACACCAGCCAAGAGGGAATATTGAACCATTGGCTACAGCAATTCTTATGCTCACAGGGTCTTTCCAGTATTGTGTGGTATCCCCGTATGCTGGTCTTTGGCAGCATTGAAAAAATGCTCTGCACTCCCATGTGAAAGGCACACAACTCATTCTGGATTGTTTATGCCCTATAAAAGCTCCACTGAATGCCAGGTGTGAATGGAGGAGCCTATTAAGATCTTTTGGGGAATGTTAGCCTGCTTATTTAATTCATTAAACTATGGATTTAGGTTTCCAATGAAGGAGGCTATTTTGGGGGATGGCATGGAGAAGAATATGGTTTGGACTGGAAGACAAAAAGAGGAAGTAGAAAGACCTTTCACACTTAATGTTTTGAAACTTTTGAGGATGGTCATTAATATACACGAAAGCCTGGGAAATGTAACTAGGAAGAATGGATTATTTAAGAGTCAACACATTGGAAACCATGACCTATGTCAGATTAATTCACACCTGGCATCCTGTGAGGTACAGAGTTGCATGTTTAGACCATTGGTTCTCAAACTGTGGGGCAGGTTTCTCAAGGGACTCGTGGGAACACGTCAAAGGAGGCACAAGCAGAGTGCCCTCTTTTTTTTAATTTATTTTATATATATATATAAATTAAAAGAGAGCTCTGGCTGTTAGCTTAGGTTGCTGGGGCTTATGCAGAAGGGAGCACACACCTGGGAGGTGGGGATAAAGGGAGACCTACAAGTGCCCCACTCAGGCTTGGGTTCTTCTCCTTCCTCCTCCCTCTCAATCCATTCCTGGGAGACAATCTGGGCTAAGAATCTCTTCCCTTCTCCCCCCCCCCCCCCCATTCCCTCAGTGGGGGGTTTGGGCACTTCTTCCTCCCCAATCCCACACCTGGAGGCAGAAAGGACTGTTAGCCATGGGGTGGCACCAATAGGGCAAAAGTAAGGGTTGCAATGGGGTGCACACTTTTCATATTGCCACCCTTCTGTACTGCTGCCTTCAGAGCCAGACACCTAGCCAGCGGCTGTTCCCTCCTCTGCCTTCAGAACTGGGGGGTGGTATATATACTTGTGGGAGTTAGGGGGCATGGTGTAAACAACTATGGACACTAAGGAACAGGCTTGATCAAATAAGTTTGAGAACCAATGGCTTAAGCAGTAAGCATTTGGGCAGAAGCTACAACTTGTGTTTTATACTGCAACTAGTAAAAAGGCCTTCCTAGGATCTTTGAATGCTACCTTAATGCAATACAGAGCCAGTCAAAAAAACTCTTGTTTGTATTGTAGCTGATTAGTCCAAGTGTTGATTAACAACTCAGCTCAGATCTCTGAACAATTAACTTTCACCCATCCAGCTCAGAATCCTAATCAGCTGATTTAAATTGCTTCATTTTTTCCTCTGGCCATTTTATAATTTGTAATAAGTGATCTATCAGTACACTTATTTGAAAACAAACAAAGCACTCAGTAGAAGTAGACCTTTTTCAACTGGAGCAAAAATGTATTCTTATCACTGTACTTATTGTCTTAAAGGAAAGTTTTGTTCCACTAAATTGAGTCTTTCACATTTTGAAAAAATACATCTAAGTGTAGAAAATGCCAATATTATTTTCATCATAGGTGCTAGTAGATCAGTTAATTGAAGCACACTTTACTGTGGTATTCTCATCACAAAAGTATGCAAAATGTTTAAAGAAATTGACCCTCTTCTCAGCATGAAGAATTAATTTGGCATAATAGTTTAGATTATTTCTGGAGTCAAATTCTGGTACATCTTGAGCTGTGCATGTTGTATGCCAGCTTTCCAGCTGCATCATACTCCTGATTGTTAGGGTACCATTGTTTATGCAGCTAAAACTATAGTGCTGTAGTTTGTGCGCTGTGGTGTTAAATGCAAGAACTCTACACCAGTAGAGTTAGGGCAGCTGTCATTTTGCTCTCACTACTGCTCTAGAGAGATGCACAGGAGGCTGTTATTTTTTGTTGCTGTCCTGAATTTAAAAAGTCATTCTAGATTGCAAGGTAAAATGAGAGGTTTGGGTTGTTTGGAGGTTTTTTTGGTCTGGCACAATGTATCATGGCACATCAGATAAACAGGTGACATGCCTGTCACATTGGTGATATGGAGGTCATAAAATTCTGCAACACCTCATTTTGGAATCTGATTCCTTGATGACACACAGAACAAATTGAGTAGGATCCAGCTAAGGTGTTACATGATCTTTATGTGATGTGACAATTACAAAATAGGTTGCCTAGGAAATACCATTATACATACTTTAAGTTATTATGCTTCTGACCTTCAAGCATAGTTCTAAGTGTAGCTCAGAAGGATATTACTGTGGATAATAAATAAACTTAGAGCTTATATGATGCTTTACATCTTCATAGTGCTGTAAAAACATTATGCCTGATTCTCATCTCACATTTTATACCTACATAACTGCTCATTCTCTTGGAGTTACACCTGTATTACTCTATTACAACTGAGAGAAGACTCAAGCCCATTAACTAATTAATCCTAACAGTAATTCCTTTGGAAGATGGGAAAGCCATGGAGAGGCACGTTGCCCAATGGTGACCATTCAGTTAATGGTAGAGCAAGGATTAGTCCATGGTTTCTGGCCCTTTATTCAATTCATTACATCACACCCCCTCACTCTGATGGGCCCTTCTATGATTATATATTCAATACAAGTAGAAATAAGCTATTTGTTCTGTGTTTGGCATCAGGAACAAACCACCATGAAACAGACACCACACTGAGGCTCTCAGATGCTATGGTGATAAACAAACAATATAACTAGGTGTCATGGGGCCAACTCACCACATAGCACTTCCAGCCAGCAGTCCTGGGAATTCACTTGTTTGGCTCGTTGGATGCCTCCCCGTTTCTCTTTGACCACGGCATCCTCTTCTGGACAGTGCCCTCCAGCAGCGTCCACTCCAGTTTCTCTGTGCCCCCTTCCGGTGTGTGTTTGGGGGGGGGTTGTTGTTTACTCCACTGCGCACAGCAGGGTCCTCCCTTCTTCAGGGACCCCCAGTTCTTCTCCCAGGGAACACTCAGTTCCCCCTGTACCCACCTTGCCTTAATGACCCACTGTCAGTCTTCATCTAGCCCCTGCCTCAGGGGCAAACTGCCATCTGTAATGGCCACTCATCATTGGCAAAGGAGTGAAGACTTGCTGCCCCTGCCTACCATGGCTGCCCCTTGCAGCCCCAGTAGCTTCAGACCATGTAGCCTGGGAGCTTGGTTGGCCAGAGCCTCCCCAGCCCTTCCTTCCCCAGCACTGCTCTACCTTCCAAAAGCCTCCTGTATCCCTGGCAGTCAGGTCCCTACTGCCTCTGCCCATAGCAGCTATCAGGTCTCTCTCCCCCCAGGAGTCCTTTATATAGCCTCCAGCTGGGCCCTCATTAACAAGAAACACCTCAGCTGGGGCTTCCCTCTCAGCCCTTGCTCAGGGCTGGGGTTTTGCCCTTAAAGGGCCAATGTGGGACAAATGCCCTATCACACTAGGGTAGACTAGAACAAAACTAAACCAAGAGTGCACCTCTGCATTTAACCTCAGGCCTGGGGCTAGCTATTTTGTTGTGGTTAGTGTGAATCTGGAAAATTCTTCCATAGTGAGAGCTGTACTGTAGGCAGAGCAGTGTTGACTCTGATGTGCCCTGCCTTGCTTGCATACATAGACCAAATGGTAATCCGGAAATTTCCCCGGAGGGGAAACTTAGCGCTTTAGACAATGTTTCTAATAATGAAGCAGTCAAAACAATACAGACCATAAATTGTTCCTGTTCTTTTTAATACTCCTTTCTTCTTCACATGTTCGTATTTGGGAAGATAGTCAGAAAACAGTAGCAACCTTCTTTAGCTAAAAGAATAGCACTTCAACTTTCTTAGGGTATGTCTATTCTGAGAAGAAGACCTACAGCACTGAGTCTCAGAGACTGGGCCAGAGCCACAGGGCTAAAATAAGACTCCCCCCCCCCCCCATTTCAGAGCCCAGGAACCAGCCTGAGCAGGAAATGTCTACACCAGTGGTTCTCAACCTATTTACTATTGTGGGCCACATATGCAGCTCTCGGTTTTATGTAGGCTTCATTGCACAATGTATATATTACCTGTATGGCCTTGGGGAAGTCACATGTAGGGGTGCTACAACAATTTGTATAGAAGGGATGCTCAGATCCATTGAACCAAACTGTGTACATGGTAGAAACCATTTCAAGCCAGAGGATGTGGCAGCACCCCTGGTGCCAGTACCGATGATCATATGGACTGCAGTTGTGTGCTGATTGGGCTGCAAGCAGCCCATAGGCCACAGGTTGAGAGCCATTGGTCGACACTGTTATGCTTAGACCCACAGCCCAAGTCTCATAAGCCCCAGTCAGGTGATTCAGGCTCTGAGCTTGGTGTTGCCCATTTTTCTTTGCAATGTATGAATATCCCTAGATGTACAACCAAGGCATATTTATAATAGTTTGAATCTGTGATAGCTCTGTGCTATTGCTGTAGTGTTATTGCTGCAGCTGTTTTCTTCCCCCATCAGAGTCCAAGGCCTTCTAGCTTTGTGTGTTTCACCATAAAGTGTGAGGGTTTTTTTTCCAAAAAATATTTTTATTGAGCAGAAATACAAGTGATTCTATTGATTTTAAATTTAGAAACACTTAACAAAAATAGAAGTTTCCTAACCTTTCTCCCTTTATGGTGTGCAAACCATAGTCAGAGTATAATGTTTTTGCCTACTGTTATTTAGATCAAATTTCATAGGCCAGACAGGATGAAAGAAGCCAGAAAGTGAATAGTCTCATGCTGCTTCATAAACAATATCACAAGGAACTTGGAAAAGTAGAGGTTATAGGACTCTTGCTTTAGACTGTGTGCCCTCATTTCCCCTTGTTTTGTTGCCCAGAATTCCTGTGGCAGTGTGAAGTAGTTAGTACTACCATGTCAACATATGTCTCTAATATACAAATATTGTGTATGCATAAGGATGCATTTAAATAAAGCTGTGAAAGAAAAATTGACCCAATGCAGAAACATTGCAAGAAGGTTAGCCATTAAAGCAAGTCTGACTACTCTCTATACCAAAAGGCCCAGATTATGGATGGCCTTTGCTTGGGTTTGCAAGGGAAAGCTAAAGTCTTCTCTCTTTTGTTCCTGCCTCCAAAGGTTTCAGCCACAAATACAATTTCAGTAGTCTCCTGAGCACAGGGACTGTTCTGAAAAATGCTCCCTTAGGGGACATGGAATGGATGGAGAGGGGTAGGAATAATCAGTGAGGGCGCTAGAGTTTCTGTAATGTTTGAGGTATCTGTCTTGCAAGGTGCTATGTAGTACATAAGAAAAGACCATACTGGGTCAGACCAAAGGTCCATCTAGCCCAGTATCCTGTCTTTCAATAGAGGCCAATGCCAGATGCCCCAGAGGGAATGAACAGAACAGGGAATCATCAATGAATCCCTTTCCTCTCTCCCATTCCCAGCCTCTGACAGAGCCAGGGACACCATTCTCACCCATCCTGGCTAATAGCCATTGATGGACCTAACCTCCATAATTTATCTAGTTTGTTCTTGAACTCTGCTAAAGTCCTGGTCTTCACACCCTCCTCTGGCAAGGAGTTCTACAGGTCAACCATGCGCTGTGCAAAGAATAACCTCCTTTTGTTTGTTTTAAACTTGCTACCTATTAATTTCACTTTGTGCCCCCTTAGTTTTTATGTTATGGGGACAACATAATGTTTAGTGTAGTCAGTATGGTGGATATGCTGATGTCATCTATCCCATGAGATCAGTGTAACTCAGTAGCACTCATCTCTGGGTTCATACCCAATGCTTACACTGCAGTACAAACAAAAGTATAAACAGCATTTTTTGTTTGGAACAGCCAGAACTTGTCCTTCTTGCTTTTCCCTGAGCTATTTCCTACTCCTGTCGTTTTCACGCAGCTTCTTGCCCCGCTTCTCCTTCCTTAGTGGGTTCGGTAACCTCTCACCATTCTCCTGAAGAGATCCTATTTTAGCAGACCCTTAATCTCTGTAGCAGCTACTGTACTCCACTGCCTTGCTGTGGGGCTGCCAATCAGCTAAGCTACTAAGCAGGCAGACCATTACTTTGTGAATACTTTGACAGCTGAATCAGCATGGGATATACTGACTATGTGACAGGCCATATGTTAATTATGACTGAAGACTGCTCCATTTACTTGCATGATTACTGTGCTACCAGTACCTCACTATAATGCACGGTAAAGAACTGAGGTAATTAGATGTTATGCAGTTCCAATCTATTAAATGCAAAAAAGTGACACCGTCTGTAGTAGCATATTCTATTTCTTCCTAAGCCCCTAGATTTGGAACTCCCTGACAGAAAATAATTTTCTAAGTCCTGCTCTTTGAAACAGTCGCCCATATCTCTCTAGGGTGGTATGGATCACCTATCAATTTCCCTACAAGGATCATCTTCAACTTTGATCCAGTGAAAGCAGGATGGAAGAGATCCCCTGGAATACCTAAAACATAATGGCCAGACAGCATCTAGCACCTGCTCCTCACACCCTGCAATGCCCCACAGCTCAGGCTGGAACATCATGGAATCATATACTGTAATACATTGGTTGTCCTCTTTGCTGTCCAGTCAGCAGCATGAAAGCTAACCTAACCTAGCCACATGACTTCTGTAAATACCTTATCATCCAGAAGTGGCAGCCAGGAGGCCCTGTGCCTATAGAAGATCCTTTAGATTTGAGTGGATAGGGAGAGTTATGGTTTTGGTGGCAGTAGAAACCCCAGCGTCTTCTGTGGGGGTGGTGAAAAATTACACGAGTGGAAGAATTTCATTTCTTTATTGGGGCTGTTTCTACCTTGAGAAGACTGAATCTTCCCTTCTACTTCTTCCCAACCTCCCCCCTACCCCTAAAAAAAGGAGAGAAAGGGGAAAATGTCTTTTAGTCCACAACTAACAAGGCATACTCCACAAGTGTCAGATGTTGTTTCACAGTCCTTTATACTCTAAACTTGCACATCTGGCACCTGTTAATATTCTGAAATAATCTTCCATTTAGGATTAAATCCTCAATCCTTAGGAACAATTCCATTTGAAAACAACATGATCCTCCTCTGAATAAGAGCTGATGGAGTTGATTTTTTTGTAACTGTGCAAGCTGGTCATGATTTGGGAAATCTTTAGCATTCTGAGTCAAAAGTCTCACAAGACTGCTAAAATCAAATTAGTTAATGTTGAATCCAAACCCAACTCTTGGCCCTCAAACAGGCTCTGATCCCAAATCCTGCCCCCAAGCACATCTTTCTTTGCTCCTCTCTACTTACCATTGCATTAATGTTACACTCTTTGTGCTTTGATATTAAAATGAGATTGTCTTAGATTATTATTTCACACACTTATAGGGCACTGTGCTGTTTGAGAATCTTAACATGTAGGCCACCCATCTGGGTGTTTTTGCCAATGTGCCTATTTGCTATGTTCTTGTATGCAGAGGGTAAAATAAAATTGGAAAGGTTTCCTTTTTGCCTGGTAAATCTCATTTTACTATCTGGAGATGAACACTGTAGGGATAAACATATGATCTCAAATGCACTCAGCCTGACTTTTGACTAGACCTGGCGTGAGCTGCAAGAGGAGGTACAGCAAAGGAGCTGTTCAGCCAAAGCCTATCTAGATGAGAAGACTGGGGGTACGTCTACACTACAGCGCTAGTTCGAACTAACTTAGTTCGAATTAGTTAATTCGAACTAAGCTAGTTCGAACTAACGCATCTAGAACTAAAAACTAGTTCGAACTAGCGTTTTGCTAGTTCGAACTAGTAAGTCCACATTGAGTGGACTCTGAACAGGGCTTAATGATGGCCGGAAGCAGTGCCGGCAGGGCATAAAAGGAGGACTTAGAGCATGGAGATGCTGTCTCAGGCTAGCCGAGGGCTGCGCTTAAAGGGTCCCGACCCCCACCCCGGACACACAGTTCTAAGGGGTGCCCCGCTTGCAAAGAAGTTCTGGCTTGGAGTGCCCTGAGTGCCCACACTGGGCACATCACACCACTCGGCCATCAGCCCGGCTGCACTTCCCGCAGGCTGCCATCTGGGGAGAGGGAGTAATTGGGGGGCTGCAGGAGAGCTTCCACCCCCAGAAGCCTGCAGAGCCAGCCCAGTCCTCCCCATCGGGGGCTCGTACCCCATTCCTCCCTCACCTCCTTCCACTTGCCCTTCCCTAGCCCCCCTTCTTATTGATGTACAAAATAAAGATAACGTTTCTTCCAACATTGACTCTGTCTTTATTGAACAAAACTGGGGGAGACTGGGAAAAGGAGGTGGGAGAGGGGAAGAGAAAGGCTGGGAGAGGGGAGGGCAACTAACATGATCAGAGGTTGGGAACAGGTCCCAGATGAAGAGAGGCTACAGAGACTGGGACTGTTCAGCTTAGAAAAGAGGAGACGGAGGGGGGACAGGATAGAGGTCTCTAAAAGCAGGGGTTGGGTGGAGAGGGTGCATTCAGAAAAGTTCTTCCTGAGTTCCCATAAAGAAGGACTAGAGGACACCAAAGGAAAGGAATGGGTAGCAGGCTTGAAACTAGTAAGAGAAAGTTGTTGTTCTTGACAAAGCAAATAGTTAACCTGTGGAACTCCTTGCTGCAGGAGGCTGTGAAGGCTAGAACTAGAACAGAGTTGAAAGGGAAGTGAGATAAAGTGATGGAGGTTGGGTCCATGGAGTCCTATTAGCCAGAGGGTACGAGTGGTGTCCCTGCCCAAAGTTTGTGGAAGGCTGGAGAGGGATGGCACGAGACAAATGGCTTGGTCATTGTCTTCGGTCCATCCCCTCCAGGGTCCCTAGGGTTGGCCGCTGTTGGCAGACAGGCTACTGGGCTAGATGGACCTTTGGTCTGACCCAGGACGGCCATTGTAAGCTCAGGGCTCAGTGTCGGGGGTCTCAGTGGACCCCCTTGATTTTCATGCACACCTGGTCCTGGGTGGCCAGGCTGGCAGCTCTCCTGCCCTAGACGAGGTCCACGATGTCCGCACTAGCCCAGGAAGGTGCCCGCCTCTTGCGGTCCAGGGCAAGCTCCTGGGAGCCGCCAGCCTGGTCCCGGCAAGAGGGGGTGGGCTGGGGGGCATCGGGTGGGTGGCTCTGTGCCGTGCCAGGTGCAGGGTCTGCTAGCTGGGTGCTGGCAGGCTTGCACCTGGCACGGGCACCGTAGCCAGCCCGTGCCCCTTTAAGGGGTCCGGGGCCGGGAGGGGGGCATAGAGTTTCCCTGGTGTTGGCCAGAGTGGCCACCAGGGAAACCTGGGGAGGGCTAGCCTCCCACTAGTTCGAACTAAAGGGCTACACAGCCCTTAGTTCGAACTAGCTAGTTCGAACTAGGCGTTAGTCCTCGTAAAATGAGGTTTACCTAGTTCGAACTAAGCGCTCCGCTAGTTCGATTCAAATTCGAACTAGCGGAGCGCTAGTGTAGCGCATAGGAAAGTTAGTTCGAACTAACGTCCGTTAGTTCGAACTAACTTTCTAGTGTAGACATACCCTGGGTTGGATTAATTTAAAACACTTTTTAAACTGATTTAGGGCTTGTCTTCGCTGAACATTAAAATGAATTATGTCAGCGTTGCTCATAACTTGAGTTCCATCCACACGCATAAACCTTTGTGTGCAGTGGTGCTTTTAATTCACGGTGGCAGGCCGAAAAGCAGACATAGGCTAAAACCTGCTTACATAGGACTCATCAGCTTCTAACATGACCATTCTGTAGTGTGGAAACAATCTATTGCCATGCAGCATATACCAGTTCTTCCCACAATTCCCCTGCCTCCACAGTGAGGAGAGAGAAGTTTTCCCACAACACACTGGGAAAGCATTCATATAGCAGCTCAGTATACTGCAGCACAAGAATGATGGGAGTTGACTCTTAATATCTTAATGCTACATACAAAAGCTCAGCACCAGTGTGGATGTAACAGCTCATATGTTATTTTGCAGTATAGCCACACGCACTTGAGCTAGGCTAACTAACTTAAGTTTAGATCACTGCAGAATTAATTTGAGTTGAGACATAAGTCGGATGGAAATCCCTGTGTGAAAACCCTTATTTTGGGTTTAAGAGTGGTTTGTATCAACTTATCTTAAACAGATTTGTTACCAACAAAAGATAACCCAGAATAAACCATTCTTAAGCTAAATAAAAGGTGTTCATTGGTTTAACTGAATTGGTTTAAATTCAAATTGTGGAGAAGGTCCAACAGATTCTGCAACTATACCCAACAATGGATCCTCAGCTGTCAGTTCTTGCTTTCCCTCGCCTCCAGTGCACTTTTGTTCAGCTCTCAATACTCCTCACCATGCAAATGGAGTACACCTTTTATTTGGCCTCAACAAACCCCGACTCCTCTCTCAACTAATAATGCTGAACTATAGGACTTTGGCTGCAAGAGGGTCATCTGAATCCATAACAGATGGGTCATAGTTTTCCATTCATTGACTGATGAAGACCTTCTGAAGTGGATCATTACTGTTTTAGGATGTGTTCCAGCAGGTTCCTCCTACTAAAAAAGCCCCAATACACTAAATGGACAATTTTTCCTTGAACTTCATGGCAGATACCATTTAGTGTAATGAAAAGAGAGCACAGCTGTTATGAATTTGACTAAAGACTTATTCCAGAAAGTCACAACTAGGTTTGTACAGAGCTGGATTCCAATCTTAATAAACAAGTTAAATAAAACCATATCTCCCAACATTTCCAGTAGCTCATGAAGGATGCCCCTAGAGATGGAAAGTTAGCGTGAGCCTACCTTATACATGTTATGCAGCAGTAACTCCTGTAGCTCTTGTGCCCCAGAGGTGGGTAGGTTTGGATCCCCTCTCCAAGGATTGCAACCTTACCTCCTGCACATGAGATTGTAGTGCTGCCCTGATTTGGCCAGTTTCTGAGTGGGTGACTTGGCCAAATATGACAGCATAGCACTGAAAGCCTGGAGTTACAAAATGACTGGATAACCTCCTGTCAGAGGGAGTAGGCCAAAGCTGAGCCATGATGTGACACTGCATGTCAAATGCCAGTTCATATTGTCTAGAGTAGGGAGTTGAGCCCAGTTAGCCTGAGAGGACAGGGGAGTGTATCTATCAAAGTGGGGAAATTCCATAAAATCCAGGGCCGATGGGTGATCCAGAAGCTCCCTCTTAATATACATTCTCACCTTCAAGTATGCTCAAAAATCATGCTTTTCCCCTTACAAAAAACAGTAACAAAACTATGCTCTTGCATGCTGAGGGCTGGCCAGAGCTTGGAATCCACTAGGAGTCATTGAAAGTATATTTTATATGATTTTGGAGTTGGTGGCACTTGAATAAACATTGCTATTCAGGTAGCTATTTTTTACAGAGATGTGAAGACTATCACAATTCCCATTATGATATTTGGATTCAAGTTCCTTCTGAATATAGAATCCTGTGATACCATTTTGTGACAATGTTTTAACATTAATCACATGCATGGTGCAATCTATGTTGCCACATCTGGGATAACTTTTTCTAATAGCTTCCATAGCCGTTCTGTGTGCAATCACTCTGCACATCATCATTTCTTTCCCTTTTCTTGCGGGATGTTAAGAAGTTAATGCAAAGGACTGTCAAGAAGTTAATACAAAGGACTGTGCATTGTTAAGGGTTACAGTTGCAACATTAATGTGACATTGCAGTAGACTTTACACTTATGAGACAGCCACACACATTTGGAATATGTTAACAGCCAGAAACCTATAAGAGATTTGGCAACCAAACAGACGCAGAGCACATTAAACATATGTATTGGACCTGAACTTGTTCTAACCTATAGAAAAAGACAAATTGTCTAATTCTAAACAACATGAGTGGGTAAAATCATACAAATGGTGATTATATGGAAGGGTAGGATTGAAGAAAATTTTAGCAATAGTTCCCAAAAGACTAGTCAGAATAGAAATGTGCTCAAGCCTGACCATCAGGGATTCTTGCTAGAGAATTAGGGTGGTTCTGGCTACTCATATTTAGAGTTAGACTTTTTAACAACACCTGTACAGTGCAAGTCCCCCTCTTCCCTCATCTTGCCATGTGTTTTATTGAAATAAATAAAAATCTGACTCCTGGTCATTGATTTTGTCCGCATTGCAATATGACAGGGACCATCAGATAGCATTGACCACCACAGAACCCATCTCTTTAAAAAACAGTAAATGCTGGCTTTGGAAAATTAGAACAGCCCTTTGCAGTAACTGACCACATGCTGTACACTCATAAAAATTAGTAAATATTTCACAGATGCTGTTCCTACCTCTCAACTGCTTTATTTCTCATTTACATTAAAGTGAATTACTGCTGACAACACAAACACATAAAAATGCTGGGTTTTTGTTTCCTATTTTAATAATTTAGATGTGCAGTATGTTTGGAGATCAATATTTATTTTATCCATAATTACACTATTAATTCCATTAATTATTCCATTTTTCTCCTTTTGAATCTGCTATTACAATAATGTATATTATTCTATCACTAACGTCTGCACAATACAAAATCTGATTATTTAGTAAATCTAACTTACATCTTCTTTTATGATCAAGTACTGCAGGATATAGTGCCATATTTAAAAAAAAAAGGCATATACTGATGAGCATGAATAAAAATAGCCTGGTAAGCAAACTTTTAAAAAAATGCCAAAAACAAAACATTATCCAAGTATTGGAATCTAAAAAGAAGTTAAACAAAAGACAGAGCACAATCCAGTTGGTTACCAGAAGAGGAAGTGTTCATTCCCTTTTGCTGGTTTAACAATCAGACAGAGAGCTTTACTGCTTCTTTCCTTCTCCTCTTTGCCCTCAATTACTAAACCAGGATGCTAAAAATTTCCATCCATTAGAAAGGAACAATCAATCACAAATAGGCTATTTGCACAAACAATTTATTTAACAACTGTAACCCTTTTTCCTGAATTCAGTCATCATTTGAAATTATGACAAATGATTGCTTGCAAATGCTTCACCATAAATGTTCCTTCAGACATTTGCTAGTCTCAATGTGCTATTCATATTATGTATTGTAAGTTGTGATATTTTTTCTTCTTCTTGATCTTTGAGATAACTGCACAGTCGTTGGCACCAGAAATATTCAGCAAATGCATAGCTATGTGAGTATTTGCAAAATAATTGCTTTCCATAAGCATTTTTATGAGCAGAACTTCTATATCAGGAATGTTTGCAAGAAGTAAAGGAACTTGGTAAACATTTTCTTTAAAGAAATCAGAGAGGAATGGTGCCATTAAAACCTTAAATTCAACCTTTTGATTTTTTAGTATAGTAATTTATATCGGACAATTACCATCACCACTGGATAAAAATATAACCTTAACGGAACAACACATAAGTCAGTCAAGAATGTGAGACTATTGCCTTAAAAGGTTTCATATTAGAAAAAAAATGCTCACAGGTAGCAGTTTAACTCACTGAATAAATATTGTAATTCTTTGAACTTGTAGGAACTAATAATAGATTTAAGACCTTCAAGGATCATTTGATCATCTACCAGTGATTCTCACTCAGGGGGTATGTCTACACTAGGCCCCTAGATCGTACTAGGGAGGCTAATGAGGACAACCAAAATTGCAAATGAAGAGTGGGATTTAAATATCCCGCGCTTGATTTGCATGTTCTCGGCCGGTCACCATTTTAGAAATTGACTAGTCCAAAGTAACTGCCCGCGTCTACACGCAGCAGTGAAATTGGATTCCGAAATAAAGCCCTATATCGAATTAGGTGGTAAACCTCATTGCAGGAGGAATACCAGCTAATTCAAGGTAGAGCTTTATTTCGGAATCCCATTTCACTGCCACGTGTAGACGCGGACAGTTACTTCGGACTAGTCAATTTCTAAAATGGCGACTGGATGGGAACATGCAAATCAAGCATGGGATATGTAAATCCCGCGCTTCATTTGCAATTTCAGTTGCCCTCATTAGCCTCCCTAGATCGATCTAGGGGGCTAGTGTTGACATACCCAGGGATACATGTACTCCTGGGGATACAATGATCTTGCACGGGGTACTCAACTCATTTAGATCAGTGTTTCTCAACTAGGTTTGTGACCCCCTGAGAGGGGTTGAGGGACAGTTTTAGGGTGATTGCTGGTGTTAGGGGCTGGCAAGAAGGGCATTTGCCCACGTCCCCATGCAGGAGGAATAACGGTAGTTCGAATTAGGAGCTTTAATTTGAACTACCTAGTCCGTGCCACGTGTAGCAGGTAGTTCGAACTATGGGGCATTTAAAAATGGCAGCGCTCGGGAACATGCAAATAAAACCCGGGATATTTAAATCCCGGGCTTCATTTGCAAGTTTGAATGCCTACATTAGCCACCCTAGTTCGAACTAGGGTTGCAGTGTAGACATACCCTAAGACTTTGAGAGCAGTAAGGTGAACAACGCAAAAACAAACAAACAAAAACCCCATCCAAACAAAGCCCCACAATCTATTTTAATGAATATTTTGGGGGGAGAGGGAGAAAATGCTATTTTTGCATGTAATGAGCTTTAAAAAGTAATTTGAGGAAACAGTCAGTGGAAAAGGAGTAAATAATGTCAGCAAATATGTGTGGATTTTTGGAGTCTTCTCATTTAAGGAGGAAAAAAGTCTTTCCAGATAAAAGCAGTTGGTCCTCGACATTACAATAGACATTGCAATGTAGTAACAATGCCATTAAACTTGTATCTGGGTTAAGCTTTTATACTGTCAATCACCATGGTATCTGAGCACCTTTCACAAGCATTACAACTTTGGACACTGTATAAAACTACTCCGTTTCTAAAGGGATAAGGCACAAGGCTTGTGAAAGATTTGCAAAGAACATCCAAATTCAAGGTATTGGCCTCCAAAGTCTTTCACGCTTATCACTCCCTTTTGCATCACTGCCCCATGTTCTCTAAGCTCCTGCAATCTTGGGAGTAATCCCAGGAATCCTTGTCCTTCCTGATGTCCCCTCCCATTCCCCTCCTGTGCCTACCTGCTCATTAATCTGGAGCAAGGGGCCCTGAAACCTCAGAACCTTTTGCTCATGGGCCTCCTTACAGTATCTGAGTGAGAAACACACTGAGCACGCGTTTTCTGTCTGAGGACACTCTTTCAGATGAATATCAGGCAGAGAAAACACTTCTGGGTTGGAAAAAACAGACTCACTTGAAGATGCTGCCAAAAACCACTGAATTCCCTTTGAGGGCAGATGCTCTGTGTACTGCAGCTGGCAAAAATCACTGAAGGTTATTTTCAAAAATATTTTTTTTTCCTTTTGAAACTGACCAGTTCTTTAGAAGAATGTGACATGTGTTCACAGGAGACTGGAACCTGGCCTTCTGACACCACTACAGAAGTTGAAACATTCTTTCAGATTAAAAGTAGGATTTTGGATTTTTTTAACATTACTAAAATACAACAAAGGAAACTCTTACATTAGAATAGGAGCTTATTTTTAGATAACTCACTGCTGAAAATGAATATTCTATGTATAGTATCCAAGTTTCAGCTCTCGGTGTGTCTGTGAATGCTTTGATCTATATACCAGTGGCCATATGCATGTTATTTTTGTGTTGGTGGCAGTGGCAGCCACACTTGTATTCTTTTGCAGTTTAATAATGAACTAATGGAATGCTGTCTCCCAGTGTCTTAAACAAACGCTCAGACCAAATTAAGGGCTCTGGTTTTTTAGACATTCATTGAATTGAATTTGAAACTGACTAGCTCTCACTTGCTACTGCTATCTTTGTGTTTTAAAAGAAATACTGCTGAACTGCTTACATAAGAGTCCCCTTTTGCACAGTGTTTTTTCCATTCTATCATAGATGTTTGTAAGAATGGGGAAGACAATCTAGTAGATTGGAGACACAGAGCAAAATTCAGATTGTATATATTCAGTATTATCTGATGGAGAAAACCAGATCTGTATAGTAGCTGTCTAAAATATCATTTCACAGATTTGTAACACAAGCTATAAAATGTAATATTTATTTTTCATTGGTCTAGTGAAGAGGAAAGCTTTCCCCATTGCAATTCTAAAACCACAGAATGCATGAAAGGTCTAGAGATGAAATGATATTACCTGTATTTATCTGTCAGCGATTCCATTATAAACAGATATATTTAAAGATTTATAACTTGGTCATGAATATTTATTTTGACTTTTTTTGTCTGTTTTCCCTGTCTACTTTAATCCTAATTTAAGAATAATGAAATTCACCCAATAAAAATACATTGGTGAATGATTTTTCCTGTCTATGGTAACATGGAATTTTTGTTTGGGTATGCCTGTGAAAGATGCTGCATGGGTAGCCTTGTAGACCGAAGTCTTCTAATCACAGAAGTCAGCACAGCATGAGCATTAATAGTATAAGATTCAGTTCTGTCTTATAGGTACCATCAATTAGCTTCAATCCTGCCAGCTGTATGTCTACAGCCAAGCAGATAGTTCCTTGTGCATATCCATTCAGCCCTTACCTTCTCTGCTGTGGCTGCCAACAGGGGATGCCAATTAAACTGAATTGTACAGCAATGACATGCAAACCAATGAAAATGGACAAAGCCCCATTGCCAGACTCAGAGCATTGGAAAATACATTATGGGTAAAACATTCTGCAGTACCAACCACTGTAATGAAAATTAACAATGCAGTAACCTACATAATATGCTAAGTGCCAGACAAGCATAATTCTAACCCTGAAAAGCTTACATCCCAAAGAGTAAATGGAAGGGGAAGGGAAGAGGTACAAGGTATCAGGAAAATGGTCATGAAAAGGGAATCAGATCACTATATCGGCAGTCAAAAGTGCGCGCACACACACACACACACACACACACACACACACACACACCCTCTTTTGGGATCTCCTGAATCTGTAGCCTCAGCCCAGTGGGAAGTGACAATTACCACCTGTAAAGTTTAACTTTAAGGTACTACTTGGGATAAACACTGGACCCATCTTGTAAGTTTCATGAATTTTATTCTAGTTTTCAAATAATGGCATTTTATTGAATAAATCCAATACATCAGACTCTGAATATTAATGTCAGGATGAGAACTGGATCCAAAGTGCAGCCCCAGTCTCAATTCATTCCCTGGGCTGCTCCTATGCCAATACAAATATGCCAAGTCACATATGGGCCATGTACCATACCAGAGCTTGGACTCCAGTCAAGACCAAACATCAATGTTGCAATTAAACAGCCGGTTAGCTTGTAGAAAGTCCTCTCTGAATGTCAAGGGCATGCCACTATATATTTGATCATGTAAGCATCAAAAGAGACAACCTGCCACAGGTGTCTAATGGCAGTGTAGATACAGCCAGAGATGTTTAAAGCTTTTCCAGGAATATTCTATTGGATGACAAACCTCATAAATACCTTGGTGAACAGGGTCTTATTGACAGTAGAATGATCAAATGGTCCAGCGTGGATTGTTTGTTTCTACTCTTAAGGCTGGATTCTATAAACTCTTTCTCTTGTGAGTCAACTTGCTTCTTGGAGTTTTCTGTCCCACAAAGGGGGGTGGTTCTGCTCTTATGCCCATTCAGGGTTGCAGCATGCAATTTCCTCTGCTGCTAGGCCACTGCATTTGTAAGAGTGTAGGGGTGGAAATATGGTACTGCCTTCCTTCAATCCCATATGCCATGGCTATTGCTATTAAGGACCAATGAATGCAGCTGGGTAAAAAAAGCTAACATTTGCACAGGAACAAGTGCTAGAAGGTGCTCAGATATTTGAGCCTGAAAGTACAGCTGCAAGGTTGTACGTGGACAAGTTGTGTGTGTACACCATAGGAGGCTGGGTAGAGGCAGAGGTGAATTGGAATAACAGTTGGTTTTTAAAGAACTATTATTTAAAAGGAAGCTTTCCAGTGAAATCCTGGATGAGGTAATAATAAAAAGGTGCTTATTTCTTATGTAACTCTACTGCCAGGTGGTGCTGGCAGCAACCAGGCCTGGGGTCAAAATCTAGAGGCTCCTTTTTAATGATACAACACAGAACTAGTTTGAGCCCCTACTCAGTAACCTGGGGAAATTATACACCACCCATGAGCACTTCTGAGAGGCATGGCTTCCCCACTGACAAGCACGTAGTTTGAAGCCTTGTCTACACTGATGTGTTTTATTGCCAAAAACTGCCTTTTGGTTTTGTTCTCAGTGTATGAGAGTGTACACACTACAATGCAACTTTTGTCAGGAATAACAGTCAGTTTTGGTGATTAAAAACTGCTCCCCTAACTCCCCACCCTCTGCAAGAGACTTTTGACTTTTCCCCTCTTTTTATTGTCAAAGAGCCAGTGTGGGCTATGTTGTTTGTTTTGTTGAGAGAACCGGCTTCAGTGTTTTGTGATCTCTGTTACTGGACAGAGATGTTCCCCTCCCCTTTCAAAGATCTTGGAGGTATCTGACAGCAGAGTGAGTTGCACCATTTGGGGAACAAACAAAAAGAGCTAATCATTAAAATATTCCCATTCTGCCCTGCTAGGAACACAGCAGGGGGCAGACTGCTGCTGCAGGGAGGAGGCTGAAGAGACTGCTGTGCTGCTTTGACATTCGTCAGCATAGAGAGCTCACAGAGCTACTTATGATGCTGCTCCCAGCAGCTGAGAATGCTGTGGGAGAACTCAGAGAGAATTCCAAGAAGCGCAGGGATGAGCTCTGTTTCCCCATAACAATGCACTATGGAATGCTTACCCACATTGCTAGCTCCTCTATTGACAGAGCAAAGCAATGTGGCCATGAAGTGTCAACAATGGGAGGCAGAAAAAACAGTTTGACAATTTTTCACTTTTGCATGTTGACACCACTTTTGTCACCAAGGGTGTGTCTAGACTACAGAGTTTTGTTGACAAAACTATACCTGTGTCTACACTACCGCTGAGTTCTGTCGACATAACGTCGACAGAACTCAGAAGTTTTGTCGACGCTGGTAAACCTCATTTTACGAGGCATAACGCCTTTTGTCAACAGCGTTCTGTCGACGAAAGGCTGAAGACAGGAACCTTCTTCCCCCAGCGAACCTCTGCTATTGGGGACGTAGAGATGCCGGTCTGCATTGTGGCCGATGCGGCGTACCCCCTCATGCCCTGGTTTATGAAGCCATACACAGGGCATCTGACCCCAAGCAAGGAAGTGTTTAATGCGCACCCGACACACGCCCATTTACAGGTAGAATGCGCATTTGGCCGGTTGAAGGGAAGGTTTAGGTGTCTGCTATCTCGCCTTGACATGGGGGAAGACAATATCCCAGAGATGGGGGCAGCATGTTGCATCCTCCACAACCTGGTGGAGAGCAAAGGGGAGGCCTTCCTCCCAGGTTGGGGGCCAATGGCTGAAGTGGAGGGCAGGCGGTTTGCGCAGCCTCGGACAGCTGCCGTTCGCCAAGCCCATCAGGCGGGGGTTTGCATCCGGGAGGCTCTGCGTGAGCGCTTCTCAGCTGGAGCCCTATGACTCCCCAAGGTATCCCCAATGGGGTCTGTGGGCCGTCCCCCCCATCCCAAAACCTTCCCTCCCACAATCCATCCCTGCATCAGCCTCTGAACAGTTAAGGTGCACACACCATGTTAAACTTGAAAAATATGTTTATAAAGGAGTAACGTAAGAAATTAGATCTGTAATACAAAATAGAATTGTTCAACAACAGTGAAAAATAAAGTTCTTTTTTTAACTAATAACATGTGTTTATAACTGAGGTAGTAGGGGGGATTTCAACCTGGAGGGAGGGAGGGAGGGAGGGATTTCCAACATGGAGTGAGGGAGGGAGGGAGGAGGGATTTCCAACATGGAGGGAGGGAGGGCAGACACCTTAAGGGTAATGGCGGCCTCGCCTGGGCCGCAAGGCTTTGACACCCCGGTCCATGGACCCAGCCATCCTCGAGCTCGAGTGGGGGCTGACAATGACTCTGCTCTAGCGGGGGGGGGAGGGGCAGGGCTGGAGGGGTGGCAGGGGCTGAGGGAGAGGAAGGGGTGGCAGGGGCAGAGGGAGAAGAAGGGGGGTCAGAGGGGGCTGAGGGGGAGGATGGGGGGTCAGAGGGGGCTGGAGCTGGATGGGCAGGAGGAGTCCCCAGGGGGAGAGGACCTGGCACAGCCAGGGACTCCCGGGCGGTGGCACACATACTGCTCCACTCTGGGAGGAAGTCCTGCAGGAGGCGAGTATGCCACCGAGCCTCCTCCCTTGCTCTTTCAGCCATGGTCTCTTGCATGTTGGCCATGGTCCTCTCCATTTTCTCCATGGCCTCCACATGCTGCTTTAGGAGGTCATTATAGGTCCTCCAATGCCTGCGGGTGCTGTGGGACCGGGTGGGTGGTGGTACAGGAGTTGTGCAGCGGACAGCTGCAGCAGGTCCGGCTGTGGAGAAGAAGAGGGAGAACCGATCAGTGTTAGCAATTCACACACAAGTCCATACAACAAGGGATGGGAATGTTGTTACTGGTAGGCCACATCTGGCCTTGCCAGCCGCCTCGGCTGCACAGGGGACCCGTTGTGGCTAGGACAATGTCCACCTCCACCCCCTAGATCCTCCCACCCTCCACTGTAGCCGTCCAGGCCAGATCAGTGTGCAGGTACAGTAGGACAGGGGCTTGCTGCACCTTGGGTCTCCCATGCTCCCCACCCACATACCCACCACCTGCCCGCCTGCTTGTACATGCACAGAGAGATGCAAGCTGTCCAGGAGGGAGGACCAAGATGTGAACACTGCTCTGCATCCTCTCTGCTCCCACCTCCCCTGTTCTGTGTCTGTGACCCTGCCTACACTCACCTGATGTTCCTTCTCCAGCATCGGACAGTGCCTGCAAGGCTTCCTCTGTCTCTGGGACAGGCTGCAGAGTCAGGGTCAGGGTGTCCTCCATCTGCTCCTCTGCCTCCTCCTCCTCCTCGACATCGTCCCTGGGGACCTCCTGCTGGCTATGCTGCACCGGTGTGTGCAAGCCTGTCTGCACGAGCACCGGTGCAGACATTGGTTCCTGACCTCCCAGAATGCGGTCCAGTTCCTCATAATAGGTGCAGTGCACTGGGGCTGCACCTGACACCGAGCTCTGCTCTCGGGCCTTCATGTACCCCTGGCGAAGTTCTTTTACTTTGGCCCGGACCTGTTGGAGTGTCCTGGGATGGTGCCCTTTATCGGCCAGCCCCTGAGACATGCGGCCATAGATGTTTGCATTCCTGCGCCAGGTGTGCAGGGCCTGGACTGCTTCCTCCTCCCCCCACAGTTCTAACAGTGTCAGGACCTCTGTCCCTGACCAAGCTGGGGCTCTCTTTTTCTCGCCTGAGAGAACTTGGGCTGACTCCCTCAAAGCTCCTTGGGGGCCTCGTGGCGCTGGAGCTGCACACATGGCCACGTGCAGGTTACGCTGGGAGAGCTCTGGGCTGACAGGATCTCTCTGTGGCCAGCTTCCTGCCACAATGCCTGCCAGGGATGTCTGTGCCTTTAAAACATGGCTACAGACAGGACCAAGAAGAGGTTTTTCCTAAAGAAGGACTCTCCAGCAGGGGGCTTCCCTGGAGGTCTCCTTCTGTTGACAAAAGGAACCCCTGCGTCCAGACTGCCCTTTGTCGACAGAACTCTGTCGACAAAGACGTTATGCCTCGTAAAATGAGGTTTACCAGCGTCGACAAAACTGCTGAGTTCTGTCGACATTATGTCGACAGAACTCAGCGGTAGCGTAGACACAGGTATAGTTTTGTCGACAAAAGTCCACTTTTGTCGACAAAACTCAGTAGTCTAGACACACCCTAGGGTTGTGTCTAGACTACAGGGTTTTGTCGACAAAGCAAGTTGCTTTGTCGACAGAACTGAATGTAGTCTAGACGCTCTTTGTCGACAGAAGCTTTGTCGATAGTATCTGTCGACAAAGCTTCTGTCGACAAAAGCCTGTAGTCTAGACGTACCCCAAACCTTCCAAGTGTAACCATAACCTGAGTGTAGAAAAAAAAACTTTTAATGAAAACAGGGAAATCACCCAACATTAATTAAATAAAATGCCACAAGCAGGATTTATAGCCATAAAACTGTGAGCAGGACACCCACCCCAGAATGCATGGAGTAAAGTCATCTGCCTCACATTCTTTCTTTCTACAACCAAAAGTTCCTTTTCTGTACCCCTCACCCCACCCAACATCACTCACAATGGTTGTCCTTGATGAGTGAAGAACCAGCATTTAGAAGTTTATCAGTGTGAGTTCACTTTCCCCCAAGGGTAGTAGACACCTTGCTTGTTCCACCATCTGAGCACTTGCTCTGGCTGGCCACTTTGCCTGCCACTGTTCCTGCTCCACCGGCTACTGTTCCTCTCCGATGGTCACCCTGCCTGCCATTCATTCTGCTGCACTTGACATCTGGCCATTTACTACTAAAGAGATTTGTATCCTAACATCAGCCAAAGTTGATCACTGTCATATCTATGGACTATCTTGGCAGACTAGGTATGTACATGTAAATACAGTTTGCTCCAGAAGTCTTCTCTCCTCCTCCCAGCTAGCTGTCAGGGAAGAATTCATTCAAACCCTGCTCACACAGTTACATAACACTTTTCATCAGTAGATCACCCTTAGAGTATTTATTCTCTCACCCTCCTCTCCCACCCTCTCCTCCAGCATGTGATGGGCACTCAGATCTCCATTTCATAGATGTGAACAAAAAGTCTAATGGATAGAGGAGCACAGACTGATCCAATACACCTACATCTGAGGCCAATACCCTAGACCCCACGCCATATATCCTGCTTCGCTTTTCTGTGTGACTGCAACAGATTTAGTGATTGAAGGCACTGTTCATGTTCCAGAATCCTGTTTTATTTTATTTACATTGAAATAAGATATGATTGTTCTGGATATATCTGGACGACACCTTTTTGTTAAAAACTTTTTTTCTGATGAAAACAGCTTTTGTTGCAAGAAAATTTCTAGTTTTGTGGAAATGTTGACAGCAGAAAAATGATTTTTTTTTTGACAAACTAACATTTTAAATGTTGAGTGTTTGCATTTTCAACAAAAATCACTAAGCAACTTTGGTTAAAATTCATTTTTTGTGAACATTTTCAAATAAACAAACAAGCAATTGGCTTTTACCATCATTAGCTATGGGGTAGAGTAAATGGAGGAAGTAAGTACCAACTATGCCTGACATTCCATAGAGTAAATTCACACTAATAATTTTAGAAAGCACTTCTACAGAACCTTTCATTTAAAACCTTTCATCTTCAAAGCACATAACACAGAATAATGAATTAAACCTCCCAACTCTCCAGCCAGATATCCGTATATTACAGATACACTGAATTACAAGGACATTTTCTGACTTTTCTTAGGTCACACAAAGCTAATCTATGCTAAAGTCAGGAATCCTGGGTGTCAGTCCTGTGTTATAACCAGTAGAAGACACATCTTACTTTCTTAACTCCATCTGTCTAATTATTCATGGTATAGGGTCTGATCCTATAGCTCAGACAAGTCAATGTCTGCAAGATAAGACCCTTACACATACATCAATCCTACATCAATTTCAAAAGGTTATAGTTTTCATCCACAATATGCAGATTTCAGTGAGGTGAGGCATTTTCTTTTGTTTCATCCAGTGCTTTGGAGCTGGACGTTGCTTACTTGTGCAGCTCTGAGAAAAGTTTTCGTGTTTACGAAATTACACAGATTGTTACAAACCATACTTAAATGGACACATTACCCACGCTTAGAGAATGTTGACTGCACTGTGGCCTTTTTAGACTCTCTAATATAAACTGCATGTTTGTCATGACTGAGATGTTTTGGATGAGGTAAAGATATTTCCATCAACAATGTTCAAACATTTTGAAGAGTAACTATGGGAGTACACATGCTAAACTGCCAAAAATATTTGCTTAAATTTATTGTTAACACCTGTAAAATTTCTGGACGTAGTATGGTAACTTGGTCACTACACAGTTCTTATAGGGCATGTCTTATAGGGCAGCGTCCAATCGCTGTTTCGAAAAAGGGTATTTCGAAAGTGAAACTGCAGTCTAGACATGGTTCTTTAAAAAAAACTCCCCTTTTTTGAAAAAACCCATACTCCTGAAAAAATAAGGAGTACGGGTTCTTTTGAAAAAGGTTTTTTTTTCTTGAAAGAACCATGTCTAGACTGCAGTTTCACTTTCGAAATACCCTTTTTCAAAAAAGTGATTGGATGCGAATATGCAAATGAAGTGCAGGATATTTAAATCCATGCTTCATTTGCACTTTCGATTGGGCTGATTTACATCCCTCTTTCGAAAGAGGAATGTAGTTCAGATATAGCCATAGCAATCACTTGTGTCTTATAGGAAGTGTCCTGGCTTGGGGTAGTGAGACCAACCCTATCCAGGACAGCTCTGTGACAGACTTTACCTCAGAAAGCCAAATTCCCTCTGAGAACTTCTCAGTTCAAAAAAGAGAGCATTCCCATGGCTACAGGAAGCATGGCATGCTTCCCCTCATCCACCCCGTCAGCATATACATTTGCCTACTCCTGACCTTTGACTAGAAAATTCAATTACTTACCATCATGTTGCTAATTTGAAGGATGGTGACATTCTGATGGCCTCCTGGCAGGGATGGAGCTATGTGGGACCAGTCATTCTATGTCTTCCTGAAAAGCCTTGGAGAGGAGTGAAGTCTGTGGAGTTCCCTCTAAGAAGACAAAGGAAAGATGCTAGGAACATAAAGGCTCAGCCCCCAGCGGGGCCTGGTTTTTACTTCAAAGTCTGCAAGTTGGAATTGTTTTCTATATTTTGAATCTAGCTAGATTCATATCTACCATTGCACATTCCATCACTAGCAATGCCCAGAAAGTTCAGATCCAGCATTCAACCTCAGATTCCTCTCTAAATGGAAAGATGAATTAAAATAGAATTACCCCTAAACTGAAAGTTATATAAACATTAATATTAAGAAAGAACAGATCTTTTGGACTGATACACTCTAGTTTTTAAATGTGCACCTAAAATATATAATGCAAATTTATTTTTGCTATTAAAATACTGAGGACACTGAACTATGACTTCCCTTTAGCTAAGGTAGCTTGCAAGATCTGAGGACCTACCTGGCCCTGAATGCTCACAAACAACTGATTTGCATATGTAAATACTTCCATTTTATATTAATAATGGAAGACTTACCTGGCATTGCTCAAGTCTTCAGAGCACAGGGCTGGTGGTGTACAGGAGTCAGGGCAGGGAGTTGTGTGTGAGGGGGCTAATGGCAGGAGGTAGATGACAATTCTACTGTGGATAAAGACTTAGTCACTGGGGTAAGAGGGAAAGACTCTATAGTCTAATGATTAGGGCCGCCAAATAGGAAGTTCAGGAACCAGCCTTCTCCTCCAATTACTCTTTATCCAAAGTAGAATAGCTTCAACAGGAGAGACTGAGGCTATGTCTAGACTATGGGGAAGATTCGAAAGAGGCTATGCAAATATATGCAAATTCCATGGGAATTTGCATATATTCTTCCGATCTCACTTTCGAAAGCAGAGCTTTCAAAAGTGAAAGAAGTCTAGATGCATTTCTTTCAGTACCCCCCCTTTTTAAAAAAGCCACATAAACCTAATTTTTTGAGGAAATGCGGCTTTTCGAAAAAGGGAGGGGTTACCAAAAAAAGTGTGTCTAGACTACTTTCACTTTTGAAAGCTCTGCTTTCGAAAGTGAGATCGGAAGAAGATATAAAAATTCCTGTGGAATTTGCATATCCTTTTTCGAATCTTCTTGGTAGCCTAGATGAGCCCTGAGTGAGCCCCACATCAGAATATTTTCTGAGGCAGAAAATCCCTCTTCCAATTTTTTTTCTCCCCAACAATTTCAAGGAGGAATTGGGCCTGAGTTTCCACATCCCAGGTAAGAGGGGTAATCTTTGGGTTATAAGGTGAATACCATTGCCATCTCCTCCTCTGGCCACTTTGCATAGAGTGAAGAAGGCAGCTAAGGACTTGACTCTAGAGAACAGATTTCTGTTCATGGATTGCTGAACAGCTAGAGGCCTCCCTGCATCTTGAACTCAGGCACCTGTGTCCAGGAAAGGGGCAGGGATTAGCACTCAACCCCACCCCCTTTTTGTTGGCATCTCCCTATGGCTAGTTTAGGCAGCTCTCTAACTAGCATGCTAGGTTTGGTGGATTGCACGCTAAGGTGCCTCTCTTTTCCCATTCATCATCTAGGGAGTTTATTTTAATTTGGACTTTGTGGATTGCTGTGTTGTTCCTGTGAGTTTCTTGGTGCCTAAAAGTTAGGCATTGCGATACTGAGTGTTGCAATGCCTAATTTCTTTTTTGGATCCAGGCTTCTGTGCCAGACCCTGCCAAGCACTTAAACAAATACTTACTTTTAAGCACGTGTGTAATCCCATTGAAAATAATGCTAGACTGGGTCCTAATGGAATAAGATTTGTAATTATTTTCATTATTTTCAATGGTCTTGGGGGAGTAAAGGGAATAAATTTAACATATGAACTAGATCAAATTTCCATTGAACTCATTGGGAGTTTGAATGAATCCTACACACATGTATGTTTGGGGGACAGTGATCATGAAATAATAGAGTTCATGATCTTAAGGAAAGGTAGAAGGGAGACCAGCACAATTGAGGTAATGGATTTCAGGAAGGCAGATTTTGATAAGCTCAGAGAACTTGTAGGTAAGGTCCCATGGGAAGCAAGACTGAAGGGAAAAACAACTGAGGAGAATTGGAAGTATTTCAAAGGGACGTTGTTAAGGGCCCAAAAGCAAACAATTCCGCTGTTTAGAAAAGATAGAAAATATGGCAAAAGACCAGCTTGGCTTAACAAGGAGATCTTGCATGATCTCAAAATAAAAAAGGAGTCATATAAAAAATGGAAACTAGGAGAAATAACAAAGGATGAATATAGGCAAGCAACACGGGAATGCAGGGGCAAGATTAGAAAGGCAAAGGCACAAAATGAGATCAAACTAGCTACAGGCATAAAGGGAAACAAGACGACCTTTTATAAATACATTAAAAGCAAGAGGAAGACCAAGGACAGGGTAGGCCCACTGCTCAGTGAGGAGGGAGAAGCAGTAACAGGAAACTTGGAAATGGCGGAGATGCTCAATGACTTCTTTGTTTCGGTCTTCACCAAGAAGTCTGGAGGTGTGCCTAACGTAGTGAATACAAGCAGCGAGAGGGTAAGTTTAGAAGATAGGATACACAAAGAACAAGTTAAAAATCCCTTAGGAAAGTTAGATGTCAGCAAGTCACCAGGTCCTGATGAAATGCATCCCAGGATACTCTAGGAGCTGATAGAGGAGGTATCTGAGTCTTTAGCTATGATCTTTGAAAAATCATGGAAGACGGGAGATACCAGAAGACTGGAAAGGGGCAAATATTGTGCCCGTCTATAAAAAGGGGAATAAGAACAACCCAGGAAACTACAGACCAGTCAGTTTAACGTCTGTCCCAGGGAAGATAATGGAGCAGGTAATTAAGGATATCATATGCAAACACTTGGAAGGTAATAAAGTGATAGGGAATATCCAGCATGGGTTTGTGAAGAACAAGTCATGCCAAACTAATCTGATAGCTTTCTTTGATAGGATAACGAGCCTTGTGGATAAGGGAGAAGCGGTGGATGTCATATACCTAGACTTTAGTAAGGCATTTGATACAGTCTCGCATGATATTCTTATTGATAAACTAGGCAAATATAACTTAGATAGGGCCACGATAAGGTGGGTGCATAATTGGCTGGATAACCATAGTCAGAGAGTTGTTGTTAACGGTGCTAAATCCTGCTGGAAAGGGATAACAAGTGGAGTTCCACAAGGGTCTGTTTTGGGACCCATACTGTTCAATATCTACATCATTGATGTAGATATTGGGATAGAGAGTACGCTTATTAAGTTTGCAGATGATACCAAACTGGGTGGGGTTGCAACTTCTTTGGAGGATAGGGACATAATTCAAAATGACCTTAGCAAGTTAGAGAAATGGTCAGAGGTAAACAGGATGAAGTTCAATAAAGAGAAATGCAAAGTGCTCCACTTAGGAAGGAACAATCAGTTCCATACATACAAGATGGGAAGCGACTGTCTAGGAAGGAGCATGGCGGAAAGGGATCTAGGGGTCATAGTGGACTACAAGTTGAATATGAGTCAACAGTGTGATGCTGTTGCAAAAAAAGCAAATATGATTCTAGGTTGTATCAACAGGTGTGTTGTAAGCAAAACTCGTGAAGTCATTCTGCCGCTCTACTCTGCACTAGTTAGGCCTCAGCTGGAGTACTGTGTCCAGTTCTGGGTGCCACATTTCAAGAAAGATGTGGAGAAATTGGAAAGGGTACAGAGAAGAGTGACAAGAATGATTAAAGGTTTAGAGAACATGACCTATGAAGCCAGGCTTCATGAACTGGGCTTGTTTAGTTTGGAAAAAAGAAGATTAAGGGGGGGGGGGGGGGGGGAGAAATATGATAGCGGTTTTCAAATATCTAAAAGGGTGTCACAAGGAGGAAGGAGAAAATTTGTTCCTCTTGGTTTCTGAGGACAGGACAAGGAGTAATGGGCTTAAAGTGCAGCAAGGGAGGTTTAGATTGGACATTAGGAAAAAATTCCTAACTGTCAGGGTGGTCAAATATTGGAATAAATTGCCAAGGGAGGTGGTGGAATCTCCCTCTCTGGAGATATTTAAGAACAGGTTAGGTAGACATCTGTCAGGGATGGTGTAGACGGAGCTTGGTCCTGCCTTGAGGGCAGGGGGCTGGACTTGATGACCTCTCGAGGTCCTTTCCAGTCCTATGATTCTATGTTATGGGTAAAATTGTTGCTTTAAACTGCTGCTTCATTCGAATGGAGGAGCCAAAGAAAAGCAGCCAGTCCCAGACTCATTCAAACCGATTTAGTCATTACAGGGCTGTGGCCAGGTCTCCCTAATTTAGGGGAGGGGCAGGGGAAGGGTGCAGCCCCTGCCACTGATGCCACAGGCCTGGGAACTCCAACCTATTTTCTGAGTATAGTTTTTAAGGTTGAGGCATAGCCCCAAGAGTCCTATTTCTCCCTCCTTCATGAGGGCTCCTCATAGGTTCCCCCTCCTTTGCCCCAGGGTTGGAGGCTTACATGCCCTGGCAGCTGTCCCTGTAGACAGGTTCTGGCTCAGCTCCTGCAGACAGCAGAACCAACTCCTGTCTCTTCACTAGTCAGCCCCTAACTGAGCCAGGCATCTTCCTAGCATTGGCTGCAGAAAAAGCAGGGCGGGGCTAAATGGGCAAAAAGGCCCTCCTCTCACTTTGACAAATTCATTGACTTCAATAGTCTTATGCCTGGAATTTGTCACAATACACCTTCTTGAGAACGGGCCTGAGTGGCCATTGCAGCATGTGCTTTTCCATCACCTAGCTTTGTAATGTTGCTGTAGAATTCAGAGTTGTAATGGATTTACGTTCTATACAATTGTACTTTTCCATATTAAAAATAATGGGGCCCAGAAAGAAAGCACAAAGAATGAAAATCTTGCCCTATATTTTAACCAAAAAGGGTTATTTTTATGTGACTGCAAGGGAGAAATTAGAGTTAACAATCCACAGGTTTAATTTATAAAATGTAAAGATTATTCAATATTTCTTGAGGATTTAATTTTAAATGATAGCAACAATCCCAAAACTAGTTTTAATTTGGCAATGCATTATATGTAGTAAAAAAAACCAAACCAACCACCCTCAAATAAAACCAGAGGCACTGAAGGACTGGTTGAATCCTAGTTGATTATTTGGACCACTCTGTGTTTCAAAGTGTTTCTGACCTACCCTGCTTAAATTAGAATTATTTGAGTTTACCAGTGGCATGAAAAGTAAAGAGATATGAATAAAATAGTAAAGAGTATGTTTACTTGTATTCTCCTTTCCATAAGGCTGCTGAAGTCATTGTGGCCACAGCATATATATATCTAAGTATACAGACTACAGTCCCTAAGCACATTCCCACACGACATTAGACTTTCTGACAGAAGCTACAAACTCCTTGCAGGGTATGTCTAAACTAAATCCCTCTTTCTAAAGAGGGATGTAAATTAGACATATCGAAATTGCAAAGGAAGCCGGGATTTGAATTTCCAGCACTTCATTTGCATAATCGTGTCACGGTGGGGGAGTTTTTCCCCCCTAAAAACTATTTCAAAAGTGAAACTGGTCTAGATGCAGTTCTTTCAAAAATAAAAGACTTTTTTGAAAGATCATTTACTCCTCAAAAAATGAGGTTTACAGGATCTTTCGAAAATGGCTTTTCACTTTCAAAATAGTATTTTTTTGAAAAAACGCCATGACATTATTATGCAAATGAAACGTGGGAAATTCAAATCCCGGTTTCATTTGCAATTTTGATGTGTCTAGTTTACATCCCTCTTTCAAAAGAGGGATGTAGTCTAGACATAGCCTCTCTGCCCTCACAATCCTGACTGTAGTTTTTCTGGTATGGACATATGCAGAGCTTGCCAGAATCTGGCCCTTTAAGAGTGACCTGGAAAGAACTGAAACAGCTACTGAAAGTGCAAAACTAGTACAGCTGAAGTAACTTTAGTATGTGAGGAGAGCAGATCCAGTAGAGCTTAATCTCTGATCTACTTTGTTTTACTTGCATTGCCTGTAAAGATACCAGGAAAGTTTGTAAATAAGTCTTTATCAAACAGAAGTATTTACATATGTTTTAAGGATATGTTTATACACACTTTAAATCATTTGTTTAATTTATTTCATGAGTTCATCCAATTTACATTTCACATGGGTGAAGCAAATTCATGTTAGTGTTTTCTTAAGACTCAAGGGCACTCCAGGGAGTTCTGGTGCATACAGTCTATTTATGTGTGCATGTTATGTCTGTTGCAATACAGAGGAAGATTTTCTCATTGTGGTACTACTATGAAGCTTTTTAAAAAACTAAACAAAAAACCCTCAAAACCAGAATTTGCTGTTTAGCTATAGTTCATGAGTATCACCTGTCTTTGCCTGCATGTAGGCAGAAAATAATGCAAGATTGATAGAAAGACAGAGCAAAGAGCAGGCTTTTCCTTTTATCGTGTGATTTTACTGGCCAGTTTGACAAAAGCCAAGTCAGGTGGTGCTTAAGGACTAATATTTACCCCATGTGGTGGAACTTTGATGACATATAGAGCCAGTCTGAAGTTGTTCATCTGAATATTATAAAAAATTGTTTGTCAAGGTCACAGAATATTTTATGCCCCACTGATTTTTAAAAGTTTTATATATTGAAAGACTACAAAGTCCCTTCATCCCACTACTCCACTCAGGCAAAAATCCTGTTATCCTCTACTGACCACCCTGCACGAAGATTCCCTGTCCCCTATGGCAGCACATGGGAACTGCAATAATTTTACAACCCTGCTGTATATGCTGTAAAGGGAATAAAGTGTACCCCTGCAACCAGGAGCTGCGAGTACGCAGCACCTCTACCATCCCAACTTCTGTACCTCACCTAAGCTGTCCATGAAATGGATTAAAATACTATTGTCTTAAACTTAAGAGTGTTTAACTAATGTGGAAGTGTTTTTGATCCTCTGATGAAAGTTCAGTGAAAGGAAATATTCATCTTAATCCTGGATTGTCATCACAGGTACATTCATTTCATTCTCTTATAAGACTTTTTAATATAGGGGCCAGCAATTATGCCAAATTATATATGGCAGGTTTGTCCAGAACTTGTACAACCAGCACAAAGCTTAGATCATAAGACAATTCACTTAAGTGTTCAGTATGGGCTTGTACTTTTGTTTCATGTACAAGACTGTAAACATTTTAGAATAAAACACCACTTAAACATTATTTTCAAAACAGACCTCCTTAAAATGAGCACGTAGAATTGGCATATGTTCATTTTGCTATGTTTACACACAATGAGTGTGTGCTCACAAAATCCATAGACACTCAACATGTTTAGCAGATTCAAATTTTCTGTGTAGTTGTGTACCCTAATTTAGTGAGGACATATTAGGGACATGATAGGATAGGATTATTAAAATTTAAAGAGCATATTCTGCAGTGTTCATTATGCTGAAGCCATGAGCAATTAAACACCTGAGATGTAATTTTCAGAAATTTTTTTGGAAACAATTTTGTTCAGCACATAAAAGTGCAAAGAGAACAATGAAAGCATCTTCCCTTGAAACCATCAAATGGACATAAAGTAAAATATGTGATTTATTGTCCGGAACACTAGATCTGAAGCAAGAAGATCTGTTAATAAGCTTAAAGAGACTGGACAGAGCACTATAGAGACACAGCATAACCTCAAAGCATAGTCAAAACTGGACTTCAGCCAATATAAATATCAGGTTAGTCAAATGTTAAAATTCTAGCTTGCAAGTAATGGTCTTTTAATTCAATTTGTTTTTATTGGCTTCTTTGATTTGTTTCTAGGTTAGTTTATGAAGCCAGTTGAAATATCAGACATCAGATAAGCAGCAGACATTACACTTTTAAATCCAGCAATTATATTTAGCTAAACAAAATTTAAACCTTAATATGGGTTTTCCTTTCTAACATCCTTCATGCTTTTCCATGGCTAATTGTGACAGATTTTATTAGTTAAATTCTTTATGTAAGAATGACTGTATTAAAGTGTCTCTTAAATTCCATCCTGTAATGGTGTATTTTTCCTGTACCAGATATGACACAAAATTCCCTCTCAGTTTGACATCTAGCACATGACAGGTTTAGAATGGATGCATGCTTTCTAGGTTACCTCTGAGGGGAGCCATTTTCCAACGGTTCATATTAATGAAAAGATATCCTGTAGCATTTAAAAGGCCTGATTCTCCTCTCATGTACTCAGCATGAATCAGAAGTGAGCCCCTTGAAGACACTGGCAGTACACCTCTATAAAATTGGTCTAAAGTGAGATGAGAATCTAGGAATGTTCCAAGATTTTCAATATGATTTAAGGAGCAAAAGTGCAAAAGGAAACTTCTTACAAGAAAGCAGCATTCAGTTTGTGGTTTTTTTATTTCACTTCAGTTGTGCATGTAGTTGAATAAAGCATGTTCACGAGATTAGACACCACATTCTCACTTAAAATTAACACAGTGGGCCAAAGGCAACCCCAGAGCTAGGTCATAATGTCACCAACACAAATTGGGTCCAATTATGAGGGTGGGGGCAAAAACTGAAACGAAACTTGCTGCGACCCCAGAGACTGAAATGCCTGGAGTGAAGCCAAACACAGCCAGTCCCATATCACAGGAACTATAGGAGCCATAGGGTTTGGGAAAGGGCCACTACCTCCATCCATTGACTCTCATCAGCTGGCCACCTGGCCTGTTTGGGTTGGAGTGCGCAACAAAAATCTGCAAGGCATGTGACTCCCATGAGCCCACCATTTTGTTTCTAGTAGGGGGAGCAAATATCCTTGCCTTGGGTGCTAAAATGCCTATTTACAGCTCTGCTCCATGGCCTCTGCCCACAGACTACGTACTGGGTTGTGACAAGCCAAACTATTACAAACCAGTCCTGAACCCAAAAAGCTTCAGAACCACTGAATTAGTCTCTACATACACCATATCTATCAAGGATATGAAAAATATAAAACAAGATTTAGCATTAGAAAGTATTCTCTCTGCATTTTCTCAGTCTTTATATTAACCCTATTTTTCATTAGAAATTATTTTCATTCACCTCCCCTCTCCTTTTCATTCCTAGTAAAGCATAACTCAATGGGATTTGAGTTTTAATCAAACTTTGTCTAATGCTACTCAAGTAGCTTCATAATAAAGCAAAATAGGTTGTCCCATCCCTAAACGCTACTCTGCAAAGCATGTTGACTGCTTAACCTCTGGAGGGAAAGATGGTACTGAGATTTAGGACACTAATTTGTATCCTAAATCATGTTGATTCTCTCTCAGCTCATTAATTAGATTATGCTGAAGTTGATTAAATTCAGTCCAGGAGTAAAAGCAGATGAAAATAATGCTTGTGGCTGGTTTTCATAGCAAGTTTACATTTTTTTGTTACTATTGATGTGGTACTTGCAAAATATTCCATACACACATTCCTGGAAATTGAAGTCATAGAAAAGGTACAGCATGGACAGCAGCAGTGTCATCTTCCCATCGTCCTGCCAATTTGTCTCAAACCTGACCTAAGGGTAAGAGAGAAGGGATCAGAGTCGAAATCATTCTCCAAGACAATTTCAATTATTGAAGCCATTCCCTTTTTCACAGGAATTGTAAATACGGGCATCTGGGGATTCACTTGATTGAAGGACCATGTAGTTGGCTCTGTACCAAATATCCACTCTCCCTATATCAGGGGAAGAGGGCTAGATAAAGCCCCCATAATCCTGGAAAGAAAGTGTTTGTGTTATGTCTCCCACTTACTGAGGAGAGCTCTGAACAGCTCAGGATCTACCCCTTGGTCTCTCAAACAAGATTGCCAAGAAAGGTGCCAACTGTCCATTTTTGGAGGGCATATGGACACCCATTTACTAGGAGTCACACTGAAATCACATAGGCCATCAAATAGCAATCATTTTGGTAACAATTTTTGGCTAACTCCCATACCAACTTGAGCTGGATTCAAACCATTTATTAGTTTAACTAAATCCCTATCAGTCCTTGCCTTTAAATGAAATTTCATTATATAAAATAAGTCTCAGTGTTCTTTGGGGTACATTTACACTGGTACACATTAAAAGATTAAATGGCTTACAGAAAAGATCAGAGTTATTGGTTTCATAGAGAGTGTCAATCTGATTAAAAATGGACAGTCCCTTGGTTATCATATACGTCTCACCCTATCTCAAATGATATCCCAGTAAATGTACTTATTAACTAAAAATGGGTACATGACAGGTGAAAACCAAGATTCCAGATCAGTAAGCTTCCATCAATACAGAACAGAGAGATTCACCACTAATAGAAATGTAGGTCTGGAAGGGACCTTGAGAAAATGTCTAGTTCATTCATCTGGGCTGAGACAAGACCAAGAAAATCTAGGCCATTTTGTTCTTAAAAACCTCCAGTGATGGAAATTTCACAACCATCCTTGGAAACTTGCTCCTGTGCTTCATATTAGAAAGCTTTTTCTGTTGTCAGTCCTAAATATATGGTTGCAGAGTATATATCACCATCATCTTTATCACAGTCCTTAACATATTTGAAGACTTACCAGGTTTTCCCTCAGCCTCTACTCAAGATTAGATATGCTCAATTTAACCTTTCCTTAAAGGTCAGATTTTCTACAACTTCTAACATATTTGGTGCTCTCCTTTGGACTTTCATTTGTCCACATCTTTCCTTAATGTGTCCATAAAATGTGACAATACGCCAGCTGAAGCCTCACCAGTGCTTAGTAGAGAGGGACAACTCTTTCCGTCCTAGGTCTCACATCTGACACTCCTGTTAATACACCTCAGAATGATATTAGCCTTTTGAGCAACAACTCATGTTATTCATTCATTCAATTTGTGAACCACAATAGTCACCAGATCCTTTTCAACAGTACTACTGCCTGGTCAGTTATTCTCCTTTTTGTACTTGTGCATTTTATTTTTTTCTTCCTGTGCATAGTACTTTGCACTTGTTTTTATAATCTTCTTGATTTCAGACCAAATCTCCAATTTCTCAAGGTCACTTTGAATCCTAATTCTGTCCTCTGAAGTGCTTGCAACCCCTCCCAACTTTGTGTAATTATCAATAATTAGCAGTCAAACTGAGGAGATATTTCTCGTGGTGTTTCATAGGGTTCTGTTTTGGGTCCAGTACTAGTCAATATTTTCATTAATTACTTTGAGAATGGAATGGAGAGAACAACTTGCTGCACAGCTGGGAAGGTCATACTATTTGCATTACCTTAGAGTAAGGTAAGTTACAACTAGAGAAATAGCGTGCATTATAAGAATGGCACGTGGAACTGTGTCAAAAACCTTACTAAAATCAAGGTGTATCATAGCTATACCCCTCTCCCTCAACCAATAACCCTGTCAAAGAAGGAAATGAGGTTGGTTTGGCATGATTTATTCTTGACAAATCCATATTGGCTATTCCTCAGACCCCTATTATCCTCTGGGTACTTATAAATGGATTGTTTAATATTGTTTCAATATCATTTCAAGCCTCAGTTATCAGACCTGAGGAATTACAGGCCGGTAAGACTTCCTCCTACCCATTTTCAAGATATGGACTGTTTGCCTTCATGCATTTTCAGCGATAATCACTAATAATTCATTATCCTTTGAGGCATTCAGGAACAGAGTTTTAGTCAGCTGGTTTTGAATGGATGTTGCTTTAGTAGCACCAGATGGGGGAGGGTCAAGTTGGCCCTGAATCTCATTGAGCAACCTTCTGTTTATAACTCTACAGTCATCTGCTAACAGCTCATATACTCAGAATTTGGGCAAAGGTTTGCATGACTGTATAGCAAAACAAATTCTGCTTCAAAGGCATAGAATTATGCTCTTTTTGATGTGCTAAGACAAAACTAAATCCAAAACTAAAGTCTGGTTCCAATATACTAAAGTCAAACCTTTATCTTGGGATTTAGAGCTAGAGGTTGGGCTTCAAAACCCCATATTTCTGTTGTGTTAAATGTTTATCAGTATAGCATAAGAGATCTGCAGAATTTAAGGTAAAAATCATTGCGCAGTCTACAGGGACAGTCTTTTCCCCGCTTTTCCCCCACAACTACATATCCCTGCAGAACCCTGTTCCAAGTGCATTTCTGTGAGGAGTCATCCAGACTTCAATATACTTAACTTGTAATGGAATAGATAGGTGGCTATGAGGTGAGCTGCAAAGGAAAATTTCAGCTGAAACATGTTGGTACTAACCAAGGTTTGAAGGAGAACCCTGGACTCTGGACTACAAACAAAAAAGAAAAATATTTCGGGGACTACGGTGATTAGATTGCAGCTATAAGTCAATAGGTTTAGAAAGTACTCAGAGCTTTTCTGTTTCCGTTCTTAAAACCCAGGACAGCTCACAGTGTAAATGCCCAGTCCAAATCGGGACAGGTGGCAAGAAAATCTACTCTGTTCCCAGTCCACCGAAGGGAAGTTCCGGCAGCTGTTGAAGCAGAAACAGAACAACTGAAGCTCAAACCGTGAAATAACATAAACCCAGACTTGGAGTCATTATATCCGTTGGTTCTTTGCCTTTGCAACCCCAAATAGAGAGTTTCTTTTCTTGGCAATGCGATACAGATATTTGGAAAATATGCAGTTTGTGACCTGATTCTGCAAATACAGAGAGCCAGAACTGTAATCCAAAAGAAAATGTTAACTTTTACATATAGAGTAATGAAGCACTATTGTCTTTAATGAAGGACAATCAGGACTGGGTCCTACAATTAGAACTAACAGATTCCTGAGGCAGTCAAAATATTTGCTGTCAATTAAATAAGTTAAGGCCTAGTACGTTATGAATTATGCTGAATACTCTTGTGCTCCATCTATTGGCAAACTTACATACAGACATCACTTTAATAGACCACTATCATATCGATGAAAATTATTTCTGTTTGAGTCCATTTGTTCATCCCTTCTTTCCCCCTCCCTTTTCAATTTTTAATCCTATTTCAACGGCAAACTGGAAAGAGGAAAAATGGGGCAAGTGGGATAAAGAGAAGAGACAAGGAAAGATAAAGGAAGAAGAAGAAAGGGAAAAAACAATAGTCAGAAACTGGAAAATATTTGGTTTTAAAAACCTTGCAAGTTTTGATTTCTCATTGTAAAATTAAAAATAGAGAAAAAACCTTTTGAATTTTTTATGAAACATTCTTGACATTTTCTGCCCAACTTTATTTTTAACCTTCCCATTAGGAAGATCAGCCAGATTTTCAGTTCTGGCCACAAGTGCAGTCACCAAAATATACTTGTGCCCACTGAACCTGCAAATCTACTAATTTACTGAAGTAAGAGAGCAACTGAGCATGCTGCCAAATTATACATTCAAGTTCAATAACTGCATGTCTAATTACTTGTATGTTCATAGTGCTGTGGTGATATTTTCGGCAAATATATTCTTTCAGATAGAGAAATTTTGTCCACAACAGAAAAATCAGCTCCACAAACCTTAGCTAAAAAACCCAGTCGTTAGCCTGCAGAAATAGAACCATGCAATTTTCCAATAATACAATCTAAGGGAGGGGGAAAGTGTGACAAAGTTATTATTCTGCCCAGAAGTTACTTAGATTATTACTTCTTCAGTACTATTATCTTGATTTTTTTGCTGTATGCAGGCACATATCATGAAGAGAACACTCATCTTTAGTATTTACTGTAAATATTAAGATCTATATGATAGTGGCCACACATTGTTAGTGCTGCGAAATAATCTCACCATCCGTTGGTCTAATGAAGACCATCTGCAAACAGATGGTACCTGGGGCAAGTCAAATTGTATTGTATCCAGATGAACTTTGAGGGGTTAGTTATTATGTTCTCATTATTGCTTCCACTGACAAAGGATGGAATTACCCCTAAAATCTACTACACATACAGGCAGTCCCCGAGTTACGCGGATCCGACTTATGTCGGATCTGCACTTACGAACGGGACTCTCTCGCCCCGGAGCTTACAGGCAGCAGGACCACCCAGAGCGCAGCAGTCCCGCCACCTCGACCTCCAGGGTGAGAAAAGCTGCTCCGGGTGCCCCTGGTCTGCTGGGGACCATCTCCAGCAGACCAGGGACACCTGGAGCAAAGCCGGGGAGGCGAGGTGCGGCACCCCGCCGCCACTGCGGCTTTGCTCCCCGTGTCCCTGGTCTGCTGAGGGGAGGGGGCGCAGCTAGTGCCCCCCCCCCCCCCAGCAGACCAGGGAGACGTGGAGCAAAGCCCCGGGCCTGTGGTAGAGCAGGTGGGGCGCTGCCGGTTGGTCCCGCAGCACCGCTCCTTGGCGCTACTGGACCGACCTGGCAGCACCCCAGCTGCTCTGCCCCAGGAGTCCTGATTCAGCCGCTGCTGATCAGTTTCAGCAGCAGCTGAATCTGGACGCCAGTTCCGACTTACATACAGATTCAACTTAAGAACAAACCTACAGTCCCTATCTTGTACGTAACCCAGGGACTGCCTGTATTAAAAATGCAGAAACAATCACAAGAAATCTGCTCTGCTATGACTAGAGCCCAGTAATCTATTAAGAGTTATTTGCTTACTTTGTAGCTTCTAGGTAGATTTTCCTCCCACTTTTTCACAACCAAGTGAAAAAAAACGTTTCTGGAAAATTCTAAAGAATGTTTGCATTATTTCTTGATGATTCAATACTATGCTTTATGGATTTGTTTAATTATTTTTAAGATTTTTTAATTTAGATAACATCTTTAGTGAAGCTAGAACATGATAGAAAAAGGATGAGATCCTTTCTACATTCTGCCACTCCAGCTTTTTATAAAAACACCACAGCCCAACTATGCCGCAACTGCTTTTCTGCTGTGAAAGCCAGAGCCATAGTTAAGGGATAGTAAATATGGCGATTGCCCCGGGCCCTATGCCAGAGTAGGTAGCATAAAGCTAAGTTGCTCAGGCTTTTGGCTGCAGTCCAGTATGGTGGGGCTTTGTCTTTTTTCCCTGGGCCCTAGCAAGTCTAATGCCAGCTATGCTTGGTGAACTCTCTAAAACCTTCTGGGTGGGCCCTGGACCCTGGTTAAGAACCACTGATGTAAAATACTATGGAAAGAAAAATAAAATCTGTTTACATTTTCATGTGGACTTCGAAGGAATTTAGCTAAAACCAGACTTTGGAAGTGGTTGACCACCATTCTGCTAGATTTTATCTTCTACAACAAGTTATATCACTGTGTTGATTCAAATTGTGCAAAAGAAATGTGCTTTTCCAGCAGAGAATGTATAAAATACACTAGCTACAACTGACATTCATATTTTTTCCTTTTGACCATCATTCCATAAGGTTGCAGTGCTGAAGCAGAACCTTTACTCAAAAGTGTACCCTTTAAAATTAAATATGTGCTCATTTTCAGGGGGTAGACCAGACTAGATCCTAATAGTCCCTTCTGGTTTAAAAATCCATGAATTTTAACTCTAACTACTGTTATACCATTTCTGGGTTCCAGTGTGGAATTTTATACAAATTGGATCTCCCTGGCCCGGCACCCTTGGGACCCGAGTAGTTCCAGAGGACAGAGTTTGTGGGACAAAGGGAAGTCAGGCCTCAGGCCCTCCCGGGGCTCCTCTCCTGGCCCTGGCTGCTAGCATGGCTCCAGTCCTGGCTGCTGCCCCACTCCAGCCATCCGGCAGGGCTCCCTGCCCCCATTAGAAGCATCTTTGTGGTCCCAGGCACAGGGGTCCCTGCCTTGAGCCAGTGGCATCTCCACACCTCTGGCCATAGGGGCTTCCCGGCCCCTGGCTGGTGGTGGCTCCACACTCCTGTCCGGCAGGAGTGTCATGGCCCTGGCCAGCGGTGGCTCCATTCACACAGTAGACAGGGGCTCCCTGCCCCAGCCAGCAGAGCTCTGCTCTTGGCTGGCAGGGCTCCCTGCCTGGCCCTGCTTCAGCTGTTTGCCGGGCTCCCTGCTCCCAGGCCACAGTTCCTCCATGCTACCTGCCAGCTGAAGCTCCCAGCCACTGGCTTCCTCCATGGCTGGGGCTCTCTGGTCTGGCAACATTCGTGATCTTGACAGACCATGGATGTTGCTGGGCCAGAGAGTTCCAGAACATAGAGGTTCCACCTGTAATACACACGGCACTTGAAAATATTAAATTGGCACTTTTACAGCAAATGACAATGTGGCCACAAGTACAAAACTGGAATAAGAACTTTGAAGCCAAATGGAACTAAACTGAATTACACCATCAGAGGATCTTACACTGTGTCCTAAGATGAAGCGTGAATGAATACAAATAAAATTGATGTTGCCATGTTCACTTTTTTAGAAGGATCAAAGTAGAAGATAAAGGCCATCAAACCTAGTAGCCCCCTGGTGTGTATTGCTCAAATGCATTTTACACTAATGTATTGGTCTATGTATTAGGAGCAGTCACATCAATTCAAAGCCACATCAATTCAAAGCCTGATCTGTCTCGTCCTTGACAAAGTTTAGATTTCCCTGGCGAGCACCCAAACTATACAGGGACAAGAACAACCAGAGCATGCCATTCATCAACACAAGATGAAAGTGATAAGATAAAGGCAAAGAAAAGCACACACATGAGAATTCCTGACTGTGCATATGGCTGATTTATTTCTTTGTGCTCTTCCCAATGCTCCTTTTCAAGTGGCATATTCGGTAGCTAGATTAGCAAAGCCATACCTCAAAATAGCTGTTTTAAGTGTTGTCTGTCAACCAGTACTTCAGAGCCAGAATTTTTTGTTTTTGTGGGGGAAGGCAGGTACCAGAGGGAAGGAAGTCACCCTCCCACAGTTACTGCATCAGGCAAAGGACAAAGTAATCCCTATTCACCGGCCCTAATAATCCTCCTCCTCCCCAGCAGGCTGAGTGCTCAATCCAGAGGTCTGACACTTACTTTCCCCTCCCTGTCTGAGTCACACTAACATTCTTTCCTTCTCCATGACTAACACATAGACAGGTGGCACCCCTTGGTCATTTAACATTTGTCACATTAGAGAAGACTGAAGAAAGAACTGTGGGTATTAGATTTGCTAAATGGCCCAGTAAATTAGAGATATGTCGAATCAGATATTACAGTATACCCAAATCAACACCCTCCCTCCATCTTAACTTGGAGTACAGTGGGATTCAAAACTGGAGGTGAACCAAGCTGTGTCTCCCTGTGATACACTGACTGGAATGCTGAATGTGAGCACTCTTTGCAAAAGTTCCAGTGCAGAGGTGAACTTGGTATTTTGAATCCATTTCTACAGTCAGTGCAAAACAACTAGTCTCCCAAATGTTAGAAGCTACATTCCTTGAAACTCTAAAGATGGAAAATATACTACAGGTTGAAGCTCTGGAGTTTTAGTAAGTTTTTTAGTCTGGCAACATCCTTGGTCCGGCATCATTGGTGACCTTGTGGGTGCTCTGGGGTTGGAGCACTCATGGGCAAAAATAGTGGGCTAGGGCCAGGTCTATTGCTGGACTAGAGAAGAGTGGCGCCTGTCAGCTTATGGTGGGTGGGAGCAGAGCCTTGAGGGGCTGATAGCTGGAAGCAGAGCCCTGGAAGCTGGCAGCAGGGAGCAGAGGGACCAGCATTGACCTCCCCAATCCAGCAAATTCCCTGGTTTGGGATCGGACTAGAGTAGAAGACGTAATGACCTAGATTTTCAAATATTATATATTCAAATGAGCACCACTTTTGTGCATGCAATTACTGCAAGAACATGTGCCAAGGATTAACAACTAGCTATTAATTGCACATAAAAATCTGAATAAGCAGAATTTCATGGACAAAGTGGAACTATAAAGCCATGTCTAATTAATGTGAAAAATCTAGTCTAAAAGCCACTTCCCCTCTTTAACTTCTAGAATTCTATGCCATTCCAATACAAATCATCCATTTTAAGGAGACAGAGTTCTAAGTCTCACTAGGACAATATGCAGATGAATCACAGAAATCCCCATATACTTACGGGCTGGGCTCTCACCCTCCGTGCACTCTCCTGTTCAGAACATTGTGTAACAAAGCAAGGCAAAAAGCTGCTGCAGAGATTATGAAAACAAAACAATTTGCAACACCTGTGCTTATGTAACTCCTTTCCAAAGCAGTGAAACCCCAATGCAGGAAAAGTATAGAGGATCATATAGCGGCAGCAACAGGTGGGGGAGGGGGGGAGGAATGGAAGCAGTGAGCTTGATTTAAGCACTGAATTCATTGAAAAGGAATGCTATTAGTGCTGTGACAAAGTTCCTTTTCTGCGTTGGTGGGACCTGTGGTTTTGGGCAAACTGCTCTCCTCAGAGACTCATGGCGACCCTCAGTTTAGTCACTTTCCCCAGGGACAAAACTTGCTATTTACTGAGCCATCCTCATCATTGGTCAGCCTGAGTGAAACAGAGGAGAACTGTCCCCATAGTCTCTGCTGCCCCTTCCAGTGGGTCAGGGACAGGCCAGATCCCTTTCCAAAGTAGCTGTTCCTCTCAGGCGTGTCTCACTATCTAGGTCAAGCCTCTCAAGACAAATAGAGAATTGGGGGGAACTCAGCCTAGGGATGTTAAATATTGGTTAATTGAATAGTTGAGTAACCGCATGACATTTTAGCAGTTAGTCGACTATTTTATAGTCCCTGGAGGTGGGCTGGCAGCCACTGTATCAGAGGCCGCAGTGCGAGGTGCCAGGCAGTAGCTGATCCATGAAGGGAGCCAGTTTAAAAACCAGCTCCCCTCACGACTGGCTGTCTGTCACCCTGTGCTGCTGCTGCTGCTGCTGCTGCTTCTGAATAAGAAGCAGTAGCATGGGGTGGCAGCAGTCGGTGTCTGAGCTCCCGGACCCAGCCTGAGCTAGACTGCCTGCCTGCCCAGCTCCTAATACACTTTAAATGAAGAGCTGCAGTAGGGGTCGGTCTCAGACCCGTCACAAGCCAGGACTGAGCCAGGCTGCTGCCCAGCCTGCTAAAAAAATGTACTAGCAGGGAGATGGAGAGAGGGAAATGTATATAGTCTATAGCATTAAACAATAAGTTTTTGCTTATCCATTAATCAACTACACTATTACATCTCTAACTCAACCCCAGCCTCTACTCCAGGTTCTAGCCCAGGTACCAGAGAGCAGATGTATACAATGCCTCCTGAGCCAGCTAAATGACAGCTATGATTCCCCTTGCCACTTCCCCATAGTCCCTCACCAGCACATTCTTTATCCTTACCTCAGGACCTTCCTCTAGTATCTGACAGTGTTTATACTGCTCAGTCCCCTAGCAGCAGACACCTTCTTACTCCAGCCCTTACATACTCTAAACTAACTCAAGGGAAATCTTTTTAACCAGTACTAGCCAGTTCTTATTTGGCTGCTCAGGTGTCCTGATCAGGCTGTGTTAATTGATTCTACCAACTTCCTAATTAACTCTATATGCCTTAATTGGTTCTAGCAAATTCCTGATTGCTCTGGAGTAGCCTGTTAGCTTACCCTGGGGAAAAAGGACCCGTTTAATCTGAGGCTAATATACCTGTTTTTGATCACTCTCCTGTAGCCATTTGGCCTGACCCTGTCATAGTGCCAATGAATGCATATTCTCTTTGTGATCCAATTTCCCTTTACATATATTGCAGGTAGCTAACTAATTCAAATATTTATACTTGATGTCCTGTTGATTCACTGGCCTGTGCGTTACACTTGCATTTCATTTTGTTTTGGTACAGGTGCAGTGACGAAGGATGTTTTATTAAGAATTGATCCAGCTGCCATTTTAGTCAATTAGGAAAAAGATTCAATGAAGGCCACGAAGAGCCATGTGATGGTAATAGATGCTCTTTCTAACTGACCTGCACCAGACTCAGACTGAGAGCCTAAAGAAAGCTGTTTTCCATTCTCAACATCCTGATATGTCAACCTTGTATTTCCAAAGTTCTTCTGTATTCAAAGAGCAAATGTTTAGATCTAATAAAATGAGACTTAATGCAGCATATCATATAATTAACTTGTGGCAGTCAGTGTTATAGGACATCATTGAGAGTAATGCTATGGCCCCATTTTAAAAACAGATGGCAATTTTTTTCAACCACTAACAAAATTGTTGGTATGTAAATGAAAGTAACGGGACTGGTAACTGAACCTTATCTCAACTTGAGGATATAAAATGATTGCTTGTGAGTGCCAGGGAGGAGAGCAAACATGGTATTTCCCCTCTCTACCATTCCAAATGTACATCTCTGTTCAAGTACGTAGCTGTTGTACAGGATTGTTGGCCTTCCTCAGAAACAGCAAGGGTTGACCTCTGCTAAAAACAGGATTCTGGACTAAATGGAAATTCTTATGCAGCATGAGCATTACCAGCCCAAGTCTAGGGATGTGAATGAGTAGTTGACTAGTCGATTAGCCAATAACCCTAGGCTTATCGGTTAATCTAGTCAATGACTCAATTTCCCCCTGCATTGCTGCCTCTGTATCAAGAAGCAGGAGCTGGTGCTTGGGGAAGCTGACGTGGATTGGGGCTGCTGCTGCAAAGCAGCCTCTGTCCGTGGTGGTGCCAGTGCTGGCTGTGGACAGAGGTTGTTTCAATGCTGCGGCAGCAACAACACCGCCATGGACAGAGGTTGCTTCGTGGTGGCAGCTCCAATCCATGACCAACCCGGACCACTGTGGACAGAGGCTGCTTCGGGCAGACACTCCCACCTCCTCCCTTCCCCAGCAGCCTCTGACCATCCCCCCCCTGCAAACAGGGACTGCTGCCCCCTAAACTGCTGCCTCTGTGTAAAAGGCAGCAGCATGGGGTGGCAGACATCTGTTCCGTGAGGGGAGCTGGTTTTTAAACTGACTCCCCTCGTGGACCAGCTCCTGCCTGGTACCCTGCACTGCTGCCTCTGAGCAGTGTAAGATGGCAGAATACTCCATGTGAGTGGGGCTGGATTGCACTGGCTGCCAGCCCTGCCCCCGGGAGCTACAGAATAGTCAACTAACTGCTAAGCATTCACGCGGTTAGTTGACTATTCAATTAATTGATAGCTAACATCCCTACCCAAGCCCCCTTTTAATTACACCAGTGTAAATTAAGATTAGCTCTGCTGAAGTGAATGGAGTTACACAAATGTAACTGATACAAGTCAGAAGAGAATAAAATCCCATGGTTCTGGGTCCTCCAGCAAATTTATTTATTGTGATGGGGTGGAAAAGAGGAAACTCTCAGCCATTTCTTTCTTCCTACAATACCCTTTTGTCTCTTCCCCTTTCCTTAACTCCTTGCTTTTTGTCCTTTCACTCTCTCTTCTACCCCACTGCATAGCTGAAAGATGGTAGACATTCTCTTCACCTTCCCACATATTGTTTTGGGAGGTTCAGTGGATCTTTGCTGTCCTCTTCTTTCACTGGTTAGTGGGGAAGACAATAAGTGACATCTTTCTCTGAGTGGTTCAGGAAGGATCATATTACATCTGGCAGTAAGCTCTGCCTAAGTCAGGGGTGGGCAATAATTTTTGGTGGGGGGGCACTCCAAGATTTTGGAAAGTGGTCAAGGGCCACACTTTTCTGTAGAGGAGATCTGGGGTCTAGGATGGAGGTTGGGTGCAGAAGAGTGCATGGGGAAAGAGACTGGGGTGCAGGAGACAGTTTGAGGTCTGAGAGGGAGTTTGGGTGAAGGAGGAATGGGGTGCAAGATCTGGGAGGGTGTTTGGGTGCAGGAGAGAATATTGGTCTGGGGGAGGTGTGTAGGAGGGGATACAGGGTCTGGGAGGGAGTTGTGACCTGGAGCAAGCGGGTGCAAAGGCTTTGGATGATTACCTGGGGAGGGAGTTGGGGTGCAGGAGGGGCAAGGGTGCCAGAGGCAGGCTCTGGCTGGGAGGTGTTTACCTAAGTGTCTCCTGGCCAGCAGCCCTGCAGCACCCCAAAGGCAGGCTGGACTCCCTGCCTGCTGCAGCTCCAGACTGTTTGAAACTTCAGGCTGTTCCCTCCATTTGGCTCTCAGCTCTGGGAGGGCGAAGAGGCTTGCATTGTCCCCATCCCCCAGGCCAATCTCTCAGCTACTATAGGCAGTCTGTTTTCAGCCATTAGGAGCTGAGGATTGGGCTGGGGGTAGGGGAGGGGGGAAGATCACACAAAGCCTCCCCCTGCCTGCAAAGCAAAGTGAGCCTCACAGACCGTGCTTTGAATCACAGCAGCTGAGTGCCTGAGGGTCCTGGTAGGGTGGCCCATGGGCTGGATCCAGTGGCTTGGTGGGCCGGATCCAGCCCCCAGGATGTATTTTGCTCAGCCCTGACCTAAGTGTTAGTAGAAATACCATGGTGTTGGTCAACACATTTGGACAGCACCAAGCTAGATCTGTTCCAGCTCTGAAAGATTAAGAACATAAGAACAGCCATATTGGGTCAGACCAAAAGTCCATCTAGCCCAGTATCCTGTCTGCCAACAGTAGACAATACCAGATGCCCCAGAGGGAGGGATCACAACAGGTAATCCTCACGTGATCCGTCCCCTGTCACCCACTTCCAGAGAAACAGATGCTAGGGATGCCATTCCTACCCATCCTGGCTAATAGCCATTGATGGATCTAATCTCCATGAATCTATATAGCTCTTTTTTGAACCCTGTTAAAGTTCTAGCCTTCACCACATCCCCTGGCAAGGAGTTCCACAGGTATTAAGTTCATATGCAGATTTTCATACACTCCTAACTGGCTACTCCACTTCAACACAGTTCTTATTGTTAACATCACTTATTCCATAGTTGGTCTTCTGATGGAAAACAGAATAAGAAAAGAGGGCCTGGCTCTTCCACACAGAACAATAAGAGAAGCTAAGTACTCCACTGACTGCAGAAAAAGAGTCACAACTCTTTTAATCAACCCCCATTAATCAGGGATCTCCCCTCAGTGCCTAATATGTGAAACCCAAAAGCTAGCATCATTCTTTCGATTTTTACTGAACAGAGGTAAAAACATCTGGTAGGCTACAGGAAGTTGACAAAGCTATTACAGAGACATAGTGAGTGAGGTCATCTCTTTTACTGAACCAACTTCTGTTGATGAGAGGCAGTTTGGACAACAGAAGGCAGTCTAATAAGACAGATTACTCACCTACCTTGTCTCTGTAACATATCCTGGGACTGTCAAGGCTACAACTACACCGCATAAAGCTGTATAGCTCAGCCATCCTCATGGCCTTAAGAAAGGTAAATTTAAATTGCTTCTAACCTAAATGAAATTCAAAACTTATACACAGTTTGAAATCCAATTTAAAATGGTAACAGAATAAAGTACATTCTCCCACAACTCAGGTAAGAGAAATTTCTGACCACAATGTTTCTAAACCTATCCCTGGAGTCAAATTGAATTTTTCATTGCTTGTCTTGCCATTTCAGTCATGCTCCTTTTCAGCACTTTTAGTTCTTGAGGTACAATAAAAGTTTTTCAAACAGTTAGAAGACAGACTGCTTGTTTTGTGGTGTTTATAAACTGGAAGCCACTCTCATTCCCTTTTACATACCCGTATAGCTAAACTTCCCAGAAGGCATTCAATACTCTTGTGCTGTGCAGTATCTTGTCAATTATCTTTATACTATGCATTTTGACAGTTAAGTCTATGCTCTCATTCCATTACAAATGGAATTTATCTTTATTTCTGGTTAATGGTCTCTGCCAGTGATTGCTTAGTCTGACAAATAAGTAAAATGCTGCAGGTGGAACTGGTCCAAATGAAAATCACATCCAGCCCAAACAAAAAATTTGCTCAGACACCACAATCTGACCTCATCAGCAGGAAGACTTGGAAAAGATAAGATTTAGTAACAATTTACATTTGATGATGAACAAATATATGACTCAGACATTGAGTATTAGCACCTCCATCATGGGCTTCAGCCACAGCCTACCAGAAAGGCAACCCTTAGCAGTCTCTCTTCTCCAGGACAGTGTCTAGAATGTCTTTTTTGGTTTTTGTTACATTTCTGTGTTAAAACGAAAGATCATTTTTATTGTGTGTGGATCTTGAAATCTCATCCAATATCAGGATTACATTGTACTGCTCATTGTGCAAAATAGAGTTGATGTTCATGATTTACACAGAAGTTAATATAAAAGAATATTCTATACAGGAGGTTGCAAAAAAAACGCAAGTTTCTTTCTTAAAAGTTTTCAATTTAACAACACAAAAATAAAAACAGACCAAGAGAAGGCAGGCTGCTCCCAGAAACAGAGAGGAAACAGATAGCCCTGAAACACCTTACTGTAAGCTGGTGATCTAAATGATGGCTGTGCTACGCCCAAATTTCACAGTTCTGTATAGAACCTCCTAGTCTGAAGTCAGAACAAGGAATCCACTCTGAAATTTAAAGTGACAGTCTAAAATTTTTAACACAATTGTCAATACACCCTAACAGTAAGAGACAGAAGTTGTCCGGAATAACAGACAGACTATATAGACAATGTAACCCCCTCTTTCCTCCATGGGTTACTTGGGAGCAGATCACACTCACCTCTGTGCCTGAGCGCCTGTTGTTTTTAACATAAAAGGAGATCCTGAGTACCTCAGTGGTGATGCTGTATAGTTGGGGATTCTGTATCCATCCCCTTGTTGAGGTCCTTTGTTCCTAAAGGAATATACAATGGTAGTGCCTCTATAACCACACTGGGCAGATTTGAACCTGGGACCTCTGGAGCTTAGTATAGGAGCCTCTACCCTTTGAGCTAAAAGCCAGCTGGCTCTTGGCCCACCCTGTAGAGGTCTCTTGTTCTTATCTGTTGCTGTGGTCTAGGTGCCACTGCATAGGACAGTGAACCGCAGTAGGTGTGTGGGTTACACCTCCACCTGTCTGGCCCTGTACACACTTAATGGTGTGCCTTGCAAGCCTCCAGGAATAAAATTATTCCAGTAATAATTGGGATCTAACTCAAAACCAACAATTATAAATAATATACATCTAATTGATCGAATTAGAATTAACACACCTTTACTTAACAATTTAAAGAAACAGGGCTTAACAGATTAAAAGTGAATAAAATCAATTAAACTACACAAAAATAAAGGAAGCTTTTCTAACTGGCATTTACTCTGCCACCATTTGTCACACCCCAGAGTGCACACTCCTCTGGATCTCAGAGTCCCAGATGCTTGTGTGGGCACATTTAAACGTCAGCAGCTGGAGTGGAGACAGCACTGTGCAGGTTCTGTGTGTGTCAGTACAAGCTAAGCAGCCAGCTGCAAAATTCCTCTGCCACTGGAGCAGGCTCCCACAAATGCCAGCAGCTCTGGTTCAGTGGGCTAATCACTCTGCCTCTTTTAGACCCAGAGTCGGCTGGTTTTCTGTGCTCTGTCCTGGGCAGCACGTCCCCAAACAGCCACAAGTATTCACAATACCTTCTAAGCAGGGTTATGCAGGCCCTTCTCAGCCACAGGCACAGCCAGGGTCTCTCCCCTCCAGGGACAATCACCAACAGCCACTGAAGCAGCCTGCTAAATCCAAGCCCTAGCAGGCTCTCAGCAGCTTCTGACCTGAAAAAAGAACATAAGAATGGCCCATACTGGGTCAGACCAAAGGTCCATCCAGCCCAATACCCTGTCTGCCGACAGTAGTCAATGCCAGGTGTCCCAGAGGGAGTGAATTGAACAGTGAATCAAACGATCTCTCTCCTGCCATCCATCTCCTGCCTTTCACAAACAGAGGCTAGGGACACCATTCCTTACCCATACTGGCTAATAGCCATCTATGGACTTAACCTCCATGAATTTATCTAGTTCTCCTTTAAACCATGTTACAGTCCTAGCCTTTACAACCTCCTCAGGCAAGGAGTTCCACAGATTGACAATGCGCTGTATGAAGAAGAACTTCCTTTTATTTGTTTTAAACCTGCTGCCTATTAGTTTCATTTGGTGGCCTCTAGTTCTTATATTATGGGAATAAGTAAATAACTTTTCCTTATTCACTTTCTCCACACCACTCATGATTTTATATACCTCCGCACCAGTAATCTAGGTCCTTTCCCCAAAATGGTGCCTCCCCTAACTCTCTCTCTCCCTGCCTCGAAGAGCCACTGTTTTCCTCCTTTTTCTCCAAAGGCTCATGGGAGTTGTAGTCTCTTGGGCTAGTTTGCAGCACAAAGGTTCCTCCCAGTAAAAGTCAGAGACGCCCATAGTAGAGAGACTATAACAACATACACACACTCACACATAAAGTGGGAGGAGAATAGAGAGGGGGAAGACACTTGGCCAAAAATCGCAAATCCAGTCAGTGGCTAAGATGGGAATAGTATGCAGGTTTCCTGCAGCCCAATCCTATACTCTGCTATTGCACCACACTGCTTCACTGATCATATCAGACCAGGAAGATACACATGAAGTAGGGATTTATGCATGTTTTTTCTTTCGCATCATTTGTAAGACCAATAATTATTAGTGATGACAAAGAATTAAAAAATTCAAAAGTTAGTTCCATTCAGATAAGTCCCTCGATACATTACAGCTTTATTTATTAAAAACTATCTTAGTAATAAATAACTTTCCCTGAGTGCAATGGCAGGAAATATGAGAAAACCATTAGAAAATCTGTTGATCAATGTCATTTGAACCAAAACTCTCACCCCACTCTTGCGGGGGAGAAAGAAAAATACATAGCATATTAAAGAAGTTGAGACCAGGGTGGTTAGGCCTAGTGGTCAGAATCAAAGCTCAGTGCCATAATCAGAAGTTCAGAGCAGGGTTGGAACAAGTCAATAGTAGGCTTGGAGCTAGACCGAGGCCCCCAGAGTCTGTCACCGGTATCAGTCAGGAAAAAGTTCCATGCCATGAAACAGCATTGAGCAGACTCATCTTCTGTTTCCCATGTGAGACTTTATATCTCCTCTAAGTGTCACCAGACCAGCTCCTGTTGAAGCCGAACACAGGAATGACTCATCATTGCATATGGTTAATCAAGTTCTAGTTCAGGGATGATTCCTCACAACTCTCTCTCACCACACGCAAAACCTAAATAAACAAATGGGATTTACATTGTGTCCTACAAATCAACAGAGTCAGCTGTAACAGACCATAAGGGAACATGAATTCCAGACATGAGGGATCTCTGTTAAAAGAGTCATATCCTCCATGTTCAGGTCTAGAACTTAAGTGGAAAAGCTAATCACCTGATCTACACTTTCACGATGGGACATGGCAGGAGAGTTTACCTTTCAGGTTTCTATAACCTAAGATATGACATTTAGGGCCTTATCCAAAAACCCACAAAAGTAAATGGAAAGAGTCCCATTGACTTCAGCAGGCTCTGGATAAGTCCCCTTAATGATCAATATATGTGCCCTAAATTGCAGACAGAAATGAATAATTTCCAAAGCTTTTTGTCTGTAAATACATGCAGATTATGAATTATGTTAAGAACATAAGAACGGCCGTACTGGGTCAGACCAAAGGCCAACTAGCTCAGTATCCTGTCTGCCGACAGTGGCCAGCACCAGGTACCCCAGAGAGGGAGGACCGAAGACAATGATCAAGCGATTTGTCTCCTGTCATCCCTCTCCAGCCTCTGACAAACAAAGGCCAAGGATACCATTTTATCCCCTGGCTAATAGCCTTTTATGGACCTAACCTCCATGATGTGTATACAGAGCTAAAGCACCCATATTTTTTCAGTTTAAAGTGCATATCTATGTTTTCTGCACTCTTATAGCTTCAGGAAGCTAAGGACCAATTTAGAGAATTGTGTAGAGTATCAAAGATACTATTAAAAAACAAAATTAAGAAAAACAACATCACAAGAGGAAACTATGAAAATGTGTTGTCATAATCCATTTCCTCCCTTTCTGGCACTACAAAGATAAACTGACCATAATGTATGTGTTGATTACGATACAATGTCAGACATGTCAAAGTCTAAAATGATCACCACAAAACCAACACACACAAAGCACGCAACTGTCTATATTTGTAAATAAGCAGTCAGAGACACTTAAAATATGGTTTAAAAATATTTTAGAATACAAATGGCAAGAATTTTAGCAACTTTGTAATGAAAAAAATCTTAGCTCTCTTTTGGCTCTGTGCAGAGTATAAAATGTAAGTTCAGGAGAGTATAAAGTGCCATTTATACCAAACAAAACTGTATTAATTATTAAGAATGATATTAAATAAGGCTAGATTTCGAAGTTGTCACAAGCACTGTGTCCAGAGCTGCATGTAGTTGCACTGTCCCAGGAGCAAATCAGAGACCAGACTGAGTTGGAGAACTACAAATTCATTACCACCTTGTGCATCATAGCTGACCTCCCATGCTCCAGGGAAGGAATTGAGCTGCCAGCCTTGTGTTTGGCATTGCTTACCCCCTCTTCTGTACAGGCTCACACCCCCTCTTCACTGGCTGACACATTGTGGGTGGCAGAGGTAGAAGAGAGTCAAGTATCCCCTGGACACATGCACAGGATGGGGAGTAGTGGGCACCTAGAAGGTTCTGTTTGCTCCCACTCTGCTCCCTGTGTTGTGACCAATGATGAAAACAGCTTGCATAAGGGACAAACAGGGAGCCAAAGGGACCTTTCCTCTTCTGCCTGAGCATATACTGCAGGCCCCAATGTGACTCAAAGAAAGTACTATTACCTATAATGTCAAGTTCGCTTCTCATAGGTTTAAGACTTGAGACCAATTTCTCCTGAGGAGAATCTTCCATTTTGCATCCGTCCATATACAATGTTAATTTGTTGCAAAACCATAAATCACGCAGGATGGCACTATTACAAGAAAATAAAAGGTCTAATGTTACACATTTAAAAATGTGTTCATGGGAAAGTACTCATATGTGCTTTTTTCATATAGACCTAACAGCTAATTAATAAATTGCTTGCCTCAGATTCTCTATATCAGCCTGATCTGTTGCTCTTACTGTTGATCTTACTTCTAACCAGAGACAGACTGCCAAGAAAACAGATACCTTTTTCATATGTTGGTATTTTCAAATATATGCCAATGTGAGTGTTTCTCCTCCAGTACCAATACCTTCAAGGCTCTCTCTGGGCTCTTTGAACCCTGTCAAAAGAAAGCACACATCCAGTTTACTAGCTAATGCCCCTTTGACTCATGGGCCTCTTCTCTACAGGAGTATAAAACTTGTATCGTGGTTCTAGGTGAATCTAAACTTTGGCACATATACGTGTCCTCTGGTGGCACTGCTATCTATGAAAATGGAAGGATGATCCAGTGTCAGTGCACAAGCCTAGGGCGTGGGGAACCTGGGTTTGAGTATCTGTTTCACCACAGACTTCCTCTGTGACCTTGGGCAAGTTAATTCTCCATCTATAAAATTGAGAAAATAGTTTTTCCCTACCTCATGATGATGCTTTGAAGCTAAATATGTTTGGGATATCTATCTATCTCTTCAGAAACAGACTTTGGAAGTTATATGTTAAGGTAACATTTCATTTACTAAGATGATTTTACATATCTTCCAAGCACTAACCATTATATAGTAGGTTTATAAGCAGACACATTTTGTGGGTGTGTGTTGACCACTTTCTATACTGTTGACTAATTTTTTTCTGGAACTGAAGTGCCAACAGATAAATTCAGCTGTAAGGAGCTGTGTTGTGCTTAAGATATTACTAGTGGGAATTTGGTGAAACCACCAACTGAAATCAGAGAATATCAGTGATGTGGTAAACTTTAATGTAATTACTCACCTCAACCCTTTCTAATGTCTTTTTAATGAAACTATGACAATATCATCTTTGTTCCTTTAGCTTACTAGCTAAGTATTTGTAGTTGTCTCTGGCTTGAAAAGCAGTTGTATCTGGCTTGAAAATTGCTCTCTACTTATTGAATACATCTTTGCTTTTCATTCACAGGCAGAAGATGGGATGCTCGTGAAACTCCTGTTAGTTAAAAGTGCCCATGCATCTAATCAGCATCCCTTCATAGTTACAAGATCAACATCTTTCCTTAGTACAAGTCTTTTGGTTCTTCTCTACACTTTAGATTGGTATTTATTTCTTTAAGACTTGGCAGCAACAATTCAGAGCTCAATTCCCACCCACCCCCGTTATATTATATCTGCTTGTTAATATCTATGAAACAAATGCATGCTTTGCCCTGATACTGGGCATAAGACTTAGGCTACGTCTAGACTACATGCCTCTGGTGACAGAGGCATGTAGATGAGGCTACCAGGGATAGGATTTGTCGACCACCCAGGTATGCCTCCTGGGATGAGGTTTACCTGGGTGGTCGACAAATGCCTTTGATGTCGACACCCGCGCGTCCAGACTACTGCGCTGAGCCGACAAACAGCTGATCGGCTCAGCGCGGCAACCATGTAAATTTAAATGAAGCAGCGATTATTTAAATCGCCGCTTCATTTTCCTATCCCTGGTAGCCTCATCTACATGCCTCTGTCGCCAGAGGCATATAGTCTAGACGTAGCCTTAGTGTGTGCAGGGAGATTGCCTCACCCTTGCTCCAAACCTTTCCTGCCTACATATGAGTCACAGTTGCAATCTCTCCACTGTCCGGCTGCTAGGTATGCTTCACGCTATCACATGAAGGTGTTAACCACCCCAAAAGAGGCAGAGGGGATCAGTAAAGAGGTGGAATTATGGACACACTCCTCCTCCCCACATCCCAGCTGGGATTATAAATTGTACCCTCTCTATGGGTATGTCTACACTACAGCGCTAATTCGAACTAACTAAGCTAATTCGAACTAACGCATCCAGACTAAAAAACTAGTTCGAATTAGCGTTTTGCTAATTCGAACTAGCATGTCCACACAGAGTGGACCCTGAACCGGGGTTAAGGATGGCTGGAAGCAGTGCCAGCAGGGCATCAGATGAGGACTTACAGCGTGGAGCTGCTGTCTCAGGCTAGCCGAGGGCTGTGCTTAAAGGGACCCGACCCCCACCCCGGACAGACAGTTCTCAGGGGTGCCCCGCTTGCAAAGCAGTCCTGGCTTGGATTGCCCGGAGTACCCACACTGGGCATATCACAGCACTCGGCCATCAGACCGGCTGCACTTGCCGCAGGCTGCCATCTGGGGAGAGTGGGCAATTGGGGGCTGCAAGAGAGGTTCCACCCCCAGAAACCTGCAGAGCCAGCCCAGTCCTCCCCATCGGGGGCTCGTACCCCATTCCTCCCTCACCTCCTTCCACTTACCCTTCCCTAGCCCCCCTTCCTGATGTACAAAATAAAGGACAATTGTGTTCAAAAATAGAATCTCTCCTTATTGAACAAAACTGGAGGAGACTGGGAAAAGGAGGTGGGAGAGGGGGTGGGAGAGGGGAGGGCAACTACAATGATGAGGGGTTTGGAACAGGTCCCATATGAAGAGAGGCTAAAGAGACTGGGACTTTTCAGCTTAGAAAAGAGGAGACGGAGGGGGGACAGAATAGAGGTCTCTAAAAGCAGGAGTGGGGTGGAGAGGGTGCATACAGAAAAGTTCTTCATTAGTTCCCATAAAGAAGGACTAGAGGACACCAAAGGAAAGGAATGGGTAGCAGGCTTCAAAGTAGTAACAGAAAGTTGTTCTTCACAAAGCAAAGAGTCAACTTGTGGAACTCCTTGCTGCAGGAGGCTGTGAAGGCTAGAACTAGAACAGAGTTTAAAGGGAAGTGAGATCAAGTGATGGAGGTTGGGTCCATGGAGTGCTATTAGCCAGGGGGTAGGAGTGGTGTCCCTGCCCAAGGTTTATGGAAGGCTGGAGAGGGATGGCTCGAGACAAATGGCTTGGTCACTGTCTTCAGTCCATCCCCTCCAGGGTCGCTAGGGTTGGCCGCTGTCGGAAGATAGGCTACTGGGCTAGATGGACCTTTGGTCTGACCCAGTACGGCCATTCTGAGCTCAAGGTCTGGGGTCTCAGTGGACCCCCTTAATTCTCTTGCACACGTGCTCCTGGGTGGCCAGGCTGGCAGCTCTCCTGCCCTAGCCGGCCACTTTCCTGTGCCTAGTGCGGAGATCGTGGACGAGGTCCACGATCTCCGCACTAGACCAGGCGGGTGCCCACCTCTTGCGGTCCCGGGCAAGCTCCCAGGAGCCGCCAGCCTGGTCCCGGGAAGAGGGGAAGGGCTGGGGGGCATCGGGTGGCTGGCTCGATCCGTGCCAGGAGCAGGGTCTGCTGGCTGGGTGCTGGCAGGCTTGCACCTGGCACGGGCACCGTAGCCAGCCCGTGGCCCTTTAAGGGGTCCAGGACCGGGAGGGGGGCATACGAGTTTCCCTGGTGTTGGCCAGAGTGGCCACCAGGGAAACCTGGGGAGGGCTAGCCTCCCACTAGTTCGAATTAAGGGGCTACACACCCCTTAATTCGAACTAGCTAGTTCGAACTAGGCTTAATCCTCGTGGAATGAGGTTTTCCTAGTTCGAACTAAGCGCTCCGTTAGTTCGAATTACATTCGAACTAATGGAGCGCCTAGTGTAGCGCCTATGAAAGTTAGTTTGAACTAACGTCTGTTAGTTCGAACTAACTTTGTAGTGTAGACATACCCTATGTTATTAGGCACCTCAGAGCTCCAGCAGTCTGTGTTTTCTTTAGATTCCTCTGGGGGCAGTAAGGGGCTTTACTCCTCAGCACAATGGGCCTTTATCTTAATTGCACATTTGGATTCTATTTGTGGCCATTGAGAAGCCTGGATCCTGACGTTTGAAATGTATATAGGGAGGCTAGCGGGGAGACCAAATTCCATATGTTGAAGGGGGAAATGATTGAAATAGTAGATATCCTGATGTCCTTATTTATGACAATTAACTTTGTGGTTATAGCTTTGTCAAACTTCCTCTCCTTAGCCTTCAAACAAACCTTCCACTTAAAGCATGTCAAATTTTCTAGTCCAGCCTTCAATTAAAGATACCAGACATTGAAATAACACACTTCCTCTTTCAGTCTCTGTCTTTGTAAATGCCAGTTTTGTGCTCCCTCTTCCTGATAGAGATAAGGCAGCATCACTTACACTTAAAATAAACTCCCATTTATTTTGGTAGATTTAATTCCTGTCAACATATTTGTAGGAGCTTTCATTTAGTGACATCAGTAAGGTCAAATCTAAAAGCAAGAACATCATTTCAGACAGCGGTCATGCTGGGGAGTTGGAATGCAACATCCAGAAGTCCATGGTAATGGTAAAGAAATGTTGAACTTAAGGGTGTAGGATAGGGCTTGTAGAAAATGTTCCCTTAACAATGTTTTTTGAATATTGAGCATGCAATTGATACTCACAAAATTCAGTGCTGATAAATGCAAATTAATGTATGTTGGAAAACATAATCCCAACTATATGTATTAAATGACGGGGACTAGATGATCTGTTGCCACTCAAGAGAGGGATCTAGGAGTCATAGCGGATAGGTCTCTGAAAATATCCACTCCATGTGCAGCAACAGTTAAAAAAAATCAAACAGAATGCTTACAATTATAAAATAGTGGATAGCGAATTAGACAGAGAAGATCTTATTGCCTCTATATGAATCCATGGTACACCAACATCTTGAACACTGTGTGCAGATGTGGTCACCTCATTTAAAAAAATATATAGGAATTGAAAAAGGTTTAGAAAAGGGCAACACAAATGATTAGGAATATCTCATCTGAGGAGAGTTTAATAAGCCTAGACATTTTCAGCTTGGAAAACAGATGGCTAAGGGAGATATGATAGAGGTCTATAAAATCATGACTGGTGTGGAGAAAGTACATAAAGAAGTGGTATTTACTCATAATAAAATAACTAGGGGTCATCAAATTAATTTAATAGGTAACAGGTTTAAAACAAACAAAAGGAAGTACTTCTTCACAAATCAACCTGTGGAACTCCTTTTCAGAGGACGTTGTGAAGGCCAAGACTATATCAGCATTCCAAAAAGAACTATATAACTTAATGGAGAATAGATCCATCAATGGTTATTAACCAGGATGGGCAGGGATGGTGTCTCTAGCCTCTGTTTTTCAGAAGCTGGGAATGGGTGACAGAAGATGAATCACCTGTTTTATTCATTCCCTCTGGGGCATCTGGCATTGGCCATTCTCAGAAGACAGAATACTGAGCTAGATGGACCTTTGGTCTGACCATTTTTATGGTCTTATGACGTAGTCTGATCTGGGAACCCTATAATTGAAAATGGGGGAGGATGTGGTGTCCAAACTACAAATCCTATAATGCACAACAGTGGCTTTTTCCAAATATGTGTTGAAAGTTTTCAACCACGTGTTTTCATTTTTCAGTTAAAAAAACAAAAACAAAAACTTTGCTTCTCATTTTTTTTCACCTACATGGCAAAATTTTCTATAGATGAGTTCAATTTAAACAATTGCGTGAAAAATCTCCATTTTCCAGACAAGCTTGAGCTTCTAATGTGGGATACACAGGACTTTCTACTTTGAGTCTTGTGACTGTAAAGTATGAGCCCTTTGCTTTCTCAGTAAGTCGATGCTTTGTGTTAATCTTTCAAAAAGCATAAAGAAAGATTCTTTTCTTGCACCAATTATTCTTTCTCCTCTTTCTGTGTTATTCCATGCCCTTGTGTTGCATTACTAGATATGGAAGTGGAAAATATGTTCTATATTTCAGTTAAAAATTTCCACAGTTCCTAACATGCTTTTGTCCTGTAAATATTAATTCTGCTGGATCTGGTAACTGGAAACATATAAAGAACTCCGGAGATAGTGTTTTCCCCATTGCTGCTGCTGCTGCTGCTGCTGAGTTTTTCTTCAGAAAGTTCATTCTATATTCTGCCAAAAGACTGCTGGCAAGCACTAGTTACATGAAACAGACAGTCTGTAATTAAACACTTGTAGATGGCTGAACCCAGTGAGTTATGGATGCTTTGGGACATATAAACAATCCTCAGACAGGAATCACTGCCTGATTTGATTCAACAAAGAGAATGCACCTTTAAGCGCATTTTAATAAAATCTATAAGCTTACACAACCACACTTCTCTCTCATTAAAAGGCTATTTGTGAGTACACTATGCTTCTATTGCATATTTTTTATGAAGAGGGGAAGTCAGTAAAAGGGGAGCATTCTTTATATTTCTGTTAAGATAACGAAGAAATAATATGACTCACAGCAGCGTTCAGACAACAACTCGGAGGTGAAAATAACTTCTAATTGTTCTCAGAGGTCGGGTTGGCTTATTTGACAGGAAATAGTATCATTCCTCCTCCTTCATTCCCGCAAATCCTAAGAGATACACTCATCATAACTATCCAGCTCTGTAGCTCACTGGATAACGTTGGATTAGTTGGTTTGCAGCGTGTTGATGAACCGGTGATTTTTCCCTGGTGATTTATCTTGTGCTCCAGAACCCAAGCTTCCCTGAAATGGATGATGAAAGTCTGTGACTCCATAGTTGTGGTGTGAGTGCCAAGACAGCAACCTCATGGAACAAAAATACCTCACTACACAATCCGAAGCTTTGGAAGAAAGAAAGGAAGAAGATCCATAAATATGCTCAACCTAGACAACTCCTTTATGCGTATCAGCTTGACACAGTCCATCTGCTTTTATTTCTTCTTTTATCAAGACTTCCATAGATTACATCATTACTGGTGCCTACTATGAACCATGAAACTAATCCCATATACTGTATTTTCCGGCGTATAGGGCGACTGGGCGTATAAGACGACCCCCTAATTTTTTAATTAAAAGATAGAGTTTCATCTTATACCCCAGCGCCCCTCCGCCTCCTTTGCTCCCGGTGTCCCTGGTCTGCTGGAGACGGTCCCCAGCAGACCAGAGGCACCGGGAGCAAAGCCGCAGCAGCTTTGCAAAGCCTCGGGGGATGCCCCCCCGCCTGAGCCCCTCCGCGGCTTTGCAAAGCCTCGGGGCGCGCCTGGGATGCCCCGCCACCGGAGCCCCTCTGCGGCTTTGCAAAGCCTCGGGGGAAGCCGGCGGCGGGGCATCCCAGGCGCGCCTGGGATGTATACCCGGCGTACAAGACGACCCCCGATTTTTGGGGGATGTTTTTTAACATCAAAAGTCGTCTTGTACGCCAGAATATACGGTAATTACACAAAAATATAAAGTTCCTTCCATTTTATATGGTTCAAAATGGATCACATTTAAAACCAAAATATTCAAGAAAATAATTTTTAAATATTTTCTTTAGGGAAACCTCAATTTTACATTAAAATATTGATCATACCAAAGATAATTTTGGTAAAAAGTATTGTGGAAAGTGAAAAATTTCAGTAGTGCCAACAATTTTTCCTGAAAACTTGTATTTCATTAAAAGAATACTTTTAAATGAAAAGCTTCTAGTGCGAAAAAACCCACCCCAAACCAAACCAAACCAAAAACAAAAACAAACAAAAAACACCCACAACCTCTGATTATTAATGGAGAAAAATTAAAAACAAAATAATTGAGTTCATTGGTAAAAAAAAATCTCAGCAGAAAATAGAGTTTGTACAAAATTTAAAAATTTTCAAATTTCAATCAGGAGAATCAAAACAAAATATGATGAGTCATGTCAACATGATCCAACCTGCCTGAGCCCAATGGACATTATACATGGGGTGTCTAATGCCCCCATTTCCATCAGTGGTTTAGGCTCCATAGCTGGATTGCATCTTCCATGAGGTACACAGTCTTCCCACTATTTGAGCCACCATAATGCATAAAGCCTAAGCCCTCCACTATTCCTCCACTCCAGGTCTGGGGGGGCTAACCTCAGGCGAGGGGGCCTGTAAAATGAGCCCCTTTTGGTTTCAGCTTTGGCCCTGAGCAATGGAACTCAGACTTCAACTCTGGGCCCCAGCAAGTCTAAGCCAGTCTTGGCAGCCCCATTAAAATTGGGATGGGACCCACTCTGGAGTCCTGACATACTCTTTGAGAATGGTTGATGTGCACAAAGCATGAGAATATGTGAGAATCCAGGCTAATATTTTAATTTCTCCTCTTTGGATCTATTTCAGAGGGGTTCCTACATTCTAACATGGCTGATTTGTAAGATTCCCAGCGTTGTGCTTTAGGCTGAGAGGCAATCACCCTTTTTCCTGCAGATCCTAGAGTGTGGCACTTGCTTTCCAACCTAGTATCCATCTCTATTAATCTCTCTCCATTTTGAAAAAAAAACACATTAAGAGTTTTTCATCTCAAGATATTTTTCTGTTGCCATCAGTGTTGGCCCTCTATTTATTTTCTTTACCACTATCCCTTCCAAGGCTGCTTCTTGCATCAAGCTCTTTCTTTGCGTCTCACTTTTGAATTTTAAAAGTCTGTATTTATTATTTATTATATTTAGTTTGTATTATGTTTTGTCATTATGCAGTTAGACAGTATGCTGAGTGCTTTGGCCAAGGGTTGTATGGAACACATTCAAGATAAAATAAATAATTATTATTGTTAGAAAAGAACGGCATGCTATTCTTTGGCAGAACCACTTGTGAGTAATGTAATCTTCCCAAAGAGTTGGAAAAAACATGTCTATCACCTCCTGGTTATTACATATTTGTTGTTCATAGAATGTAATTGAATAAAACTGCAGGATTAGAGGCCAAACTGCAATAGGCCTATGAGATATAGAAACTACAGGATTGATCAGCAAGTCCTACTTCTAGACATTAAACATGTGTGCCATCCCATGCCATCCACTCCTGTCACATTACTAAGGATTTATGGAATCAGGCCCTAATGAGTGTAATACAGGAAGAAATACTGTATTTCAAAGTAACAAACGTCCACTAGGACTGAGACTATATATATAAAATTTGGGCTGAACTTCACTGTATCCGGGTCCTCAAGAAAGTAAGCCTGGAATACAGTGTAAATCTGAGCCTGGAATGTGATATAAAATTGTTAACAAGCTAAGTTTTAAATAAAATGCCATTACATAGTATTTATGGATATATGACTCTGATCTCATATTGTTTCCATTCACTGTACCCGAGAGGCCTGATCTTTGTCTTTGGGAACAAAGAGCCCAGTAAGACTTTCTGAAATTTGAAATGGCAGGTGAATTGTGCTGTGTGATGTGTGTGTATATGAGAGAGAAGGTGAGCCTGGGCAGGGCAGCTTAGATAGCCACATGGAAAAGCCAGCCACTTTGAGCACTCTAGGGTTTCTGGTAGGCAGTGAACCTGCCTGAGGCTCCTGCTGAGCTACTGGCTGAGAACTGCCTAGCTAAGCACCTCCTAGACAGAGCTTGCCTCTAGCACGTCACCCCGTCCTGCACCCCAACTCCCTGCCCTAGCTCACCACCACCCAAACATCCAGTACCCTGTCCCAGTCCAAGGTCCAATTCCCTCTCAGACCCTGCACTCCCTCCTATACCCTTCCCTCAGGCCAGAATGCTCTCCTGCACCCCAGTCCTCTGCCCCAGGTCACAACCCCCTCCTTCCTCCCTCCCTCTCAGACCCCACACCCTCTCCTGCACCCCAAATCCCTAACCTAAGCTTCGTTCTGCACCCAACCTTCATCCAGACACTGAACCCTCTCCATAGAAAAGTGCAGCTCATGACCATTCACCAAAATCTTGGGGGGCACCCACCATAAAAAATTACTGCCCACCTCTGTTCTAAACACTCCTCCTTTCTTCCAGGGAGTGACTGCAGGCTTCCCAGCAGTCCCCTTTGCAGCCAATTTCCTGTCTTTAGAAATCCAGACCAGCTCCAACTATTCAACTGAGCTGGCTCCCTCATCCTGTCAGCGGATTGCTTAGCTACCTGATTCCCCTCAGCTGTGGACAGTCAAGTGAATTAGCCTTCTTCATACCCTACATTAACTCTTTCTGGGCAGATGTGCGGTGAACACCCCTTCACATGCCTTCCCTGCCTTCCAAAGACACATTTTTTTATGTATGTATGTTCCTTTTCTAGGAACTTAATATACAGTCCACATTGTTTAAAAAAAACATTTGGAAAAAGAAAAAAAGATGGAATTATTAAAGTTGTATATGGTGGTTTGAGTTTTCAGGGCATCATGAGAATCTTATAACTTCTATTTTACTTTGTACAGGTTTGATCCTTTGCATTTTAGGTTCAGAATTACTGAAATCTTCATAGGGAACCTCTTCATAACCAGCAAGCTTTGAATACACATCTGAAACCAGAAATCAGCCTAGGATCAGTCAAAATACAGCAGGACTGATTTGACATTGAGCTGAAGCAAACGTTAAAGACTTACAGAAAACACTTCCATGATCCTGGCTTGACCTCCCAGTTTTGTAGTAGAACTGAATGCAGAGTTTAATCCAAATAAAAGATTTTATGAAAATTGTGGCCATCTCTAGGAATAAATTCACTTGCAAGATATAATTATGCCGATCAAAGTATTATGTAAAATGTTCACATGTAGGATTTATAATTACAGTTCCATTCTATGATCAGCACTGCAGTTCTTTTATCCATTCTGCAAATCTATAAATGCAAAATGTGTGTTTGAGCATTGGAACACTATTGACTTCAGAAAGACAGATCAGATTAAAGAGGAGTATTTGGGTCTTGATTTATGGAAATGATATTTTAACTTATAAAAAAGATTAATAAAGATGATAAACTAGTCTATTTCTGAAGTTGGTAAGACAGCACAAGATTTAGCTGCCTATACAACTGTGGCTACAATCTCTGATAAATTGGCATACTATTGCAAAGTAATTTGAATCTGAAAAATAGCATGGTAGCACTGGATGCCCACAGCTGGTGGGACATAGAGATTAAAGATAAAATGTTCATAGGAACATTCAAATGAAGAAATGAAGTGCTGTTTAATCCAGCCCACTGAGTCCAAAGGCTCATGAGGGTGCAGTGCGGCATTGCTGTTAAACCCAGCCTGCTGAATCCAGAGACATATGAAGGGTCAGCTTGTGAGTGCTGATTACCCAGCCCCTTCAGGCGTGCTCTGTTAGGGTATGTCTACACTAGCCCCCTAGTTCGAACTAGGGTGGCTAATGTAGGCATTCGAACTTGCAAATAAAGCCCAGGATTTAAATATCCCGGGCTTCATTTGCATGTTCCCGGTCGGGTGCCATTTTTAAATCCCCTTAGTTCGAACTGATTGCCCACGGCTACACGTGGCAGTCAGAAATTAATCCGAACTAAATTCTTAGTTCGGATTAACTGTTATACCTCATTGCAAGAGGAGTAACAGATAATCTGAACTAAGGAGTTAGTTCGGATTAACTTCTGACTGCCGCCTGTAGCCACGGGCAGTCAGTTTGAACTAAGGATATTTAAAAATGGTGCCCGACCGGGAACATGCAAATGAAGCCCGGGATAGTTAAATCACGGGCTTCATTTACAAGTTCGAATGCCTACATTAGCCTCCTTAGTTTGAACCAGGAGGCTAGTGTAGACATACCCTTAGTGGGTGTGAGTGTCTGTGTGTGTTGCTAAGGTGGGAAGAACCCCATCCTGAGGAACCTAGTTCCTGCAGGAGAGCTCCAGTGGGAGGAAGAATTGGCAGCAGGGAGAATTCAGCTCCATATGAGAGCACAAGTAAGCACAAGCAGCACACTGATAGAATTGTTAACCTCCCCCCGGTCCCATAAGAGTAACCCTAATAAATGAGCATACCCCAGAGTAGTGGGCAAATCTTGTAACAATTGTGAGGTGTGGCAAAAACTATCTAGATCCCTGGGGGTATGTCTACACCAGCCCTCTAGTTCAAACTAGGGAGGCTAATGTAAGCATTTGAAGTTACAAATGAAGTTCGGGATTTAAATATCCCGGGCTTCTTTTGCATATTCCAGGTCTGGCACCATTTTTAAATCCCCTTAGTCCGAACTAACTGCCCGTTGCTACATGAAGCAGTCAAACGTTAACTCGAACTAAGTCCTTAGTTCGAGTTAACTGTTACACCTTGTGGAATGTGATGTAACAGTTAACAGTTAACTCGAACTAAGGACTTAGTTCGAGTTAACGTTTGACTGCTGCGTGTAGCCGTGGGCAGGTAGTTCGGACTAAGGGGATTTAAAAATGGCACCCGGATGGGAATATGCAAATAAATCCCAAGATATTTAAATCCCGGGCTTCATTTGCAACTTTGAATGCCTACATTAGCCTCCCTAGTTCGAACTAGGGGGCTAGTGTAGTCGTGCCCTGGGTGAGTACAGGATGTTTCAAATTTCTCCTAAATACTGTTTTGATGTCTCAGATGACATAAAGGCCAATAAGCAAACCAACATTCATGTCACAGTCTCACCACTTGCCTTTGTTAATGATTTGGTAAAGATGCTGCAAGAATGAAAACTTAGGAGAGATGATAAACAATCTGAGTAACAGGAAATGGTCATGCGCCATATTGACCCTTTATTGACTTCAGAGACAGATGATGGCACAGTATTAGCATGTTTGTCTACAAAATATTACCCACTTGTCTTCCATTCATTGATTCTCCTTGTTATATATTCACCTTAAACAAAAAAAAATAAAAAATAGGAATACTAGGAAAACTATTCAATGATTGCAGCTGTATTCTCCTGCAGCCACATTCCCATAAGAACAGAACAGGACTTTCTGCAGTGAAACATCTGTAATGGATATAAAGCTGGAGGAACCATTGGTTATGAATAATATGTTTATAGCAGGCATCAGCTGGTGTTGCTGTTACCCAGGGTCTTCCAAATTATTTTCTTAGTGTTCAAGCAATTTTGACTCTTAGGAAGACGGGCTAATGTTTTAGTTTTGGGGCTATGAAAAGGTTTTATGTAGAAGCAACTTCAGAAAAGAAGAATCTGCACAAGCATCCCTGCATCCCTGTTTGATCATCTCATTTTTACTGAGATGTACCAGCTTCTGGGGCACTTGGTGGAGGTGGAGTGTAGAAAACTCTGATTCAGGCTTATGTCATCCAACTGCAAGACAGTGGGTTGGAAAGGAAAATTGTGGCCCATTTGGAGATTCACTGTCTCTAGGGGTATGTCTACACTACCCTCCTAGTTCGAACTAGGAGGGTAATGTAGGCATACCGCACTTGCAAATGAAGCCCAGGATTTGAATTTCCCGGGCTTCATTTGCATAAGCGGGGAGCCGCCATTTTTAAATCCCCGCTGCTTCGAACCCCGTGCAGCACGGCTACACGGGGCTCGAACTAGGTAGTTCGGACTAGGTTCCTATTCCGAACTACCGTTACTCCTCGTGAAATGAGGTGTACCGGTAGTTCGGAATAGGCACCCTAGTCCGAACTACCTAGTTCGAGCCCCGTGTAGCCGCGCTGCACGGGGTTCAAAGCAGCGGGGATTTAAAAATGGCAGCTCCCCGCTTATGCAAATGAAGCCCGGGAAATTCAAATCCCGGGCTTCATTTGCAAGTGCGGTATGCCTATATTACCCCGCTAGTTCGAACTAGCGGGGTAGTGTAGACATACCCTAGCTGCCTGGTGCGTGTCTTGAGAGTTGACACTGCGGAGATCAAAAAAATATCTGTGTTTTTCTACTGAAGTTGTATTGCGAACTGCAATGTGCTGGTGATAGAAGAGCTGTGCCAATGATGGCCCTGTCTGCCTGGTAGATCTTCCTTAAACAGAACAATGGATTCTGTGGCATTATTTTACTATCACTGATCTACTTGACACCACCTGGAGAATGCTTTTATCTGAGAGTAACTCTGTGTTCCTGGCTTGGAGGATGCGCTACAAGCATCCTCTCCCTTGACATGGGCAACCTGAAGTGGTGGATCTGGCACACCATCATTCACCAGGTTGCTTTGTGTGCCGTGTTACTCCCAAGGTATTTCTTTGGCTTCAAATCCAGTGTTTCATTTTTCCTCAACTGTCCACATTTGATCCCTCTCTCTGACTTTTTTTTTTTTTTTTTTTTGCAGCTTTATAGCAGCTTGTTTTCTCCTGCTCCTTGTTTATTTTGGGAGTAGGATGGATACAGTGCTTTCCCATGGCCTGGTTCCTGACTGGCCATTTTTTATTGGGACAGGCCAAACCTTCTGAAATACTAAAAGGTCAGAGTGCTGAAAACAGAGCGGTGTGATGTAGTGGAGTTATTCTGCATGATGATTGTGGTATACCTGCAATTAACTACACCTTTTATAAAACTGACTTGCAGTATAGGTTCCTTTTAGTCAACCTGATCCATTGATAATGTATTGGTTAAACATGGTGATGCCTCGTGATCCATGTGTAGTATTTACTTGGGGAAGATTTATGTTTATTTAGTCTTTCCTGTGGGTATATTATATTGTATCATATTTAATATTATTTACAACTATTTTTATATGTTTAATACGTGCTTTTGTAATGAATAAAAGTGTTTTTACAACTCCCTAGTCTCAGAAATCATTCCTGACAAACTTAATAGAAGTAGACACATCTCCATGAAGTATTTGAGCTTTGAGAAAACAGCATCTTTACACAAAATTCCATTTAATTTAAAATGTTCCAACCAGCTCTAGTTTAGATTAGGGTTTCTGGCATCTAGATAACATTTGATAAAGCATGCAAACTTTGAAAAGAATGGGTTCCAATATATTTTAATGAAAAATACTGTAATTAGGATATTGGATGGTATGCTCTGTTTTGGACTCATTCCTAACTTTTCCACACAGCTTTCAGACAAGGAACCTTTGTGTTTTCAGAGTACAAAAGCAGCTGTCCAGTGTTCTTATGGGTCTAAATTCAATCCTGAACGTCTCATAATTTGTCTACATTTTTTGCATTAACTAAGAATATGCACTACATGAACCATATAAACTAAAAATATACTATGAATGTTCTTCAACTACTTCTTATCATATTGATCTAGTTTCATTGTTAGCTTGTTTTTTCCTTGCTTGTTATATTCATCTGTTGTCTTTCATTTTAGGGACCATCTCTTTGTTATATCTTGATACATGTTATATGTGCTGAGCAGAATGGGACTTTTAGCACTATATAAATAAATAAGTTATAATCATGTTAAAAGTTAAAGCTTTCACAAGAAGAAATATTAAAAATTATTTGCCTTAATATTCCTTTCCCTGCTTAATTACAACATTAATATTTGCATTGCTATTCTGTCTACAGGCCTCTGTCAGAGACCAGGATTCCTTTGCACTAAATGCTGTGTAAACATACAAAAAAAGAGACAGTTCCTTCCCCTGATCCTACAATCTAACTGTAAGACAAGGACCAACAATGGATACAAAAAACAGATGGAGGAGCACAAGGTATCTAAGATAAAAAGCTTATCCTCACCTAAGATATTATATTTGTTTATACAATCCAGATTTTATTATGACAAAATATTTAGAATATTTTCAAAATAATAAATATTAAGTTAAACATTTAAAATGTTTTAATTAATGTATACAGTTTTCACTTTGAAACTGACATGTTTCACATGGCTTCACTTAAATGCATTTTGTTACTATATTTCTGATTGATTCCTCATGAAAACTAGTAAATTTTATTTATAAACCATGTACTGAGATAACAGAAAAGGAAAAGTGGCAATGTTTATGAATTATGTATATAGATATTTAATAAGAGTTTTAAATACTTTTTTAAAACTTTGCCCCTACTTTAACCAGAGTAATAAAGAAGAAATTTAGATGCTCCCAGTGCTTAGTTCTTTTGTAGATATGGTGGTAAAACTCAGCAGCAAGTGAGATTAAAATTTAAAATATCCATTGTCAGAACAAATACATGATGGGCTAACTTATACCCTGCCTTGAGAAGAGCTCGATGTGGCTTGAAAGCTTGTCTTCTTTCACCAACAGAGGTTGATCCTGTAGATGTTACCTCACATATCTTGTCTCTATAATTTACATCTTGTGCTTTTTCTTTGTTGAGATGTCATTAAGTATATTTTAGATGCCAATACACGTTTTTGTGAATTAAGTTCTTCTGTGGCTAATTAACCGATTAACAGATGAAGGTAATATAATGGTCAGTCAATTGGATCTGTTATCAGCGGGGAAAAAATTAGGCACATGCAGGGGAATTTTAGAACTTGACCCACAATACTTAATATTTGTCCCTCCACTGAGATGAAGTTATCTTTAAGGATTGTATTTATAATGCCATGAGCAACTGTGAGATGTGGGGCCATCTGGAGATTTGAATGTATTCTTATAATTGAGTGTCTACTATGTCTTGCTGATAAACAATGTTGCATAGTAACCTGACTCTTTTTCATGGTTAATAATCATTACCTTGATTGCCATTTGCTACTAAGTTAATAAGCTGAGGGTAATAGGGTTCTAGTCCCAGAACCAAGGAACACAGAATTAAAACTAACAGCCACTTTTATTAAAACAATCAGTAAACAAAAGGAAGTTCCAAACCACATAAACAAATAGCAAAAAACACAGAATTAGAGAGTTCTTTGGTGTCATCCCCTGCACATGCTCATTTATACTAACACCCTTCCATGGGAGTCTTGTGGTAAGAAACAAAGGAACAGCCCTGTCCCTGGCATGCCAAATGCGGGGCTGAACCATCAGACACAACACCTAAAGGTAGTGGTAGATCAGAACAACGGAGAGCTGAAGGGTCAATGATGGCAAGGCCTGTTATAGGGCTTGAAAATTCATTCAGCTGCCCAGCCATCCATGCCTAAAACTAACTCCCTTGTCCTCATAATATTGGGGTGCACTTACCCTATAGGTTAACAATTCATGCCTTTAGCTCATTATCATATACTTTGCCTATTGCTAAAGCCAATTTGAGACTGTCCTAAAAATCAAGTCTAATATCAGTTCAGGTTCTAGCAATTGTCTGGTATCATTATGTACCAACTCCTTCACTTAAGCAAGCTATTCCCAGTTACCCAAAATCTAGGGTGTATCTACTATATATTCGAAAGAAAGTCTGCGAGTCAGAAGCTTCCCCACCCCCTTTCATTAAGGGACACATAAACAGAAATCTTCCTAAATGGTAAGAAATAGGACCACCAAATTAAGTATTCAGCTTCTGCTCATAATTTAAAGCAAGGCAAGGGTTCAGCAGCGGAGAAGGGCTGAACCTTCCTCCCTTCCCAGTTCATACTGGGATGCATAAAACCATACAGAAAAGAGACAGAATCACCAGTGAGATGAAAGGGGATGGCTGAGGGTGCTCCCCCTAACTGGAACTACTACTCCAGCCCTGAGTGGACTACATAATGTCGACAGAACTCGGCAGTTTTGTCGACGGTGGTAAACCTCATTCTACGAGGAATAACGCCTTTTGTCAACAGAGTTCTGTCAACAGAAGGCGTTATTGCATCTACACTGTCCTTTGCATCTACACTCTCATGTCGACAAAGCATCTTGCTTTGTCGACAAACCGGATGCAGTCTAGACGCGCTTTGTCGACAGTATCTGTCTGTTCACATGTAGGATTTATCCAGGTGACCTTTAGTGAGTGCAGAGAAAGGGGGATGCAGCTCTCCACTCCTGATTCATATGGAAACACTGCTGGCTGTTCTGCTTTGTCAGGGAGTGAGAGAAAAGTGCACAGTTTGCACCATTCCTCAGTCTGCCTGGAGAGCACAGGGGGCATACAAACCTGAACCTACCCCAGCTGGAGAAGATGCACCTTCCCCACCCACCTGTGCCTGCTGAATATGCTGTTGTTGGAACTGAAAGTTTTATTCAGCAGCAGCAGCATCTCCTAGGGTATGTCTACACTACAGCACTAATTCGAACTAACTTAGTTAACTAGAACTAAGCTCATTCGAACTAAGGCATCCAGACTAAAAAACTAGTTCGAATTAGCATTTTGCTAATTCGAATTAGCTTGTCCACACAGAGTGGACCCTGAACCGGGGTTAAGGATGGCCGGAAGCAGTGCCGGCAGGGCATCAGATGAGGACTTAGAGCGTGGAGCTGCTATCTCAGGCTAGCCGAGGGCTGTGCTTAAAGGGATCCAACCCCCACCCCGGACAGACAGTTCTCAGAGGTGCCCCGCTTGCAAAGCAGTCCTGGCTTGGATTGCCCGGAGTACCCACACTAGGCACTTCACAGCACTCGGCCATCAGACCGGCTGGACTTGCCGCAGGCTGCCATCTGGGGAGAGGAGGTAATTGGGGGCTGCAGGAGAGGTTCGACCCCCAGAAGCCCGCAGAGCCAACCCAGTCCTCCCCATCGGGGGCTCGTACCCCATTCCTCCCTCACCTCCTTCCACTTACCCCTCCCTAGCCCCCCTTCCTGATGTACAAAATAAAGGACAATTGTGTTCAAAAATAGAATCTCTCTTTATTGAACAAAACTGGGGGAGACTGGGAAAAGGAGGTGGGAGAGGGGAAGAGAGAGGCTGGCAGAGGGGAGGGCAACTAAAATGATCAGAGGTTGGGAACAGGTCCCATATGAAGAGAGGCTAAAGAGACTGGGACTTTTCAGTTTAGAAAAGAGGAGACTGAGGGGGGATAGGATAGAGGTCTATAAAAGCATGAGTGGGGTGGAGAGGGTGCATACAGAAAAGTTATTCATTGGTTCCCATAATAGAAGGACTAGAGGACACCAAAGGAAAGGAATGGGTAGCAGGCTTCAAAGTAGTAACAGAAAGTTCTTCTTCACAAAGCAAAGAGTCAACCCGTGGAACTCCTTGCTGCAGGAGGCTGTGAAGGCTAGAACTAGAACAGAGTTTAAAGAGAAGTGAGATAAAGTCATGGAGATTGGGTCCATGGAGTGGTATTAGCCAGGGGGTAGGAGTGGTGTCCCTGCCCGAAGTTTGTGGAAGGCTGGAGAGGGATGGCACGAGACAAATGGCTTGGTCACTGTCTTCGGTCCATCCCCTCCAGGGTCGCTAGGGTTGGCTGCTGTCGGAAGACAGGCTACTGGGCTAGATGGACCTTTGGTCTGACCCAGTATGGCCATTCTAAGCTCAGGGCTCAGGGTCGGGGGTCTCAGTGGACCACCTTGATTTTCATTCACACCTGCCCCTGGGTGGCCAGGCTGGCAGCTCTCCTGCCCTAGGTGGCCACTTTCCTGTGCCTAGTGCGGAGGTTGTGGATGAGGTCCACGATGTCCGCACTAGACAAGGCAGGTGCCCGCCTCTTGCGGTCCCGGGCAAGCTCCCGGGAGCCGCCAGCCTGGTCCCGGGAAGAGGGGGAGGGCTGGGGGGCATCGGGTGGCTGGCTCGAGCCGTGCTAGGTGCAGGGTTTGCTGGCTGGGTGCTGGCAGGCTTGCACCTGGCACGGGCACAGTAGCCAGCCCGTGGCCCTTTAAAGGGGCCAGGGCCGGGAGTGGGGCATACGAGTTTCCCTGGTGTTGGCCAGAGTGGCCACCAGGGAAAGCTGGGGAGGGCTAGCCTCCCACTAGTTCGAATTAAGGGGCTACACACCCCTTAATTCGAACTAGTAAATTCGAACTAGGCTTAGTCCTCGTAGAATGAGGTTTACCTAGTTCGAACTAAGCGCTCCGCTAGTTCGAATTAAGTTCAAACTAGCGGAGCGCTTGTGTAGCGCCTATCAAAGTTAATTTGAACTAACGTCCGTTAGTTCGAATTAACTTTGTAGTGTAGACATACCCCTAGAGAGCAATGGAACAGCTGTTGCTGCTCTGCTGGGGACGCTTCGTCCCTGCAGGAGTGGCATCAGCTGTTCCCTAGCTCTCTAGGAGAAGCTGCTGCTGCTCCTGCCTGGAAGCGTCCCGGCAGCAGCTTCTACTAGAGATCAAGGGAACAGCTGCTGCTGCTCCTGCCTGGAAGAGTCACGACAGGAGCGGCAGCAGCAGCTCCTGGAGAGCAACGGAACTGCTGATGCTGCTCTGCCAGGGACACTTCGTCCCCACAGGAGCGACATCAGCTGTTCCGTTGCTCTCTACAGTAGAGTCCGTATCATCCAAAATATTCGGTAATCCGACCATGTTTAGGTCGGCTGATAGGGACTCTACTGTAGAAAAGATTTCTGAATTCACTGTGAAAAGAATGATAGGAATTGGTGATTAGTTAGTAGGTGCTTAATGACTGAAATGTCATTGACTATACCATTAAAACAATAAAATGATCTATCTATCCATCTATGAGGATGCCAGGATATTTTCTCTGTATTAATAGAATGGGGAAGAGTTAATAAATAATTCTTCCACAGTATAAAAGGCTTCTTCATTTTCATTTACTGATTTTTAAACTCCCTTAAAATTAACATTGGAATATTATTAAAATGCAGATGTGCCTGTGAAGTATAGTACAACATCTGTCATCATATTTTGCTAAATATCCATAGACATTAGTATTTCAAGATTTTGAATGCAATTTCCTAAGAGGGACAAGGCATATAAAGCAGTTATTATTATATAGTTACTTCAGGAGTCCGCACTAAGGGGGATTTAAAAGTGGTGGCGCCCGGCAAGATACAAATGAAGCCCAGGATATTTAAATCCCGGGCTTAATTTACAACTTTGAATGCCTACATTAGCCACCCTAGTTCGAACTAGGGTGGCAGTGTAGACATATCCTTAGTTATAAAACTGAATCTTTCCCAACTTAGTTTTTAGATGCATGAGTTGTGAAGGAGGAATTTAAACACAAACCAGAGCTGCTAACTATTCATCAGGGAAGCATCTTATCCACACAGTCAGGATTCCTTTACCATGCTTTTACATTGAGGCATGCAACCTTTTGTGCTTACAGTTCAATTCCCAAACACTGTGTAATCCAGTACCATTTGCCTGACTAGTTTTTCTTTAGGGATATAATGAAAGAGCAAATCTTACTTCTATTTCTATTATTCAACGCATCTTATATGGCATATCCTTCCACTTTGGAAACTAAGAATTTAACCTTATACTGTGGCAATACTTGCTCAGAAAAACAGAATGCACTACAGGATAAGGTCACTCTTTTTTCAGGCAAAACTTCCACTTGCTTTCACGGGAGTTTGCAAGAATTTAATAAAGGACATCAAGGTCTGAAACAAGGAAACAGGGAATCTATGCCTACACTTATTTTCTATGGCCTTAATATCAACAACTAATTATTTAATAAATTGTTCAAATTAAATTCTTCAAATTAAATATCTGTCTGCTTCAGAACTCATCCCACTGTAACATGGGAATAACTCCACTGAAATAAATAAAGTCACACCAGTATAATGCAAGTGTATGTGAGATTACAATCTGGCCTTCTGCCTCTCTATTACTCTGAATATTTCTATATTCCCAGGTGACTGTATCCTGACACATAATGTACAGAAGAATTAAAAAAAAATACACATTGACGATATTACAGAGAAGAGTAAGCTTGTTTTGTCTACTTTGGAATCCTGTCAAACGTCATAGGTTCTACAGTTCAGCTAAAATACAAATAACAGTTGGGTTCTAGCAGCATTTATGAAAGATTGTGTAGAAGCAGCAGAGAAGGGGTTAAGGGATTAAAATTCTAAGGAAACATAGATATAGTAGGCCCACAAACTTCTGCAAGATTTTAACTGCATCTTCTCAGGAAAGAGATCTAGGTATTATTATAGAAAGCTCAATTATTACCTATATTCAACATGGAGCAGTGGTCAAAAAAGGAAACGTGATGTTTGAATGAATAAAAAATGGAATGTAGATTAATATGGAACAATTGTATTATCATCATATAAACTAATGCTCTTTTTCTGCTTTAAATTTTGGGATTTCTGTGCCCCTCTGGCTCCACTCATCTAAAGAAGTGGGTTGTACCCGTGAAAGCTTATGATACTATATATTTTTTGTTAGTTTCTAAGGGTATGTCTACACTACCCCGCTAGTTCGAACTAGCAGGGGTAATGTAGTCATCTGCAGTTGCAAATGAAGCCCGGGATTTGAATTTCCCGGGCTTCATTTACATAAAGCCGGCCGGCGCCATTTTTAAATGCCAGCTAGTTCGACCCCTGTGCCGCACGACTACACGTGGCACGGAGTAGCTCGTTTCGATTAGGCTTCTAATCCGAACTAGCTGTACTCCTCATGGAACTCCTCGCGGCACGGGGTTCGAACTAGCCAGCATTTAAAAATGGCGCTGGCTGGCTTCATGCAAATGAAGCCCGGGAAATTCAAATCCCGGGCTTCATTTGCAACTGCGGATGACTACATTACCCCCGCTAGTTCAAACTAGCGGGGTAGTGTAGACATACCCTAAGGTGCTACAGGGCCAATCATTTTTAAGTTCACATAAACTAATGATATAGCTTTATCTGGAAGGTTATGTGTAGTACTGGTACCCCATCACAGACAGGATATTGCAAAATTAGTGGCGAGTCAGTGAAATTGAAACTGGAAGATTACAAATTTCAAATTGATAAATTTCAAATAACATATAGTTAGGTTGTGCAACTCATTGCCAAAAGATAATCATTGGGAAAAGAACTTAACTTCAAAAATATTTTATGTAGATAACAAGAATATCCTGAGTTAAATACTAACAAACAGAAAATATTGGAAGGGAAATAAAACCTCAAATTTCATGTGAACTCTCACTGTTAGTACTCAGGATGAGATATTTCTCATGGGCAGATTACCCCTATATTTGCCTTGCACTTTCTCCTGAAGTATCTGATTTTGGCCACTATCAGAAACAGGGTTCTGAACTTGGTGGACCACAGGTCTGACCCACTATGCATTGAAGTTTTCTTCAATTAAGAAGCATCCGATTAATTGAAATCAAAATTTGGCTCATATGCATGACATCCTGTTGTCGCTGTGCAGCTTCTGGGGGATGTACTTCTACTCTTCTATTCTCAAAGCCTAATGCTTAATATAGGCTTTCATTAAAACCACTCAATCACTTTCAGAAGAAACAAGAATTTAAATTAGAAGAGGAAATATCTGAATCAGTGTCCATAAACCCAAAATATTTTATGAGGTCTGCAAAACCTCACATTTGTGAACTGCTACTGCAGAAAATATGTAACTTAAAGGAAGCTGAATATAAGCAGAGGATAAAGTGATTGATGTATATTAGAGACCAGACTGAGCCACAAAGTTTGGGTCTGGATCTAGATTTGATCTTCCCTAAGTTCAGATCCAGTGTATTAGTTCAGCCTATTGCAGAGAGAGGAACCATTTGCTAGACATGACCTTTCCCAAATGTGTGGGTATTTGGATCTGGAGATCTGGCTCTTCTCTACTAGAGTTTGCACATTACTTTGGCGAGAGCTTAAAATATTCTTCAGGAACCCTTGGGGGGAAATTGCTATATCAATATAAGATGGTAAACATTTGCTGACAGTAAGAATTAATTGTATGAATTTTCTCATTCTTTAGCTTTTCATAGACCAGCTGCTAGCAGGAATGTCCCACCCTTCCTGTTTCTAGATTCTAAGCTTAACTTTCCTGCTTACTTTATTTTTCAGATTTTACTTGCTTGAACTTTATTCCAGCCCATTTGTTTAGTTACTTGAATGCAGGCCACAGTTCTTTAGTCTGCCACATATTTATATTTATTGGTAAATTGCTTGTTGCTGCTATTAAAAAAAAAAAAGCACTGACAATATAAGATCAGTGTCACAGGGTCACACGCCCCTTTGGGAGGGGAAATTATGGCCTGGTGCCCGAGTCTGTATTGCCCCCTCCCTGGGTTAAATGCGGCCTAGTGGCCGACTCTGTACTGCCCCCTGTCTGGAGGTCAATATGGCCTAGTAGCCGAGTCTGTACAGCCCCCTGTCTGGGGGTTAATGTGGCCTAGAATTACTGTATTATTTCCAAATGGCGCCCCTCTTGGGGGTGTCAGAGTAGGAGGGTAGGGGAGCCCGGGACCCCCCTCTTCACTGGGCCCCAGCCCAGGGCCCTATCAGCGGTGGGTGGCTTCCACCACTGGCTTGGCAGGGAGTTGTCCCCGAAGCACGCCGAGTTCTCCAGGTGATCTCCTGCCCTGTACCCTGGGCTGCTTCCTACCCTCGCCTACTGGCTGGCCCCGTTCATACCTGGACTGGTGAATGTGCCAGTGGCTGTACTTGGCCCAGTGTTGGCGACAGTGGTGGCTGGCGTCGTAGCAGTTGGCGTTGCAGCTGTGGCGGTAGCTTGTGACAGGTGCGGTGGCCACAGGGGTGGCTGCAGCGGCTGTGGCTCCGGCCGGTGTAGTGGCTCTGGAGGCAGCTGTGGCAGCTCAGGCAGCGACTGCAGCTCCAGTAGTGACTGCAGCTCCAGTTGGTGTGGCTGCTCCGACTGATCCCGCAGAGGTGGTTGCTCCTCAGGTCTGGCAGGAGCTCGTTCCCCTTCAGTGGTCAGCCTTGACTGAGCTGCTCCACTGGCCTTTATACTGACCCTGCATCTGGAGCATGCCCAGCAGGGCCGCAGGGGAGGGGCCTTCTCAGCCCAGCAAGCCTGGTTAACTACTTCACTGCCAGTGTGGGGTTGGCGTACCCTGTCACAGTCACTTATCTCCCTTCTCTGCCTTCTGTTTGGATGTACAGTAGCTTCCTGCCATAAAGCAGGTCTGCTGAAAATTGCACTGTAACTTAAAAAATATTTTGCTGAAAATATCCAAACTATGTGGTTTATTCAAATAGTTTTCCTTCTACAATTCTATGCCCCTGTCCTTATAACTTGAATTAGTGGAAGTTAATTGCTAGTTTCGTCCTTTGCAGCCAAGGGGAGCTGCAGGAAGTGGCATGGGCTGGGCTACCACCTCCCACTGCTCCGCTTGGCTGCAAAGAGCGAAACAGAGTCAATGGTAGCCACGAGGCTCCGAGGCTGCGGTGCCAGCAAATAAACAAACTGGGGCAGCCAGTTAATGTGTTTCTGTAAGTGATTCCACGGAACATTTTCAGAAACCCTGGGTTAAAGGAATCTCTTCAGCTTTTATTAGTTTGGAATAAGGAGAAAACAATCTTAGCAGTTCTGTATAATCTTCCTTAAAAATAAGAAATAACTTGCGACTGTTCATAGTACCCTACAGGGAGATTTGGGGGCTCTTTCATTTGCAGTCTGTGGCTGTAAATGATGCCATAAAAATTCATCACAGCAAGAATCTTAGAAAATGTCTGTTGTACATTGGACTTGAAGTCAGAATTCAAAAACATCAGCACAGCTGTAAAATGTCACTTAACTGGCAGACCCTTCAAGATAGATGCTTTTACAGCTGAGTCACTTAATTAATAGGTAAAGTTTGCATATTTAATCATAGACAAACAAGAGCCAGTCCCATTGGGAAAGAAATCCTACAATCGAGAGGGGAGTAAAGAAAGAGTTCACTTTTTATATGCTGAGTAAGTCAGGGTGTTTGCGGCAGATCTTTTTAATAAAAAATGACACATTTTCCCACCACTCAGATTGATCAAAATCAGCACCCATTCTTTTCTTCTCTTTCTTAAATTTCTTTACTTTTCTTTTCAGAGAAGTCCTGTAGGCTCCATTGTCTTCTCCCAGTCACTCCTGGGGTATGGCGTAGAGGATGTCATTGAAAGCAAAATATGCAGCAAGGCAGCACCATGGGAGGCTGCTAGAAGAGGATATATTGTGGTTCACAGACAGGTTCAGTGGCTTAGAAGGCTGACCCCGGACTTGTATGAACATCAGTTCAGTGAGCATCTCTATTAAAGAATGCTCCTATTCTTATGGTGTACCACTTACTCCATGAATGGGTTCATCAATGTCTATTCAATGCCTGCTCCTCCAGTGCCCAAAGAAATTCAAAATGTTCCTGGTATCTCCCGCTCTTCCATATAAATAGGTCCTCCAGAGTCTTTATCTATTGATCTCTAGAATGCTGCTCCTGCTCTTCCAATAGAAAGATTACCCTCTCAGTAGCTAAAAGTTCTACCAGTTCAAAGACAAGTTTGCAGCATTTATATATAGAGAGAGAACTTTGGAAGAAGATGAGAAAAATTATAATGAATCAATGTTTGAAACCTCAAAAATGTGACCTAAAATAGCTATTCCATGGATAACAATATCACAGTTTCCAAGTCTGACTTATTAGGGCTAAAATCAAGTCCCTCTGGACATCCTTGGGAAAGGTGGGGGAAGAGGGAATTCCTAGTTTTAATGGTATAAATTTCTAATTTCTAGCCATAATAGTTTGCAAGATATAGGCCCTTAAATCTTTCATTGTCCATGGCTAATATTTGCCTCTTTTGAGCCTTGGAGAAATGTATTTGGCAGGGAGAAATTACATATATAAGAGTATGAAGAGGAAGTAAATTATTTTTGGTAGATTTCTCCCGCACACTCTTTTCTTCCTTTAAATGGTGGATGCTCAAAGATTTCAAATATTATGAGTTCCAGCTGAAATGGATTAGTGAGCGGAGTGCAGGTGTGGAGTGCAGATGAGGTGGTCAAAGGTACATGATGAATAAACATCTGTGATGGATTCTGAGGTAAAGCAAGAATAGCTCCATGGAATCCAGTGGTGTTACTCTGTAAACACAAAATAAGTGAATCCATTATCTAGCCAAAAATATTTTAGCAGCTTTGCGGATGTCACAATAATAACCAATGCTCCAATACACTGTCCAGAGGCCCAGGGAAATGATGTTTTGGCTCAGGCCCCATGTGGGTGGCTATCTGTCAACTGCAGCTGTGTAGTGAAAGGGTTGGAATGTCCTCTGAGTAAGACTGGTTGCAGAGCTCTGGGGACTAAAATAGTGGGAGGTTCTTGAAATATAAAAGTATCATTTGGTAATGAAAAAGAAATTTCATTAATACTTAGACATACAGCAAGGAAACATGAAAATAACCCAAAACACGGTTGCTATTTATTATGTTAAAGAAAGCAAACAAATCCCAAAACAAATTCAGTGTGTTTCACAAAAATCTCACTTTTTCAAATGGGTTGTTTTATGGGGAGAACATAAAAAGAACGTAAGAACGGCCGTACTGGGTCAGACCAAAGGTCCATCTAGCCCAGTATCCTGTCTACCGACAGTGGCCAGCATCAGGTACCCCAGAGAGGGTTGACCAAAGACAATGATCAAGCAATTTGTCTCCTGCCATCCCTCTCCAGCCTCTGACAAACAGAAGCCAAGGACACCATTTTATCCCCTGACTAATAGCCTTTTATGGACCTAACCTCCATGAATTTATCCAGCTTCTTGTTAGCCGACGGTTAGGGCAGTGTGTGTGTGTGTATGTATGTTTCTGAGAAAAGGTTTAACGTCCGTGTTTTTACTGCTAGGACCGGGGTCCCGTCGCAGAGGGTGGCCAGCAGGCCAACAGACGCCCCGTTATATAGGAAGAGCTTATTACACCTTAGATTTTAGCTGCTAGAACACAGGGGTTCCTTCGCAGCGGGCAGCCTAGGAAAGGCTGAAAAGGTGCCCCAACGGATCTTGTCACCTGGGAGTGACACAGATCCAAACGCCCAAGCTCTCCCTATGTCTGTCCCTTTATGACCAGCTGAAGTTCTTTTAAATTGTGCTTGGTTCTGTTACAGCAACTGGAGGAGTTAGGTTAAAGCTTAAACAGTTACAGGTTTATTAAAGAAGCTTATAAATCATATGGTTACAATGGCTATTGCTCTATTTTTTAAATGCTAGCAAATATATATATAGATCTTAAAATGATTACAGGAAAAAGGTAAAGATAGAAAATAGAAATAATGGTACCAAGTGACAGCTTAATCTTTAAAGAGCTCTAACACTATGTATATATACTTAAACAAAGGACCACATCCAGGTAAAATTTTTACCCCTTTCTGTGCCTCTCGACTTCAGCGTGTCAGGCCAGGGCCGGTCTCTCAATTCCTAGGAAAGACGAATATGAGGTGGGCGTCCCCTCTGGAACCTCGGGAGATCAAACACCTAACCCGACCAGCAGATAGATGGTAGATTGACACTTAGAAAAAATGCGCTGCTGGACCCATCTATATACCCCTGAGGGCCCGTATCCTCTTTTTTTATTTAAAATGCCGAATTGTACTGGTCCGTTTTGTGGCGCCAGTTCTTACAAGCAAGTTTCAAGTTAATTTACACTTGCAAGAGAAATAACTAAATTGTAAGTACTAGACATTTTTTTACTGGGCGAGAGATTCCTCCCCCCGCGAATGGCTGTGTGTTCGTATCAATATGGGTTTAAGTCAAGGGCACTCCTTGGCAGCCTCTTGGTCAGCAATTGGCGTATCTTTGTTTACAGCCATTCATGGTCACAGCAGCCTGGGCCTTCTGCTCTGTGTGCCCTGTATGCTCCAGGCAAGCAAAAATGGATGTTACAGGGGGGTTCCTGTCTGGCTACACTTCTCTTTAAACTCAATTATAGTCCTAGCCTTCACCGCCTCCTCTGGCAAGGAGTTCCACAGGTTGACTACATGCTGTGTGAAGAAGAACTTCCTTTTATTAGTTTTAAACCTGCTACCCATTAATTTCATTTGGTGTCCTCTAGTTCTTCTATTATGGGAACTAATAAATAACTTTTCTTTATCAGCCCTCTCCACACCACTCATGATTTTATAGACCTCTATCATATCCCCCCTCAGTCTCCTCTTTTCTAAACTGAAAAGTCCCAGTCTCTTTAGCCTCTCCTCATATGGGAGAACTCAGACTACCAGTCAGAAGGGAATGGTACAGAGTATACTGGACTATAAACATCCTTTAAAGGAACAAGGACTTCAGTTTTTCTTAAAATTGTTGATTTCAATATACCTCACAAAGGGTACACACTTGAATGATATCCTAGGACCAATAACAATGGGTCACTGTTCAAGTAATAATGTTAATTAGTGTAACATGGGCATATCAGATGTTTCAGATGTTCAAAAAGCACAAAAAACTTCATACTGTTGCTCTGTTTTGGTGTTTTGCATTGCAAAAAGACACAGATTTAACCTAAAGTATTTTTAAAAAATGGTATTGAACTTCCATGACATCCTTTCAAAAGAACAGAATTAAAGAGGATAATTTTAGCTGGAATATTCCAATAACTCTTCTGTTTAGCAGAATGAAGATACTAAACAAATGTTTAAAAATGAAAATGATAGTAGTGAACTCTCTAAGGGTACATCTACACTAGCCCCCTAGATCGATCTAGGGAGGCTAATGAGGGTGACCAATATTGCAAATCAAGCCCGGGATTTAAATATCCCGCACTTGATTTGCATGTTCCCGGCCAGTCGCAATTTTAGAAATTGACTAGCCCGAAGTAACTGCCCGCATCTATATGCGGCAGTGAAACAGGATTCCGATTTAAAGCCCTAACTCGAATTAGCTGGTATTCCTCCTGCAATGAGGTTTACCAGCTAATTCAACTTATGGGCTTTATATCGGAATCCCGTTTCACTGCCACATGTAGATGTGGGCAGTTACTTTGGGCTAGTCAATTTCTAAAATGGTGACTGGCCGGGAACATGCAAATCAAGTGCGGGATATTTAAATCCCGGGCTTGATTTGCAATTTCAGTTGCCCTCATTAGCCTCCCTAGATCGATCTAGGGGGCTAGTGTAGACGTACCCTAAGAAAACACAGTAGACTAAAGCTGTTAAGAATTAAAAGAGAAATCTGAGAATCTGAAAGGTGCTGAGAATCCACCACTCCCTTTGGTTGAACTGTAGTTTCATTGACCATACATTCATAAGAAGTCACCATATGTATCATACACAAGCTATTTCACTTTAAAAATATATGTATGCAGGACTTTGGCATGAATTCAACAGAAGCAGCACTTTTGAAAATCAGGCCAGATTTATTAATGAAAACTAATACTGAATTAGGAGTGTATAATTAGGTGTCTACATTTGAAAATTTGAGGTACAGCATTTTATCTCCATTCTGAAGGATTATTTAATATAAGGATTTAATTTTCTTTTAAATATTACAGGATGAGTTTTAAAAATGACTATAGAAAAGTCATCTTTTTTCAAAAAAAATTCACAGGACTTTCCCATTAAGACTGGCTGCATTCAGGGTCTGCACTTTCATCAACACCACTTCATGATCAATTGCCAAACCCACCACTCTAGCTGACTGAGCTGTATGTTAACTGCCTATAAATTCATAAGCAATCATCAGATGTATAACAGAAAAGATATTCCACAGTGAATGTAATGGCAAGGGTCATATCCTACTTTAACAATATAGAAATTATTTTAAACTAAAAAAAAAAAAAAAAAAACTGCTGAGAGATCTTCAGCATAGTCACCCAGACTCCATGCCCAGATCATGCTCATCAACCCATGCCATCAAAGCTCTTTCTGGATTATAGTAACAATAGTCTGAGGGTCATCAAATAGACTTGAAATTTAGTTTTATTTATAGTCAAGCAATAATAAAAATATATTATTTATTTATAGATTATCCTATTTTGAACTCATTTGTAATGACATATAAACTCACAAAAACAATCGTAGGAATTGATCAAATTAGCTAGCTCCTAAGATGTTGAGTGCTGGTAACACTGTTTAATTTTACTCACATGCAAGCTATAAATATTTTCCCATTGACGACAGATGAAAAATGTTCTATTGCATCAAAAATGATTAAGATACAACATTGATATACATATTTATTGGTAATTTTGTAATCCCCGGTGATATGACCATTTATATTAACTATTATTATACAATGTCATTGTATGAACATTTGAGTGTGTTTTTCTTCTGCACAAACTACAAAATTGGCAAGGCCTCAAGTGATGCAGAATGAGAACTATGAACTACATTAGAACAGGGGGAAAATTTGGTCTTCAGAAACATGTCATGTCTCCTATATTCTCTTTTAACTTTAGTTTTGGCTGCCACTGATGTACTATAAAAAAGGGAGAATATGGCGAATGAAGTGCATAGCCCTTTCTTGGGATATAAATAAAATTCCTAAAACAGCTGAATAGTTCCACCCCTTTTCTCTATTCTCTATTTCAAAATTTTAAAAAAATCAGTGAGGAAGAAAACAAGTATAGAAAATATTAATAATTAGTACTTGTCAGATTTTTTTTCTGTCAAAGTTCTTTTTCTGATAGAAAAGTGAGGTTTTGATAAAATGAACATCGTCATGGAAAACATCTGTTTTCCTCAATACTTTTCATTTTTTCCTGGAAAATTTTCAATTTTGGCTCATTCAGTGCCTCAACAAGATGTTGATGTTTTCCAGAGAAATCCCTCCCCCCATTTCCCAATTAGTTCTAGTATAAGTACTTAGTACTCATACAGGATGAAACTGTGACATTTACAGTCTTGCACTGAGGGTCATGCAGAGCTGCATTGATCCAGGAGGATCATTTGGTGATATTTACAATCAGGAAGGCACAGTACTGAAAATATAATTATTTTGTGCCTTTAAGCATATTGTTTCCCTGTTTTTGATGTGGTCAGTATGCATGATGTGGAGATGGAGCCGTATACCCACATATACACTTATCCCTTCCAATTAGACCTGATCTATACTAGAAAAGATATACTACAGGTTAAACCTCTCTAATCCGGCACCCTTAGAACCTAACTGGCTCTGAATGAGAGAATTTTCTGGACTACGAGAGGTCAATACTGTCTAGCAGCATTAACAACACTTACATTGCTTACTGGGCTATTAGAGGACATTTAGGGCTAAATTAAAGCTAAATAACAGCACTGAGAGCTAGGACTGGTGGTTGTAAACAAATTTTATGCGACCATGGGAAACTTGGCCACAACCATGAAAAGTAGACATGCGGCTAAGATCATTCCAGACCACAGATGTTTCTAGATGAGAGAGTTCTGGATTAGAGAGGTTCAAACTGTAGTAGACTTATAGAATCATAGAACCTGGGGGTAGTCTACACTACAGCGCTAATTCGAACTAACTTAGTTTGAATTAGTTAATTCGAACTAAGCTAATTTGAACTAACGCGTCTAGAACTAAAAACTAGTTCGAATTAGCGTTTTGCTAATTCGAACTAGCATGTCCACATTAAGTGGACCCTGAACCGGGCTTAAGGATGGCCGGAAGCAGTGCCGGCAGGGCATCAGAGGAGGATTTAGAGCGTGGAGATGCTGTCTCAGGCTAGCCGAGGGCTGTGCTTAAAGGGTCCCGACCCCCACCCCGGACAGACAGTTCTCAGGGGTGCACCGCTTGCAAACCAGTCCTGGCTTGGAGTGCCCGGAGTGCCCACACTGGGCACATCACAGCACTCGGCCATCAGACCGGCTGCACTTGCCGCAGGCTGCCATCTGAGGAGAGGGGGCAATTGGGGGGCTGCAGGAGAGCTTCCACCCCCAGAAGCCCGCAGAGCCAGCCCAGTCCTCCCCATCGGGGGCTCGTACCCCATTCCTCCCTCACCTCCTTCCACTTACCCCTCCCTAGCCCCTTTTCTTGATGTACAAAATAAAGGACAATTGTGTTCAAAAATAGAATCTCTCTTTATTGAACAAAACTGGGGGAGACTGGGAAAAGGAGGTGGGAGAGGGGAAGAGAGAGGCTGGGAGAGGGGAGGGCAACTACAATGATCAGAGGTTGGGAACAGGTCCCATATAACGAGAGGCTAAAGAGACTGGGACTTTTCAGCTTAGAAAAGAGGAGACAGAGGGGGGACAGGATAGAGGTCTCTAAAAGAGGAAACAGGAGTGGGGTGGAGAGGGTGCATACAGAAAAGTTCTTCATTAGTTCCCATAAAGAAGGACTAGAGGACACCAAAGGAAAGGAATGGGTAGCAGGCTTCAAACTAATAACAGAAAGTTCTTCTTCACAAAGCAAAGAGTCAACCTGTGGAACTCCTTGCTGCAGGAGGCTGTGAAGGCTAGAACTAGAACAGAGTTTAAAGAGAAGTGAGATCAAGTCATGGAGGTTGGGTCCATGGAGTGCTATTAGCCAGGGGGTAGGAGTAGTGTCCCTGCCCAAGGTTTGTGGAAGGCTGGAGAGGGATGGCACGAGACAAATGGCTTGGTCACTGTCTTCGGTCCATCCCCTCCAGGGTCCCTAGGGTTGGCCGCTGTCGGAAGACTGGCTACTGGGCTAGATGGACCTTTGGTCTGACCCAGGACGGCCATTGTAAGCTCAGGGCTCAGGGTCGGGGGTCTCAGTGGACCCCCTTGATTTTCACGCACACCTGCTCCTGGGTGGCCAGGCTGGCAGCTCTCCTTGCCTAGACGGCCGCTTTCCTGTGCCTAGTGCGGAGATCGTGGACGAGGTCCACGATGTCCGCTCTAGACCAGGTGGGTGCCCACCTCTTGCGGTCCCGGGCAAGCTCCCGGGAGCTGCCAGCCTGGTCCTGGGAAGAGGGGGAGGGCTGGGGGGCAACGGGTGGTTGGCTCGAGCCGTGCCAGGTGCAGGGTCTGCTAGCTGGGTGCTGGCAGGTTTGCAACTGGCATGGGCACCGTAGCCAGCCCGTGCCCCTTTAAGGGTTCCGGGGCCGGGAGGGGGGCAATAGAGTTTCCCTGGTGTTGGCCAGAGTGGCCACCAGGGAAACCTGGGGAGGGCTAGCCTCCCACTAGTTCGAATTACGGGGCTATACACCCCTTAATTCGAACTAGCTAATTCGAACTAGGCATAATCCTCGTAAAATGAGGTTTTCCTAGTTCGAACTAAGCGCTCCGCTAGTTCGAATTAAGTTCAAACTAACGGAGCGCTAGTGTAGCGCCTATGAAAGTTAGTTCGAACTAACGTGTGTTAGTTCGAACTAACTCTGTAGTGTAGACATACCCATAGAGTTGGAAGAGACCTCAGAAGGTCATCAAGTCCAGCCCCCTGCTCTAGGCAGGACCAATCCCAACTAAATCAACCCAGCCAGGGCTTTGTCAAGCCGAGACTTAAACACCTCTAGGGATGGAGACTCCACTACTTCCCTAGGTAACCCATTCCAGTGCTTCGCTACCCTCCTAGTGAAATAGTTTTTCCTAATATCCAACCTGGACCTCTCCCACCACAATTTGAGACCATTGCTCCTTGTTCTGCCATCTGTCACTACTGAGATCGGCCTCTCTCCATCCTCTTTTGAACCTCCCTTCAGGAAGTTGAAGGCTGCTATCAAATCCCCCCTCACTCTTCGCTTCTGCAGACTAAACAAACCCAACTCCCTCAGCCTTTCCTGATAAGTCATATGCTCCAGACCCCTAATCATTTTGGTTGCCCTCCGCTGGACCCTCTTCAATGCGTCCACATCCTTTTTGTAGTGGGGGGCCCAGAACTGGACACAATACTCCAGATGTGGCCTCACCAAAGCTGATAAAGGGGAATAATCACATCTCTGGATCTGCTGGCAATGCTCCTCTTAATGCAACCTAATATGCCATTAGCCTTCTTGGCTACAAGGACACACTGTTGACTCATATCCAACTTCTCATCCACTGTAACCCCCAGGTCCTTTTCTGTAGAACTATAACTTAACTGGTTGGTCCCCAGCTTGTAACTATGCTTGGGATTCTTCCGCCCTAAGTGCAGGACTCTGCACTTGTCCTTGTTGAAACTCATCAGATTTCTTGTGGCCCAATCCTCCAATTTGTCTAAGTCACTCTGTACCCTATCTCTGCCCTCAAGAGTATCTACCTCTCCTCCTAGCTTAGTGTCATCCGCAAACTTGCTGAGGGTGCAATCCATCCCCTCATCCAGGTCATTAATAAAGATATTGAACAAAACCGGTCCTAGAACCGAACCTTGGGGCACCCCGCTAGAAACCGACCACCATCCTGACATTGAGCCGTTGATCACTACCCGCTGGGCCCAGCCTTCTAGCCATCTTTCTATCCATCTTACTGTCCATTTATCCAATCCACATTCCCTTAACTTGCTGGCAAGAATATTATGGGAGACCGTATCAAAAGCCTTGCTAAAATCAAGGTATATCACTTCCACTGACTTTCCCACGTCCACAGAGCCAGTTACCACATCACAGAAGCTAATCAGATTGGTCAGGCACAACTTGCCCTTTGTGAATCCATGCTGACTATTCCTAATCAATTTCCTCTCTTCCAGGTGCCTCAAAATAGATTCCTTAAGGATCCCTTCCATGATTTTTCCAGGAACCGAGGTAAGACTGACCAGCCTATAGTTCCCTGGATCGTCCTCCTTCCCTTTTTTGAAGATGGGCACTACATTTGCCTTTTCCCAATCATCCGGGATGTCTCCCGATTGCCATAACTTTTCAAAGATAATCGCCAAAGGCTCCTCAATGACATTTGCCAACTCCCTCAGTACCCTCGGATGCATTAAGTCCAGACCCATGGATTTGTGTACGTTTAGCTTTTCTAAATAGTTCCTAACTTATTCTTTACCCACCAAGGGCTGTCCATCTTCATCCCATCTTGCGTCCCTTAGTGCATTAGTCCAGGAGCCCACCTTGTCCGTGAATACAGAGGCAAAGAGAGCATTGAGTACTTCAGCTTTTCCCACATCATCTGTCACTAGGGGTATGTCTACACTACCACCCTAGTTCAAACTAGGGTGGTTAATGTAGACAAGCCAAGTTGCAAATGAAGCCCGGGATTTAAATATCCCGGGCTTCATTTGCATCTTGCCGGGCGCCACCATTTTTAAAGCCCCGGTAGTTCGGACTCCGTGCCCGCGGCTACACGTGGCACGGAGTAGGTAGTTTGAATTAGGCTTTCTAATTCGAACTACCGGTACACCTCGTTCCACGAGGAGTAACGGTACTTCGAATTAGAAAGCCTAATTCGAACTACCTACTCCGTGCCGCTTGTAGCCGCGGGCACGGAGTCTGAACTACCGGGGCTTTAAAAATGGCGGCGCCCGGCAAGATACAAATGAAGCCCGGGATATTTAAATCCCGGGCTTCATTTGCAACTTCGGTTGCCTACATTAACCACCCTAGTTTGAACTAGGGTGGTAGTGTAGACATACCCTAGGTTACTTCCTTCATCCAGTAGGGGCCACATACCCTCTCTGATCACCTTCTTCTTATTAACATGCCTGTAGAAACCTTTCTTGTTATCCTTCACATCCTTAGCCAGTCGCAATTCCATTTGCGCTTTCGCCTTCCTGATAACCCCCCGACATTTTCGAGCTATACATTTAAACCCCTCCCTGGTCATTTGTCCAAGTTTCCACTTTTTGTAAGCTTCCTTTTTGTGCTTAAGTTCACCAAGGATTTCCCCTGTAAGCCAATCCGGTCTCCTATCATGTTTGCCTCTCTTGCTACGTGTTGGGATGGTTTCTTTCTGTGCCTTCAATAAGGCTTCTTTAAAATACTGCCAGCTGTCCTGGATTCCTTTTCCTTTCATGTTAACATCCTAGGGGATTCTGCCCATAAGGTCTCTCAGGGTATGTCTACACTACAAAGTTAATTCGAACTAACAGATGTTAGTTCGAATTAACTTTGATAGGCGCTACACTAGTGCTCCGCTAATTCGAACTTAATTCGAACTACTGGAGCGCTTAGTTCGAATTAGGTAAACCTCATTCTACGAGGACTAAGCCTAGTTCGAACTTACTAGTTCGAATTAAGGGGTATGTAGCCCCTTAATTCGAACTAGTGGGAGGCTAGCCCTCCCCAGCTTTCCCTAGTGGCCACTCTGGCCAACACCAGGGAAACTCTATTGCCCCCCTCCCGGCCCCGGACCCCTTAAAGGGGCACGGGCTGGCTACGGTGCCCATGCCAGTTGCAAACCTGCCAGCACCCAGCTAGCAGACCCTGCACCTGGCACGGCTCGAGCCAGCCACCATATGCCCCCCAGCCCTCCCCCTCTTCCCGGGACCAGGCTGGCGGCTCCCGGGAGCTTGCCCGGGACCGCAAGAGGTGGGCACCCGCCTGGTCTAGTGCGGACATCGTGGACCTCGTCCACGACCTCCGCACTAGGCACAGGAAAGTGGCCGTCTAGGGCAGGAGAGCTGCCAGCCTGGTCACCCAGGAGCAGGTTTGCATGAAAATCAAGGGGGTCCACTGAGACCCCCGACCCTGAGCCCTGAGCTTAGAATGGCCATATTGGGTCAGACCAAGGGTCCATCTAGCTCAGTAGCCTGTCTGCTGACAGCGGCCAACCCTAGGGACCCTGGAGGGGATGGACCAAAGACAGTGACCAAGCCATTTGTCTCGTGCTATCCCTTTTCCAGCCTTCCACAAACTTCGGGCAGGGACACCACTCCTACCCCCCTGGCTAATACCACTCCATGGACCCAACCTCCATGACTTGATCTCACTTCTCTTTAAACTCTGTTCTAGTTCTAGCCTTCACAGCCTCCTGCAGCAAGGAGTTCCACAGGTTGACTCTTTGCTTTGTGAAGAAGAACTTTCTGTTATTAGTTTGAAGCCTGCTACCCATTCCTTTCCTTTGGTGTCCTCTAGTCCTTCTTTATGGGAACTAATGAAGAACTTTTCTGTATGCACCCTCTCCACCCCACTCGTGCTTTTATAGACCTCTATCATATCCCCCCTCCATCTCCTCTTTTCTAAGCTGAAAAGTCCCAGTCTCTTTAGCCTCTCTTCATACGGGACCTGTTCCAAACCCCACATCACTGTAGTTGCCCTCCCCTCTCCCAGCCTCTCTCTTCCCCTCTCCCACCTCCTTTTCCCAGTCTCCCCTAGCTTTGTTCAATAAAGAGAGATTCTATTTTTGAACACAATTGTCCTTTATTTTGTACATCAGGAAGGGGGGCTAGGGAGGGGTAAGTGGAAGGAGGTGAGGGAGGAATGGGGTACCCCGATGGGGAGGACTGGGCTGGCTCTGCGGGCTTCTGGGGGTGGAAGCTCTCCTGCAGCCCCCCAATTGCCCCCTCTCCCCAGATGGCAGCCTGCGGCAAGTGCAGCCGGTCTGATGGCCGAGTGGTGTGATGTGCCCAGTGTGGGTACGCTGGGCAATCCAAGCCAGGACTGCTTTGCAAGCGGGGCACCCCTGAGAACTGTCTGTCCGGGATGGGGGTCGGGTCCCTTTAAGCACAGCACTCGGCTAGCCTGAGACAGCAGCTCCATGCTCTATGTCCTCATCTGATGCCCTGCCGGCACTGCTTCCGGCCATCCTTAACCCCGGTTCAGGGTTCACTTTGTGTGGACATGCTAGTTTGAATTAGCAAAACGCTAATTCAAACTAGTTTTTTAGTCTGGATGCGTTAGTTCGAATTAGCTTAGTTCGAATTAACTAATTCGAACTAAGTTAGTTCAAATTAGCGCTGTAGTGTAGACATACCCAGAGGGAGTCAAAATCTGCTTTTTGGAAGTTCAAGGTGTGTATTTTACTACTCTCTTTTCTTCCTTTGGTCAAGATCCTGAAATCTACCATCTCATGATCACTGCTTTCAAGGTTGTCACCCACCTCTACTTCCCCTATTAGTTCCTCCCTGTTTGTGAGCAGAAGGTCAAGCTTTGCACAGTCCCTGGTCGGAGCCTTCAGCACTTGTGTCAAGAAGTTACCCCCAACATTCTCCAAAAACTTCCTGGATTGCCTGTGTACTGCCGTATTGGTTTCCCAACAGATGTCAGGGTGATTATAGTTCCCCACAAGAACTAGGGCCTGCGATCTGGAAGCTTCTCTCAGTTTTCCGAAGAAAGCTTCATCTACCTCTTCCACCTGATTCAGTGGCCTGTAGCAGACACCAACCACAACATCACTGCTGTTGTTTGCTCCTTTAAACTTAACCCATAGACTCTCAACAGGTTTTTCTCCCTCTTTATACTGGAGTTCAGAGCAATCATAGTGCTCTCTTACATATAGTGCAACTCCTCCTCCTTTACTCCCCTGCTTGGTTCTTCCTGAACAGTCTATACCCTTCCATGACAGTGCTCCAGTCATGCAAGTCATCCCACCAAGTCTCTGTTATCCCAAGTAAATCATATTTCTTGGACTGGCCAGGGCCTCCAGTTCTTTCTGTTTGTTGCCCAGGCTTCTCGCATTAGTGTACAAATAGCTCAGGTAACCGGTTAATTGCCCTATCTTCTCCATTTGAATCAGGGGTCCTCCTTTCTTGCTTGTTCCTCTCTGCATTTCTTCCCGGTATCCAACTTTCCCACTTCCCTCAGGGTTTTGGTCACCGTCCCCCAACGAACCTAGTTTAAAACTCTCCTCACTGGGTTTGCAAGCCTGCCCGCGAAGATGCTTCTTCCTCTCTTCATTAGGTGGATCCCATCTCTTCCTAACAATCCTTGTGCCCGGAACAGAGTCTCATGGTTGAAGAAAACAAAGCCCTCTCTGCGACACCACCTGCGCAACCATGCATTTACATCCTCAATTCGACGATCCCTGCTCAGTCCTTTCCCTTCAACAGGGAGGAGGGACAAGAACACCACTTGCGCTCCGAATTCTTGGATCCTTCTTCCCAGCACTACATAACCTGCTCAAGGTCATTCTTGGCCGTATCATTGGTAGCATTATTTTTTTAACCTATATAGTTTAACCAATACAAGCCCTAGTGTGCATGCAGTTATACAAATATAAAGGTGTCTTACTCCACTTTAGCTTATTTTGCTTCCTGAACAGAATAGACTACATTGGTACAAGTACTTTCAAGATTGGATTTAGGGGCAGGCAAGCCAGGCAACTGCTTGGGGTGGAGAATATGGGGGTGTCAGGCTGGGGGTGCTGCTGACGAAAAGCTGCACTGATTTCATCATGGTCTACAGAGACAACAAAAGAGAGAGGGATTTTGCTTGCTTGTTCACTGCTTGAGTGTCGGTCAAGGTTCCCTCTAAGCTGTGAGGGAGCTTGAAACTTCAGCTGCTTAATGAGCTTCACCCAGAGGCTCAGGACTCTGCACATAGAGCATCCTAGCTCGGGGAGGGGCACTTCTCCCTCTGCTATAGCAGCATGTCTCTACGAGTTGGTAGGGAGGGGCTCATTAAGCAGTGGCAGGTCCATACTGCCCTGCAGCTTAGTGGAAATCTTGGTGCCCAAAGAAGAAAAGTTTGGACAAATGAAGCACCATGAGAAGACACAGCGGTGGGGAGGGAGTTGTAAGACCTTAATAAGCTGCCAGTGAACAGGAAAATACTCAAGCAATTGTACAGACCTTCACTGAATGCTGACACATGGGAGTGTTCATGCATCAATGATAAAGACCTCTGTGTTGAATTGGACAACATTCATCACATTGTGCACCACGAGAAGCATTCTACATTCCAAATTCTCCAATTCATCCATGAGACAGAGCTGAAGGACACTTTACCTAATGTGTGGATAGCATTGAGGATTTTGCTCATACTGTTGATCACAGTTGCAAGTGGAGAGTATGGTTTATTTTGAAGCTCAGGCCCATTAAAACACATTTTAGTTGATGATGGCTAACAAGAAACTGACATCATGTGCTATATCATCACTTGAAAATGCCATTGGCCAGTCTTTGGATCTTTCTGCCGCTGACCCTTTGAACTAAGAGTGAACATTCTAAGGCTGTCACTTAGTATACCACTATTTAATAATTTTCCATCCACTGTTGGTACATAGTCAATTTCTTGATGTTAGTACATTTCAGTTAAAATTAAAAAGTTTCTATAAGCTTAGAGGAAATGAATTTTTAATTGCTTATATGTTGTTCGTCCATCGTAGTCAATGAAGACCTCAACACCACTAAGTGCTTTGAGATTGGATACAGTGTGTCCGAAGATGACTTATCAGGACAATTCGGGCACCAAATGTCCTGGAACATGTTGGGCAGACGTGTAGACATTGCAATCGTTGCGCTGGTAGCTTTGGACTTGCGCAGCACGCGCTTGTGTTGTGCTTCAGAGATGCGCCTTGTTTTGAAAGCTTGGATCCCTTGTGAATGAGACTGCGCCAGGCAGGGCGGTTGTGTGCCAGTGATTCCCAGGTGGTTGTATCAATTCCGAACGACTTCAGGGAGGCCTTGAGTGTGTCTTTGTAACGTTTCCTCTGTCTACCATGTGAGCGTTTACCAGTAGAGAGTTCCCCAAAAAGGAGCTGCTTAGGTATACGTTTGTCCGGCATACGAATGACATGACCTGCCCACCTAGTTTGTGCACTCATCAGCAGAGTGTAGAGTGACGGTAAACTTGCTCGAGAGAGAACCTCAGTGTCTGGTATTTTGTCTTGCCATCTGATGCGTAATATTCTGCGAAGACAAGTCATGTGGAAGTGATTAAGCTGTCTTGCGTGCCTCCGATACACAGTCCATGTTTCACAGGCATACAGGAGAGTGGTGAGTATCACGGCTCTGTAGACCTTCAGTTTTGTTGCTTGGCTGATTCCTCGACGTTCCCATACAGTGGGGCACAGTCTACCAAAAGCACAACTTGCCTTCGCTATTCTGCATGTGACTTCTATGTCAATGTTAGCTGCATGGGAAAGAGTGCTGCCAAGGTAGGTAAACTGGTCCACTGCCTGTAGCATCCGCCCTGTGACTGTGATTGTGGGTTCTGTGTACGGTGCATAAGGGACAGGCTGATACATTACTACGGTCTTTCTGCTGTTAATGGTGAGTCCAAAGTTGTCACAAGCTGTGCAGAACTTGTCCACACTAATTTGCATCTCTGCTTCAGAGCCAGCATACAAGGCACAATCGTCGGTAAACAAGAAGTCTCTCAGAACAATCTCTTTCACTTTGGTAATAGTCTCCTCAGGTTGAAAAGATTCCCGTCCACTCTGTACTTAAGGCTGATTCTGGCAACACTGTCCTGGAAGGCATCATTCAGCATAGCAGTAAACACGATGCTGAACAGTGTAGGTGCAAGTACACAGCCCTGTTTGACGCCATTGGTGACTGGGAATGCCTTAGAAGATTCTCCACCGTCTAGCACTCTGGCCATCATGCCATCATGAAACTGACGCACCATCTGAATGAATTTGGGGGGGCAGCCAAACTTTGACATGATCCTCCACAGACCTTGTCGGCTGACAGTGTCGAAGGCTTTCATGAGGTCAACAAAGGTTGTGTTGAGATCACGATTCTGCTCCTGACACTTCTCCTGAAGTTGGCACGCAGCAAAGATCATGTCAATAGTCCCACGGCCCTTACGAAAGCCACATTGTGACTCCGGCAGGAGGCCACACTCCAGATGAGTGACCAGACGATTTAACATCACTCTTGCAAGAATTTTACCTGCGATGGAAAGCAGTGAAATTCCCCGATGATTGTCACATACCTGTTGATTGCCCTTCCTCTTATAGAGATGCACAATGGATGCATCCTTGAGTTCCTGAGGAATGGATCCTTGCTCCCAAAAAGACTGGAACAACTCGGTGAGCTTCTCTATGAGTACGTGACCGCTGGCTTTATAGACCTCTGCAGGTATAGCGTTTGCCCCTGGAGCTTTGCCTCAATGGTCGGTTGAGGACATCTTCAAAATGTTCAGCCCATCTCTGCAGGATCTGAGCCTTCTCTGTAATCAGAGTGGTACCATCTGTACTAATAAGGGGGGAGCTCCCGAGAGACTGAGGTCCATATTGAGGGCTGCACAGAACCGTTTCAGGTCATTCCTGTCAGCATGCCCCTGAATTTCAGCTGCCTGATCACTTAACCATGCATCCTGCATTTTGTGCAGTTTGTTCTGGACTGTCCTGCGAGCATTTGCAAAGGCGTTCTTCTTGGCAGCTGATGATGGATCGTTCTGATGTGCATGATGAAGGAGGTGCTTTTCAGCAAGTAAAGACAATATCTCCCCATCATTCTCATTGAACCAATCGGGCTGCTTGCACAAAGAGGGTCCCAAAATCTTCAGTGCAGATGAGTGGATAGCATTCCTGAAAAGTTCCCAGTTGTCCGCAGCACTGCCTGCAAGGTGCAGGTCAGAAAGCCTGCTTTCTAGATCCTCAGTCAATACTGAGGCTATGCTTGGGTTCTTTAGCTTGGCCACATTAACTCTTTTTATGGGCTTGCTACCTTGAGGCTGCCTCTTCATTCTAATTCGGAGATTTAATGTGGAGACAATGAGCCTATAATCTGTCCAACAATCAGCACCACACATGGCCTTGGTCACTCTGACATCTTGCCTGTCTTTTCTCCTAACAATGACATAGTCAATAAGATGCCAGTGCTTAAGAGCGGGGGTGCATCCAAGAGGTCTTGTTCTGGGTAGGCAGACGAAACATTGTGTTGGTGATAAGAAGGTCATGTACTGCACAAGTCTTCAGTAGGAGTAGGCCGTTGCTGTTACATTTGCCCACTCCATGTCTGCCAACGACTCCATGCCAGGCTATTAAGTCGCATCCTACTCTTGCATTGAAGTCACCGAGAGGATCAGCTTGTCGGTGCTACTCACAGCTGATAGTAAGGAATCCAGTTCCTCATAGAATCTGTCTTTCATCTCGTTCGGGTTAGTCATTGTGGGAGCATAGGCACTGATCAGAGTGGCTTGGTTTCCATTCATTCACACCATTGGGAAGACTGGAAAATTGCCGAACAAGGTGATTCCTGACAGCAAATCCGACTCCAGCATCTCGATGCTCATCAGTGCCACGACCGCTCCAAAAAAAAGTATATCCACCTCCAATTTCAGTTAGCTGACCTTCATTAGCAAGACAAGTCTCACTGAGGGCTGCAATATCAATGTTGTATCTTGCAAGCTCTCTAGCAACCAAGTCTGTTCTTCTCTCTGGTCTGTCTGTTGTAGGGTTGTCCAAAAGCGTGCGCATGTTCCAAGTTCCAATGGTGAGCGGTGTCACCATATGTTTAATCTGTTTATTTGTATTTGTTCGACCCCCATAATGGGACTCCCGCCAGCCGCGGTAAACTGGCCAGGATGTAGTGAAGCAGGCAATGTTTAGGGCACCTTTTCTAGCCCCTTCCCCAATTCTACGGAGGTGAGCAGTGCATTCCTGAAAAAGACTGCTCAGTCGCCCAGGTAGAGGCCGGATTTCACTGCTGCTTCGATCAGCGAGAAACGACCACTAAACCTGAGCTGCCTGTGTGTAGGTCTGTCACTACAGCTCCCAGTGTGTCCACACCTGCTGCTTCGTCACTCGCCCATCGCCACAGGACTTCGAAGGTTGCAATAATGATGAGGTAATATATGAGGTGTTGAGACTTGCACGTGATTTGGATTTAAGTGAGGAAAAGTTGCGCAGCGTCAACCTCACTCTCTCTTCCCAATTCCCATCTGGGTCCAGTGGCAAGACAAAAGTCAAGATGGCTGGAGACAGGACTGGGCGCAGTGGATGGCCAGAGCGTCTTCTGTGTCTTGTCCTGCTCTACGCTTTCCACAACACTTGCGGAGACAGACTTCTGACCGTTGGACCTTCCATTGGTCTCATCCACTCAATCCGCCGGAGTCTGTCTTCACATGCTGGGATAGACAACTCCCTGTCTCACCAAGGGTTTTGGGCCCATCGGCTACCCTCACCTGGTTTGGCTGGCCAGTCGAAGCCGTTGCCCGGGGTGTGGCCGCTGTCGCATGCAAACAGCTACAAGGAGCCACAGGTGAGAGCTGGGTGCCAGGTGGGGGCCAAAGGTGGATGAACCTCCCTGAAAGGATGTGACATGTACAGCCACCAGAGATGCTACCCCTCCCTGACACTCCCTGACACCCCAGTTTGCTTATATTGCTTATATGGCATGAATAAATACATATTTACAGATGTTAGCATGTAAATTATCATCATATATGGCAAAGATAAAATGCCTGCAAATCATACATCAAAGTTGTGAAATGGGCTACAAATGTAATAAAAATTAAGATATTCAAAAATTTAACCAATGAAGGGGACCTTGAATACGCTCTTTCCTTGGGGTGACAGACGTGTACTTTTCTACTGGACAGACTACATTCAAACTAGGGATGGAGGTTCCTGCTTTTAACTATAATGGTATAACTTAAAAAACAACAAATGGTCTTTTTTTAAGTTTTTCCAGTTACAGACTAACTCAGCTACCCCTCTGAAGCTATAATGGTATAGTTAGAGGTAAAACTTCTAGGCTACGTATACACTGGCACCCTTTTCCGGAAATGCTTAAAACAGAACAGTTTTCCGTTAAGTATTTCCAGAAAAAGCGTGTCTACATTGGCAGGATGCTTTTCCGGAAAAGTACTTTTTCCGGAAAAGTGTCTGTGCCAATGTAGACGCGCTTTTCCACAAAAAAGCCCCGATTGTCATTTTCACGATTGGGGCTTTTTTGCGGAAAAGAAATCTGTGCTGTCTACACTGGCCCTTTTCTGGAACAGTTTTCCGGAAAAGGACTTTTGCCCGAACGGGAGCAGTATAGTTTTTCCGGAAAAGCACTGATGATTTTACAGTAGATCATCAGTGCTTTTCCGGAAATTCAAGGGGCCAGTGTAGACAGCTGGCAAGTTATTCCGGAAAAGCAGCTGATTTTCCAGAATAAGTGGCCAGTGTAGACACAGCCCTAATGTAGACAAGCCCTAAATGGTGAGTTGCTTCTAAGGGAAGCAACTCTGGCGCAGCCCAAGATATTCTGAGGTGCCCTTATATGGGAATGTGTATGTGTGTGTGTCTGTGTGTGTGTGGGGGGGGGGGCGGAATATGCCACTCATTGAGCTACTTGAGGCGTATACATGAGCCACATATATATATATTGTTATTCCTTTTGATGTGAACAGCAAAAATTCAGACTTGTAGGTTGCTCCAGGAAAGAGGAGAAATTGAATCTTATTTACAAAGAATGAGCCAAGTCCTGTTTTCCTGAACACAAGAACCAAACAAAAGGAAACAGCTTCTTAGCTCTGAGTCCCCAAACTCTTTAACCCAAAGCCAGATCTTTCAGAACTGGGTCAAAGGCAGCCTGCACCAGTCAGCTAACATCTCACAGCTGGGACACAAGTAGCTGGACCAGAGCTAAGCTGGATCAAAATATCAGGAAACCAGTGTCAGCCACCAAATTTCTGTCTGGAGGCAAGTAGCAAAGTCAGGGATGAAGTAGGGTCAGAAGCCAGAGTTCTGGGTCCACAGCAAGGCAAGGCCTGGAGCAGCTGTAAGCAAGTAGACTGCTTTGTTGCTACAGCAGCTCCCTATGATGGCTTCCTGGTTTATATACCACTCAGGCCATAAATCAGTGCTTATTCAGCCTGTGTCTCACTGACTGTTTCTGTCCTTTGTGAGATTTCTCTTGAGACATAGCCACGTTTGCTCCATCAGACCTAGCACACTCAAAATAAAATGTAGCACTAACAGTATGAGCGGTGGGAGGGGTTAGCTGCTCCATGTATTCAGGTTTGGCAACAGACTCTCCGAGGCAATGTGGAGGGGGCTCGGGGCTTCAGGCAGAAGGGGTAGGGCTAGGGGCAGCTAGCCCTCACTGCTGCCCAGACCATGTCTCCCTCAGCCAGCCCTCAGTGCTACCTGGACCACTCTGGGATTCTGAGGGCAATTTAAAAGGACTGGGATTCTGACTGCTGCTGTGGTAGCAGTGGCAGTGGCCTGGAGCCCTGGGATCTTTTAAATCCCAAGCTCCAGGGCAACTTCCTCCTTTGCTCTCTTCTGTTGGCAGCCCTGCATGTATGTATCTACTGCCTTGGTGAGGTACATAATCAAGGGGTCTAGCCCCTTCCACCATTCATGCCACTGTGGTCACACTCTATTTTTACTGCACTAGCTTGATCAGAGTATGAGTACATCTCCTTAAACAGCAAATTTCACTTCTCTCTGGAAATGTAGACATACCGGGTGAGTCTAGACTGGTAAGATTTTGCTCAAAAGTGGCCGCTTTTGCGCAAAAACTTGCCAGCTGTCTACACTGGCCGCTTGAATTTGCGCAAGAACACTGACTTTGTAATGTACAAAATCAGTGCTTCTTGCGCAAATACTTTCATGCTCCCGCTCAGGAAAAAGCCCTCTTGTGCAAGAATACTTGCTCAAGAGGGCCAGTGTAGACAGGGAAGAACTGTTTTGCGCAAAAAAGCCCCGATGGCTAAAAAGGCGATCGGGGCTTTCTTGCGCAAAATCACGTCTAGACTGGTCATGGATGCTTTTGCACAAAAGCACTTTTTGTGCAAAAGCATCCGTACCAATCTAGACGCGCTTTTGCGGAAATACTTTTAACGGAAAAACTTTGCCACCTGTCTACACTGGCCGTGAGTATTTGCACAAGAACACTGACTTTGTAATGTACAAAATCAGTGGTTCTTGCACAAATACTCTGACGCTCCCACTCAGGGATAAGCCCTCTTGCGCAAGTATTCTTGTGCAAGAGGGCCAGTGTAGACAGCAACGTTAATTTTTTGCGCAAAAAAGCCTGATGGCTAAAATAGCCATCAGAGCTTTCTTGCGCAAGAGAGCGTCTACACTGGCACGGATGCTTCTGCGCAAAAGCAAATCTTCCGTTAAAAGTATTTGCTCAAAATCATGCCAGTCTAGATGCAGTCCGAGAGAAGTCATACGGCATTAACTTGGGAAAATACTACAAACATAGTTCATAACCCAAACATGAGCTAAGCACCCCCCTCCCCAGCCAAGAATCACCCGAAGTCCCAAAGTCCAACACCCCAAAAGTCTCTGTCCCTGGTCAGTGCTGCACAGAGTCCAAAAGTTCACCCACAGGGTTTCACCTCCCAACCTGGGTAGAAATGGGGTGGGGGGATAGATAGAGTGCACCTTACGAGCCATTCTGCCATGCTCCACCAGCTGTCTCATTCCACGCCACCGGACGCTCCGCTGGTCGCCTGTCGCTGCTCCTACCGGCTGCGTCACGCAGCACCGCTGGTCACCTGCCACCATTCCGTGCCTGCCACCACTCCAAGCAGCCGCGCCACGCGGCTGGTCACTGCTCCTCACCTTCCGCCGCTCCTACCGGCCACACCATGCCACCAGCCACACCATGCCACCAGCCAGTGATTCCCACCAGCCAGTCTGCTGGCCGCCACAGCTTCGCTGGCTGCAATGGGTCTGGCTCCCAGACAAACCAGTGATTTCAGCTCTTAGTGGTTTCAACTCTTTAGCCATCAGCTGGACTGGCAAAGGATTCCAGCTTCCACTAGACTAGCAAAAAGACTCCTCAGGGAGTCTGCTTTAGGTCTTTTCCAAAAGATCCCTTATCCCTCTTAAAATAAGGGATCTTTCAGAAAAGGCTTTATTTTACAAAAGATCCACATCTAGACTGGCGCTTTTTTCCAGCAAAGCTCCATGCCAAAAAAAAAAAAGCAGCAGCCATTTTTATGCTAATGAAGCAGGGAAGATTTAAATCCCTGCTTCATTAGCAATTGCAATACATCTAATTTGCCTCCCTTTTATGAAAAAGGAATGCAATCTAGACATGGTCAGGGGAAAAGGGGTAGGTTGGGCCAGTCTTACAACTCACACCTAGCAGGTGGGAAGCAGGCTGACTCAAGCCCTTTAACCCTTCCCCTCAGCTTAGTTCACTCAACTCTGGAAGGAGGGAGGCTTGTTCCTCAGAGACCTCTTACCATGATGGTGGTGTCTCTCCTGCAAGCACTGGTGGCATGTTTTACACTTCCCACATTTGGAGGTAGTATGATTTGTGATCCCCACAACAGCCCCAAATTATTTACAATACACCACATTCCATTCCAACACTGATCCTCCATCAGCCCTGGCTGAATTTGATTTACATAGCCACACCCCGTATTCCCTCCCTCTCCTGGTATGAGCTGTATTTACATATCAACAGTTAACAGTTAATTATCTTGCAGAGCTAAACAATTGTAGTAGGCACACCCACCCCAGGGCAGCTCTCTCCTTTTAGCTGGCTGATAGCAAGCAGCAGTTCAGCCCCTGCTTACACATGTATCGCCCATCCACCCAAACCCTTATCCAACACAATACTCAGGAAAGCCTTCTGCCCACATATTGTTAATTCCTGCAGTGTCGTATCCCTTTGTTTTAGATAGGGGTTGCTATAATGGAGCTAACAAGTTTTGTACAGCTATATTAAATGAAGGATGACAATCACACCTCCAGTTTCAATACCATTCCACCCAACCCACAACAATATCAGCGTGATGGAGTAATTGTCAGAACAGGTAATACTTCCAACACCATTGTACATAGTGTTGTGTGGGGAATAGTTTTCAAGTCCCATGAGAATTTTCAACATTTCACCATTTTTCTTGTCTGGAATCAGGAAAAGTTCAAATTGAAAAAAAAAAAAAAAAAAAAAAAAAGGTGCCAAATGAGAAAATCTGAAAATATTTTTGGTTTGGGTCAACTGAAATATTTCTTTTGAGCAATGGTGTTCCTGTATCCTCAAAGTCTGACACACACTGAAGGTATGTCTACACTACAGCGATATTTCAAAATATCTAATTTCGAAATAGTTATTTTGAAATATCTTATTTCCAAATAACGCATCACTAGGAAAGTTATTTCGAAATAACAGCTGTTATTTTGAAATAACTTTGCTGTGTAGACATACCCTCAGATATAAATCTTAACAAAAACTACCTGAGAAAGCATGTACCAATAGCTGCGAGGCAAGGTTTTCTATGTTGCTTTAAAAGCAGAAGAATGGCTGTGGGAATAAAACATGGCTCAGAATGTGATGTCAGAGAGGGGGAAAAACCTACAAGAAGTTAAAGCTCTATTTTTGGCATGTCCTGTGTAATGTCACTGACAATATAAATGTAGCACAGATGATGTCAGGATAACATTAAAGTAAGTTTGTTCACAGAATGATTATAACATTTCTGGTTTGGGAATTCAGAACACTAGTGAGTCACTGAGGAAAAAAAAAGATGGGATTAAATAAAGGGAAATGTCCTTTCTTATATTTCTTAGTAATTTAATGTGGGATGATACAATAACCCCAGAGTATAAACCACTGCAAACTCTAAAAGGGAAAAATTAGAATTGTTTATACAACAAACCCCTATTTATGTTGAATTCCTTTTTGGTATTTTTTCTTTAAATTCCTCTGTGAGAGAAGAGCATATGTCCTCTGATATAAATCTATGAAAAAAGGGGAAAAATCCATCAAGCAGAGAACATAAAGTACTACATACTTAAATCATTTTGGACTAGGTCCAAGAAAAATCTTCTTGTCTTCATATTCTGAAGCCCATATAAAGTCATGAAACCTCCCCATCCCCTAGTAAAAAAAAAAGTTTCAGGGTTTTTTGGGGGGGTGAAGAGAGGATGTATCTTGGTTTCTGCAGCTTGGAAACAAACAGCATTTTTATTTTTATTGAATTAGGCATGTATCTTGAATTTCTAAATGAATATTTAGAAAGACATATATACAGGCAGTCCCCGGGTTATGTACAAGATAGGGACTGTAGGTTTGTTCTTAAGTTGAATTTGTATGTAAGTCGGAACTGGTACATATTGTAGGGGAAACTCTAGCCAAACATTTCTCCAGAGCTCAGTTTTATTCTCCCACACCTCACTTCCCTCAGTCCTTTATTCTCAAGCTGAGGTGTCTGCTGAGAAAAGCCGCTCCGCGTCTCCCTGGTCTGCTGGGGGTGTGTGTGCTAGCTTCGCGTCTCCCTGGTCTGCTGGGGGGAAGCAGCTAGTGCGGGGTTGCTTCACCCCATTTGTAAGTAGGGATCCGATGTAAGTCGGATCCATGTAACCCGGGGACTGCCTGTAATACAGTTTAGATCATTTTACACTCTCTTGACCTGTTTGCCACAATGCCTAAAAACAAACTTGAGAATGGCTAGGCTGTTGGTTTCCTGCAACCATGGTCAATCATGCTGACTCAGTATTGTTTCCTTGTATATTCCCACACCTCTCTTTGGTGTACATCTGTCTTGTTCTCTTTATACTTAAACTATAAAATCATTGGGGAGCAGGGACAATCTTTTGGTTCTGTGTTTGTAAAATACCTAACACAACAGGATCCTGGTGGTAGTAATAATAATGCATAATAAAATATTAATATACCGATTTTTGCAGATAAGACTGTGTCCACATATACTACAGGTTGAGCCTTTTAAGACCAGAACTCTCTGGTCCAGAAATGTCCATTGTCCGGAATGATTTTAGTTAGCCGGATGTCCACTTTTCCTGGGAGCAGCCAAGTTTCCCACGGTCCCATAAAGTTTGTTTACAGCCACTAATCCTAGCTCTCAATGTTCCCTGCTCTTGTTTAGCTCTAATTTACCCCTAAATGTCCTTTAACAAGCAGTGAAAGTGTTGGTAATGCTGCTAGACAATATTGACTTCCCCTCGTCTGGAAAATTCTCTCATTGGGAACTGGTCAAGTTCTGAGGGTGCCAGATTAGAGAGATTCGGCCTGTACCACACAGTGTGAAAATGAGGTTGATAAGAACAAGGTACATGAAACCCCTCATAAATGCTGTTTGCATTGCAAACCTGTCCCTATGGAATTGTTTTTTCTTATTTGTGTTGTATATGATTGATCTGAAATGCTTGAACAATGACACTATATGCCTAAGTACTTGAGTACTTTGGCTGATTTTAAAGGCTACCTGGGAACACAGATGCATAATTCCCATTGACATTAATAAGAATTGTGTGTATAAATGCCTAGGTGGCCTTGAAATCTCACCATTTATGCTAAAGATAATACACTTGCTTTTCTGTCTGGCAGTTCCTTTCCTTAACTATAGAGTTTGTTTTCTGTTCTGTTTCATGTTTTAGCTTCTGTGAATAAAGCTACTTTTGCCCTGTTCCCCTGAGCTGTGCCAGACACATTTGAGGCACAGTATCAGGATGTTTAATTTCTCCCAAATTCCCACAAAATAAGTAACCATGTACTTATGAAAAGCAAAGTCTGCACAGAGCAGAATCAAATAATTGCACGGGTCTTTAGGGACCACATTCTCATCCAAATTAGTTTTCACTTTTTATCTCGGATCTTACATCTGTTGAACTATTTTTTTCTATTATGGCTTTGGAGATTTTCCATTAACTGTAAGTTACAGACTGTATGATGAGGTCACTATTTACTTTGAATGACTCCTTTATTGAAAAAAGCTAAAACAATAGAACATTCAGTGAGCACTGCATGTAATATGCTATTAAATGAATCATATCACAGCTGTGAAGAGGGGTAGCCTTGTCACCATAGGCTAAATGGACAGCTGCCTAGGGTTCCACAGGCAAGGGAGCACTTTAACATCATTGGAACCAGTGAAGTCATTCAGTAATCGATAAGTCCCAACCCACTCATCTGTGGTTACAGGGATTCTGCATACCATCATTGCTAGATGCAACGGACCTGAAACAAGAATAACATAGTGGAGAAGTGAATGAAGGTGTGGACACCTTTATTTAAGCTGTCAATGCAGCTAATGCTTGGGCTGGTGAAAAAAAATTCCTGTATAAAATGATAATGGTTGAAAGTCAGAGGGTTTAGAGATTTCATTCAGATGAGCATCCTAAAATGTAGATTCTTATCCATTCCAAACCTTGCCCAAGCCTCTTTGACGGGGAACTCAGGCTGGCAACCTTTTGAGAATAGGTTTACATTATAATCTAAGAATAGTCTTCAAGTCTCTGAGGCCAGGTTTTGGTGGTGGTTCATTTCTGAGGCTGCACACTTATTAAAAATAACTTATTAAAATAACTCATGTTATTATTCACTGCACACTTATTAAAAATAATTCATGTTATTTCAAAAGGACAGAGTACATGTCTACACAGCAAGCTCATTATTTTGAAATAATTTCAAAATAATGGGCTTTTTCCTCCAACTTCTGTATCCCTTATTTCATGAGGAGTAAGGGAAGCCGGAGGAAGAGTGTTCTTTCTTCGACTTCCTGCTGAGTAGACAGCACTTAAAGCCAAATTAAGCTACTTCGACTTCAACTATGCAATTAATGTGGCTAAAGTTGTGTATCTTAATTTGATTTTATCCCATAGTGTAGACGGTCTTTGAGATGTTAGTTATGTCATAATTATGCCAGAAGGTCATATTTCTACAGGCAGAACCCTAGAGCCACTATCTGGAAAAATAACCACTCTTGCTACTGACATTAAGAATGCTACAATCAACTCCAAAATACACAATTAACCCAGATGTGGGAAAATGCTAAGGAAAGCATATTTCATGCAATCACTTTAGTAACTCAAAATAATAGTGTGAATACAGAGCAACACAGCCTCCCATTGTTTAGCAATAACATTATTTTTTTACTAGAAAACCAAAGAATTGCTTTACCTTTCATGCAGCCTTCAGATTGCCACTGACATGGCCTGACTTGACAAGCCAAACCAGCATAAAAATAAAAGACAGGACTATGCAGCACTTTAAAGACTAACAAGATGGTTTATTAGGCGACGAGCTTTCGTGGGCCAGACCCACTTCCTCAGATCAAATTGTGGAAGAAAATTGGCATGACCATCTATACCAAAGGGATATAATCAAAAAAAGTGAACACATATAAAATTGACAAATCAGATTTTAGAACAAAGGAGGAGTGAAGGGGGGTGAGGTTAGTGTCTATGAGATAATGATATTAGGAGTGATAATCGGGGAAGCTATTTTTGTAATGCGTCTTTGTTAAGGCCCATTCGTAAAGTACTTTTTTTGATTGTATCCCTTTGGTATATATGGTCATGCCAATTTTCTTACACAATCTGATCTGAGGAAGTGGGTCTGGCCCACAAAAGCTCATCAGCTAATAAACCATCCTGATAGTCTTTAAAGTGCTGCATAGTCCTGTCTTTTGTTTCAGCAAGATCAGACTTACATGGCTACATCTGTATTACTATTCATCATAAAAATAATCTGCTTTCTTCCTAGCAATAGTGGTTTCTATTTTTGGTTAAGGTGAAATTACTAAGCATATTAAGGAAACTGACTTTTGAAGGGTAAATAAATGTTATTGTGGGAAAAATAATTAAATCTGTGTTTTTTGTGCAGTGTGTCCTTGAGAAAGTATTTGAGGCAATTCAAAAAATTGTTGTTGTTTAGCAAATAACTATTTGATTCATTCATTTTGGGGACAAGAATTTTTTGTGACTAATCTAGACTGAACATGTTAAATGGCCTAAGTAAACTTCATCTGCAGCCCTTGCTTCATAAGGTTCTGTCAAAAATATCCTGATTTTATAATATTTTCTTTGTGCACTGCTTGCTAGACTCTTCAGTGAATGTGTAATGCATGTGTATATGCACAACTCTCAGAAATATTAAAAACAAAATAACAAGTAGTCCTGTGGCACCTCGCGCGCACGCACGCACACACACACACACATACATATTAGATAGATAGATAGATAGATAGATAGATAGATAGATAGATAGATAGATAGATAGATAGATAGATAGATAGATAGATAGATAGATAGATAGATAGTATTATGAGTGAGCTTTCATGGGCAAAACCCACTTCCTCAGATGAACCTGAGTGGTTCACTTAGGCACATATGTGTGTAAGTTCATACTTGTGATTTTTGATCTCTATGCTTTGCTCTAATAAGGCTCATTCAGAACAAGAAAATGGAATAGGGATTTAATTTAGCAGTAATATGAAAATAGAAAGGCTTTGTTAAATTATAGCTAGGAAACCCAAAACATTTCTCAAGTGTAATACAAGAAAAAATGCATAAATAGGAGTCCCCCATGTATAATACTGTTTTCATTTGCTTGGTAAGAATGTACATATTTTTGGAGAAGCTGAAAAGAAAAAAAACTTATAGGCCAGATCCTGAGCTGGCATAAATGGAAATATCTCCACTGAAGTAACTTTTAGAGGAACTGGGGATTATTTTTCAAGGTAAAAACCCACCTTATGCTCAGCTGAGGTGTGATGTCAATTTCCATAGCCAACAGTGCACAAAGGAGTGAGGTGGCTAATGCTAAGTCCAACCATCTTTAACTCCTATAGATCAGGTACCCATTTGCAGCTGGATGGACTGGATGCAGCTTTTCTGTGTGAGACTGAGAAAGACTCAAACCTACAGCTTCCAGGCTTGTAGCCAAGCAGCTGAACTACTCAGACATCAGACATCACTGGGGATTAGTTTTACAATCCAAAAATCTGAAAATACAGCTTATTATGAACAGGAATCTTCCCAGAAACAAACTTTGCTGTATGTAGGCCAAATAGTGTCTTTAAACCTGGAAGCATGCTTGTATATATATACACACGCACATGGACAGGGATATCTGATAAAGTAATATAGAAGCAACTTCAATTCGAAATAGCTGCAAGATATTCTGAGTGGGGAACTTGTTAAACACAACAATAGATGGAAAGAAATTTCAGGTTATCCAGATTAATTTTATATCTTGGCAAAGAAATACATAACTTTACAGAAGTATGGCAGTATACAATCTCCTTGGCTGTGTCTAGACTGGCCAATTTTTCTGGAAAATCAGCCACTTTTCCGGAAAAACTTGCCAGCTGTCTACACTGACCGCTTGAATTTCCGCAAAAGCACTGACTTCCTACTGTAAGAAATCAGTGCTTCTTGCAGAAATACTATGCTGCTCCCGTTTAGGCAAAAGTCTTTTTGCGCAAAATTTTTGTGCAAAAGGGCCAGTGTAGACAGCTCAGATTTGTTTTCCACAAAAAAGCCCCGATTGTGAAAATGGCGATCAGGGCTTTTTTGCGGAAAAGCGCGTCTAGATTGGCACCGACGCTTTTCCGCAAAAAGTGCTTTTGCGGAAAAGCGTCCATGCCAATCTAGACGCTCTTTTCCGAAAATGCTTTTAATGGAAAACTTTTCTGTTAAAAGCATTTCCGGAAAATCATGCCAGTCTAGACACATCCCTTCAGGGTATGTCTACACTTGCTCCCTATCTCAAGATAGGGATGCAAATGTAGACAACCAAAATTGCTAAGGAAGCCTAGTCCAAACTACCTAGTCCGTGCCGTGTGTAGCCGCGCTGCACGGAGTCCGCACTAGCGGACATTTAAAAATGGCGGCGCCCGTCAAGATGCAAATAAAGCCTGGGAAATTCAAATCCCGGGCTTCATTTGCAACTCCGGTTGCCTACATTACCACCCTAGTTCGAACTAGGGTGGTAGTGTAGACATACCCTCAGATACTTCGCCAAAGGATCAATGCCCACAAAACAGATATCAGACAGGATCACAAAGAAAAAACAGTTTCTTGCCATTTCAACCAGAAAGGACATTGTCTCAACGACTTGATTACCTGCATTCTGCTTCAAAGGCCTTTTAAGACTTCACTTGAAAGAGAATCCTCTGAACTGTTATTCATGCTTAAATTCGATACTTTACACTCAAGTTTGAATAAAGATGCTAATTATCTTACCCATTACAAAGATAGCTTCCCCAATTATCACTTCCAATATCGTTAGCTCACAGTCATTTACCTCCCGCCCCTCACCCCCCTTCTGTTCTGAAATTTGATTTGTCCTTTTCATATGTGTTCATTTTTCTAATTGTATCCTTTGGTATATATGATTGTGACAATTTTCTTTCACTATTTGATCTGAGGAAGTGGGTCTGGCCCACGAAAGCTCATCACCTATTAAACCATCTTGTTAGTCTTTAAAGTGCTACATAGTCCTGTTTTTTGTTTTATTGTAAGACAAGTAATGAATCCACTATAGCAAATTTTGCAGGAAAAGGCAGAAAAAGTTTTTTAAAAAAAATTCTCATGGAAAATAGCAAGTCTTCAAATACATCAGCAACTCTTTAATGCATCACTTACTGATGTTTCATGTAGAACTCAGTATTTGGAATGGCAAATAGTTTGCTTCTAATGAATGACTCACTGCATCAAAATCACTACACTGTCGCTTGTAGGAGCAGAATGTTCAGAGTCACTAAGAGGACTATACGGCATGCATTTCAGAGCTGCCCTTGATACTACCTGTGAATGCTGATAATGACTTATAAAACCACAGTGCAAAAGGACACTAGCCAAAAGCAATAGCAGCACTGCCTGGGATCCACAAAAAACTACAATTGCAGTAGAAGACTTGAATACCACTTTCCTTTCTCTCTCACTTCAGTGAGAAGCTTGATTTATAAAGCAGCGGTGGGGAAAATTTTGAAAATATGTTGTATACTTTCTTATACAAATTAGGTACCAGGGCAGTAATGCTAATGCCACATTACTTCATTCAAATGCGACTGTTCTTTAACAAGAAGATTTTGTATTTAGTAACAGTTTTCTGCAGTTCTAAGGATAGCAGCTACCACTGGCAGCTCAAAAGAAGAAAAACCAAAAAGAGAACACTTACTAGATAGCACAGCTGGAGGAATTAGACCTCACCTAGAATATAGTCTGTACTTACAGTATTAACCTGAGAAATGGTACATGTTCCCAAAGGCAAAGTGCTATTCTGTAACAAATATCAACAATAACCACAAATTAAATTTTTTACCACGGCACTGACTCAGGCCAATTCATAACAGTGGCTAACACTAAAGAACACTGAGGGTATGTCTACACTACCCCGCTAGTTCGAACTAGCGGGGTAATGTAGGCATACCGCACTTGCAAATGAAGCCCGGGATTTGAATTTCCCGGGCTTCATTTGCATAAGCGGGGGTTCCACGAGGTGTACCGGTAGTTCAGAATAGGAATCCTAGTCCGAACTACCTAGTTCGAAACCCGTGTAGCCGCGCTGCACGGGGTTCGAACCAGCGGGGTTTTAAAAGTGGCGGCTCCCCGCTTATGCAAATGAAGCCCGGGAAATTCAAATCCCAGGCTTCATTTGCAAGTGCGGTATGCCTACATTACCCTCCTAGTTCGAACTAGGAGGGTAGTGTAGACATACCCTGAGGCATTAGCATTTCTGCATAGACACTAGGATACTAGGGCTGTGTCTACATTGGCATCCCTTTCTGGAAAAGGGATGCTAATGAGACACTTCGGAATTGCAAATCCGCGGGGGATTTAAATATCCCCCGCGGCATTTGCATTTACATGGCTGCCGCTTTTTTCCGGCTCGAGGTTTTTGCCGGAGAAAAGCGCCAGTGTAGACGCGATTCTCCGGAAAATAAGCCCTTTTCCAGAAGATCCCTTATTCCTACTTGAAAGGGATAGGAATAGTAGGAATAAGGGATCCTCCGGAAAAGGGCTTATTTTCTGGAGAATCGCGTCTACACTGGCGCTTTTCTCCGGCAAAAACCCCGAGCCGGAAAAAAGCGGCAGCCATGTAAATGCAAATGCCGCGGGGGATATTTAAATCCCCCGCAGATTTACAATTCCGAAGTGTCTCATTAGCATCCCTTTTCCGGAAAGGGATGCCAATGTAGACACAGCCTAAGGGTTTTGAATTTCTGGTAGATTCAATAGTAATGAAAAATTATCATGAGTTTAAATATAGGAAATTTTTAACAAAAGATCTTGGTCTAGACAGTCACTACTTCATGGAGGAGCTATGACAGGAAAGATTATGAGGCACAAAAGGTAATGGACGTAAGCAGTATCAATCTATTTCATTATATATTCTTATTATCAGATTGTAGCCCTGGAATTTTGTAACTAATAAGTCAATTAGTTATAATGAATATATGTTATAGCAAAAGGTTTGGATTAAACTTAAATACAAGATGTAGGCCTCAGATAGGCCAGGCAGCTTTGTTAACTTAGCTCCAGCTCTGTTTGATGTTAGCATGTTGAAGTGAAGGGATGGAACATTGTAATGCCTAGTGATTTCAGCATTAGATAAAGCCTTGTAGTAGAGAGAAAGAAATTTAATGTTGAAAGACTTTGTAACTTTGTTAAAGTGACTGGAAGTACCCCTTTGTTCCATGCTGCAACTCTGTAAGGCTGTGTCTTGACTGGCACGTTTTTCTGCAAAATCATCTGTTTTTGCGGAAAAACTTGCCAGCTGTCTACACTGGCCGCTTGAATTTCCGGAAAAGCACTGACGATCTCATGTAAAATCATCAGTGCTTTTCCGGAAATAATATGCTGCTCCCATTCAGGCAAAAGTCTTTTTCCGAAAGATTTTTCGCAAAAGGGCCAGTGTAGACAGCATAGTACTGTTTTCCGCAAAAAAGCCTAGATCACAAAAATGGCGATCGGGGCTTTTTTGCGGAAAACCATGTCTAGATTGGCCACGGACGCTTTTCTGCAAAAAGTGCTTTTGCGGAAAAGCATCCTGCCAATCTAGACGTGCTTTTCCGAAAATGCTTTTAACGGAAAACTTTTCCGTTAAAAGCATTTTCGGAAAATCATGCCAGTGTAGATGTAGCCCGAATGTATTGTTTGTGTGAATGAAAGAGAATGTTTTAGGAGAGATAAGTGTGAAGGCCACTGCATGCTCAAATGGTCAGAGGAAGGAAACTCAGAAGCACCAAATAACTATCAACTAAGTGACAGCACACTGAAGACACAGATTACTGGGGCAGATTGATGGAACCCTGAAGTTAGTGGTAAGCATCCCGTGATAGGGAACCAATAACAGCTTTGACCAGAAGACAACACCCAGGAGGGTTCATCAGCATATTGATATCAGAGGACTGCGAGAACAACCTCCAGATAAACATATGTCACAGAAAAACTGATTGTAATGCTGAATGACTGATTAAGGCCTGACAAGGCAAAATGTATAGACTTGCATGGAAGGAAAATCCTATAAAGGATGGGGTGTCTTGTATGGTTCTTTGGGTTCTCGTCCTGCTAAGACTATGGAGCATCAGTCTGGACTGAAAAGAACCCGGCTCTCTCTCTCCCTGGCACCCAACATATTGGGTCGAGCAACAGTTTGGTAACTATTCCATCAGCAGGAAATATGTGTGTGTGTGTGTGTGTGTGTGTGTGTGTGTGTGTGTGTGTGTGTGTGTGTGTGTGTGTGTGTGTGTGTGTGTGTGTGCTACTTTGTTATATTATCAATAAATGTGGTGTGTTGGCTTATCTCCCTGAAAAAGATCCCATGTGCGTCTTTTAAGCATAACAAGATTAGTTCGTGTATATGTATCAGATCAGAAATGTTGGGTTTAATCAGTGCACTTGAAGACTGTCAAAGGGCTTGGAATGATCAAGTTAAAACAGAATCTTTGACATATCTTCCATATGTCCTACTGTACCATATAAGATTCTATTTTCTCATACATACTACTCCTCATGTGGTCATAGCCTACAATGTTCTACTTTGGTATCTAACTATCTAAAATTTTGTCACAATGATATCACTTTACTGTTAAAGCTAACATTACCAGGTGAGATCTCCTGTGGTAAAGAGCCTGCAGCCTTTGCTAGAACAAACACAGAGAATTTATACTTTCATTTACACTGGAGACATACATTTGCTCCATTTATTGAGTTCATCTCTTCAGCCTTGATCTTACCTTTTAATGTGAAGTCGCACAATTAACTGGTAGGTCATTCAAGCAGGCTTTTCTTACAACTATGGTGTTTTATATACTTAAAATTTATCATGTATTATTCAGAACACAAGTCTGATACCCCTATGGCTAAGTAGTAAATCAGATGTAACTCAACTGAAGTCAAAGGATCTACCCCTAGAGTAAACACTAATGAGAATGGAGAAATGGGCCACATATATATCTATACATTAGTAAAACATGCATGACACATTTGCATCTTTAATTGGCTTACCTTTATGAGGGATGCATAAACTGGAAAGGTGATGTCAATCACAAAGCTATAATTATTTACAGGAGAAAATCTTCATGAGGCTAAATGCAAAACATAAAATAAAATAAAAATTGTGAGGATTACTCTTTATTCTCTCAAGCACCACCATCCGATCTTAACTTGATTTTTGGCAGAGTTGGGCTTTGGGAATACTTATTTGGGAATGCAGAGTGCTGCTTTCCAATAATACTAATTCTAAAAGAGACATCTGGACTTGACAAATGGCTAAACAACTTTCCCTGCGCATTCTGTGACATTCATAGTCCTGTGACCAAGAAACATATTTAAAGGATTAAAACCCAGAACTAATAGCAATCTTTTATTAGTGACAGAATAGCCAAAGCATGCATAACTTGATTTGTTCAGCAAGACTCCACAATAAACATATTTTATATTTTCCTTTAATCATATAAGTGCATGTTAGTGCAAGTTCAGGTTCACATGAGGGATAAAGGGGTAAAATCCTAGCTCTATTGAAGTCAATGAGGGTTTTGCTATTGCCTTCAAAAGGACCTAGATTTTATCCTAAAAGTCACATGATTGTTTAATTATCTATTTTTTCCATCAATATCATAATATAGTTTTTATATTATACGGTGTTACACAGATTAGGAAAACTGCTGATGAGTAAAATGTAGATTTATTGTTGTTCATGGTTTTGTGGCTGAAATTTTTTTTGTTTGTTTTTGAGCTCCTAGTGATTTTTTCTAAAATGGTAGAGTGTACCAGTCATGTTTCAAATGCCACAGTACTGTGATAAAGTTATCATAATGGGACTTTATAAGAACATAAGAACGGCCATACTGGGTCTGACCAACCGTCTATCCAGCCCAGTATCCTGTCTGCCAACAATGGCCAATACCAGATGCCTCAGAGAGAGGGAACACAACAGGTAATCCTCACATGATCGCTCCCCTGTCACCCACCTCCAGAGAAATAGAGGCTAGTCACACCATTACTACCATCCTGGCTGATAGATTCATGGAGGTTAGGTCCATCAATGGCTATCTAGCTCTTTTTTGAATCCTGTTAAAATTCTGTCCTTCACTGCATCCTCTGGCAAGGAGTTCTACAGGTTGACTGTGCGTTGAGTAAAGAAAATCTTCCTTTTGCTTGTTTTAAACCTGATGCCTATTAATTTCATTTGGGGATCCCTGGGGGTACGTCTACACTAGCTTGTTAATTTAGCTAGGTAGGCAAATCAGTCAACCGGAGTTGCAAATGAAGCCCGGGATTTAAATATCCCGGGCTTTATTTGCATGTTCCCATCCGGCCGCCATTTTTAAATCCCCTTTAGTTCGACCGAACTGTCCGCAGCTACATGCTGCAGTTTAAAGTTAATCCGAACTAAGTCCTTAAGGATTTAGTTAATCTGCTGCGTGTAGATTAACTTTAAACTGCTGCGTGTAGTTTAACTTTAAACTGCCACGGGCAGTTCATTCGAATTAAAGGGGATTTAAAAATGGCGGCCGGATGGGAACATGCATATAAAGCCCGGGATATTTAAATCCCGGGCTTCCTTTGCAACTCTGTTTGCCTGATTTGCCTACCTAGCTCGAATTAACGAGCTAGTGTAGACATACCCTAGTTCTTATATTGTGGGAATAAGTAAATAACTTTTCTTTATTCACTTTTTCCACAGCAGTCATGATTTCATAGACCTCTATCATATCCCCTCTTAGTCTCCTCTTTTCTAAACTGAAATGTCCAAGTCTTTTTAATCTCTCTTCATATGGGACCCGTTCCAAACCCCTAATCATTTTGTGGCCCTTTTCTGAATCTTTTTCAATGCCAAGATATCTTTTTTGAGATGAGGCAACCACATCTGTATGCAATATTCAAGATGTAAGCATACCATGGTTTTATACAGAGGCAATACTCTCTACCCCTTTTTAAATAATTCCTAACATTCTATTTGCTTTTTTTACTGCCGCTGCACACTGAGTGGATGTTTTTGGAGAACTATCCACAATGACTCCAAGATCTCTCTCTTGAGTAGTTGTAGCTAAATTAATCCCTTTATGGAAACCACATTGACTTTCCCCAACAAATTATGTTCATCTATGTGTCTGACAATTTTATTCTTTACTATAGTTTCAGCTAATTTGCCCGGTACTGACATTAGACTTACCGGTCTGTAATTGCCAGGATCACCTCTAGAGCCCTTTTTAAATATTGGCGTCATGTTAGCTATCTTTCAGTCATTAGGTACGGAACTGATTTAAAATCTAGGTTACAAACCACAGTTAATAATTCCACAATTTTCCATTTGAATACTTTCGGAACTCTTGGGTGAATGCCATCTGGTCCCGGTGACTTGTTACTGTTAAGTTTATCAATTTGTTCCAAAACCTCCTCTAATGACACTTCAGTCTGGGACAATTCCTCAGATTTGTCACCTAAAAAGAATGGCTCAGGTTTGGGAATCTCCCCAATATCCTCAGCCATGAAGACTAAAGCAAAGAATTCATTTAGCTTCTGTGCAATGACTTTATCATCCTTGAGCGCTCCATTAGTATCTCGATCGTCCAAGGACCCCACTGGTTGTTTAGCCAGCTTCCTGCTTCAGATGTACTTAAAAAACATTTTGCTATTACTTTTTGAGTTTTTGGCTAGCTGTTCTTCAAACTCCCTTTTTACTTTAATATCTATTAATCTAATTCTTGTTTAAAAAATTCAGAACATTCAAGTTCATATTTAATCAAAATGTAAACATTAAACATTAAATATGGGTATGGAATGATATACATTCCTGTGCTTGGGCATCTTCTGATAAAGGCTTAACCTCAAACTGAGGAATCTCTTTCTTAAGAATTCTATCAGAATTTTTGCTTTGAAATGCTAAAACAGATTCAACAAGGCCAGTGCACACTCTTAAAAAGTTGCGATAGGTTGTTTTGTTTTTTAAGTTGAACTGGTGTGACCCAAGCCCTATTTAAGTCAAAGCTTCCTTGAATGAACTTGGAAAGGTTTTAGACCTTGTAATGATTCCACTATCTTTTTCCGCCAGTGCTTAATGAAAACCGACTTTTCTCAGGGTGGAGTATGAGGAGTATTTTAGAGCTGTATTGGCAACAACTGATTTCCATTTTCTATTATTGTTCAGCCAGATAATTTCCCCAAGGGAAATTGGACTTAATAACAAAATTCTAAGTAGTATATATAGTCAATTAAAGTGTGTAATGTCAGCTCAACACAATTGAAAGAAAGAAACCAACCTTTTTTAAAAAAAGAGTAGAGGGGTTAATATTTAAATACTAATGGTTTGCTTACTAATCAATATCTTAACTCCTTTGGCGCACTCTAGATAGAATAGTGGCACCTGATGGCCTAATGACATATATCCTCATGTTGTTACTGAGCAGTCCATCTGTACTTCAGGGAAGCTGCACATTCTATGAGAGCACATAGTACACTGTCAGTAAAGGCATTCTAAGAACTTTTAGCCACAGACAAAATAATGGGCTAAAGTAAAATTAATAAGAGGTTACCATTGATAGGAAGATCCTGATTCATCTCTTCACTGTGACACTCCACTTTTATACTAGTGTAAGACCATTGATTTAACAGCATTACACTCTTTTAAAATTGTAGTCATGCAGTGGCCCTGGAATATGCTCACTAATTAAAAAGCTGGGTTTGTGAATGGAATCATGAATTCAGTGCAAAATAATAAAATTAAAAATAATAATAAACATAATAATAATAATTATTATTACTATTGCTACTATTAGTCATTAGTAATTATTATTAATAGTGTTATTAACCACAACAATAAAAGTAGCTCTGATATGGTGTGCTATTATGATTTGGCTGAATTTTTTTTTCAGGTCTAAGGGTCATTGCATAATTTGAATTTGAATTTGAATTTGCATGCTGATATAGGGTTAAGTACACTGGGATTAATAGAGTCCTAAGACTTTTGGTGTACACTTTCAAAATAAGGATAGTTAATTACACAAGGAGAGACAGTCATTAACAAAAATCCTTTACAAAGTGTTGGGGAAGCCATTCAGACTGACACAGCTGGCAACTTTACTGAGAGCCTTGGCCTTAACTTGGTATATTCTTGAGCTTTGGGCTATCTAACCAAGTCACGGGGCTAGAGGCAAACTCACTAATCAAAGGCAATTACTTCCTGCTGGTGTCTTTCATCTCAGCTCAATGCTACAATTCCCCACCCTTTTCCGACGAACTGCAATGATAGATAGGTAAAAGTGTTGAATAGCTGGGTGGACCAATTCAAATAAAATAATAAACAATATGCGCCTTCTCCCAAAACTCAAACTGAATCCCAATGGAACTTTTTCTGAAGTTTGAAAAGCAATGTGGTTCACTTTCTTCCCATTTTTGCAAGACTCTGCAAGCACTTCTTGATTCCAGATAGGCCTGGTAATGAAAGTAACAATATATGAAAAGAAAGGAGTTCTGTCGCTGGAAAATCTGAACTGTTCAGGACAGGTTTTCATAACAGAATATGGCTCTGCAGTTCGAATAGCGTACAAAATGTGGGTGCTGCTCAAAGCTGAACTTGCAAATCTCTTCAGGTTCTTAAAAATCAACGGTGGTCTGTTTTGCAATACTCTTTTGGGAATTAATAATTATTTAATGGTCTTTTGTGGCCTTCATCTGAATCAACCCAACTGCTGTTAACTTACTTAATATTAAATGTATGTGTCCTTATAAAAATAGTGATAGGAAAGTTCATATACAATTTTAATAGCACTATTTTAAAGGGGGAATTCTAATTATGGCAGTTAGACTACATTCATGCATCTTGCTCATTCAGTGAAAGAAACATGAAATATTTCTACTTTTCTGCTTTACCTGAACAATTGGCAACAAATATATATATTTTCTCCTATTTTATAGTGTTTAAATGAAGATATCTGATAAAAAAGGGAATCTGTATATGTCGTTATTATTAATTTAAAAATCAGGAAAAGAAATAAAAAACAGTGCTGATTTGCTTCATATGTTCTCCTATATTATGAATGCCAACTGAAAAACAGCCTGAAGTTCACAAACTGTTGATCTTTGGGCATTTTATATGATCAAAATTGAGAAAGTGGGTCAAAATGATATCAAACAAGAATCTTTGAGTTAATCAGAAATGAACAACATTTTCCTTAGCAATAACAACTTAATTGACATTGAAGGCACAATGTTATTTTAATTTGTGTATTTAAAATGGTATTTTTTAAATTGTTTACTGGCTCCAAAGTTTTAGAATGATGGAAGACATTGGGAATGCCATTAGTGGGCCCATGCTGCATTGTTTATGCCAAGGCTCCATGCAATGAAACCTCATAGCTCCTGTTGGTTCCGATTTGCTATTTCCAGCCAATGGGAGCTGTGGGAAGTGGCGGCCCAGGCCGCACTGCTTCCTGTGGCTCCCCTTGACTGGAAACAGCAAACCAGACCCAATGGGATTTGTGAGGTTCTGTGGGTACAGAGACTTTAGGTAAACAAAGCAGTATGGACCCGCTAGTGGCTTTCCCAAAGCTGGCTCATGGCACACTTTGAGAAACCCTATTTTAGACTGACAGAGAAAGGGAGAAGGAAAAGGAAGAGAGATGAAGAGCCCATCCTTGTGCTTTTAATGACCTGTGTGGAATGAGTCTGGTGGTTTCAGTCTTGTTTCAAGTGGCTCTTGTCCCATATTAATGTCAGGGAAAATAATAGATCATTTAATAACTTTTGATATTAGATTGAATATATAATCCTACAGTTATAAAATAATTTTCAAAATGTTTAGTGAGGACATGCAACCTTAATAATGAACACCCTCAAAGGTTATGTAAAGACAGATATATACAAACAGAAAGATATTTTAAAATTTTAGCAAAGCCAAGTTAAGAAGCAAGGCATAGCCAAAGCAAAACTCTGTCCTTCTGAACACATGGAAAATATTAAAAATATTTGTGCACTATGGATATTACAATATGTTCTATAAACATAGACTGAATCATTGTGTCAATAGAGCAATGGGACCAAGGGATTTCACACTACAGAGTTTGCTCTCTGTTCACTGATGCAATATTTGTAACTAGCCTGTAGGGCTAGACTTTTAGGTGAAGCTGTTTTCAGCAAGCAGAGTTATTTAATAAGTCATCTGAGGTCCTGTGACCTCCTGCTACAAAACTAAGCCAAATGAAATAGCATGTCAGAAGAAGATAGAGGTTTGCAATCATTCTGATTAAACCATGAGTAGTCCTGTGGCACCTTAGAGACTTAACAAAAATATATTGAAGTGAGCTTTTGTGGGTAAAACTCACTTCATCAGATGAACTGGAATGGAAATAACAGAAACCAAGAAATATGTAATTTCAAAGAGCAACAATGCTGTTTTGATTTTCTTTTCAATTTTTAGAATATTTGAGAGTTGACAGACCCTCAAGCATAGGAAATCAAATCTATCATAGAATCATAAGGCTGAAAGAAACCTCAGAAGGTTGAGTCCAGCCCCCTGCCCAAAGCAGGACCAACCCCATCTAAATCATCCCAGCCAGGGCTTTGACAAGCCGAGACTTAAAAACCTCTAGGGATGGAGATTCCACCACCTCTTTAGGTAACCCATCCCAGTGCTTCACCACCCTCCTAGTGAAATAGTTTTTCCTAATATCCAACCTAGACCTCCCCCACTGTACTTGAGACCATTTATATTACATGGCTTTGAGCCAAATTCAGTATAATGAATCTCAGCATTACGCTGACCCACCAATTATCTCCATATTGACCTGGCATGAGTATCCCCACAAGGCATGTCAGTTTTGTGCTAGCTTTCAACTTAAAAAAAAACAACATGAAGAGTATTGATAACTTATGGGCTGGGTGTTGTATATATTCTCACCCACGGTCCTATTTCAGCACATCAACCACATTTCTTTTAGATCTCCCATGGGACTGGATGAGGAATTCCAACAATTCATTTTTAAGTCAGCTTAGCTCATTGTCAGATCTCACGCTGATGCAATATTAAGAAAAACTATAAAATGGATGTTTGTGATCACAAGCGTCATGCATTAAGCAGAAATGGAGAACAAAATGCAGAAATCCTTACTCTTATTAATCACAATGGGAAATTCCCTGAGTAAAGCCAAATAAAAGTTTTGGAGAGGGGCGAAATCATCCCACTTCTTCACCCTAAATGATTTTCAACTCATACAAACTCACTATCTCTTTTCCACCTTTGATTCATCACTAACTCCATCCTTGAGCCATTACATCAAGGGTGGGCAAAAGAGCCGCTGCGGGCCAGATCCGGCCTGCCAAGTGGGTTGATCCGGCCCACAGAAGCCCTGCCGCAGCTCCACCCCAGGAGCTGCTCCTGGCAGGGTGGGAGAGACTTTACATGCTCCTCCACTCCCAAGCCCTCACTGGCCTAAGGGCGGGGGGAGTGCATGAAGTTTCCTCCACCCTGCAAGGAGCACTCGGTGCTTAGAAGTGCCCCACGCTACTGGCAGGGTGGGAGGAGACTTTGCACGCTCCCCCACCCCCAAGACCTGATTGGGAGCAGAAGGGGGAACACACAAAGTCTTCTTCCACCGCCAGGGGCATGGGTGCCTAGTGGGAACCTCTGGGGTGAGGGGTAAAGCTGCTTCCCTGCCCCCAGACCAATCATGGTCTGTGGATGCGGTAGCAGGGAAGTATCCTGGCCCCACACCTTCCACTTGAGGCCCAGCTCCTTCCGGTGTGGCCCGGAGCCACTTCAAAAATTTCTGAAATATCCCCTGGCAAAAAATTATTGCCCACTCTGGCCATATTTTAAGTCTGTCTCAGCATGCATTCTATATTGCAGTCATATACTGGAAAATCTGTAAAAGCAAGCATGATGGTCTACATGTTTGGGGGGAAGTATCTATAAATCTTAAGGAATGCTTTGCACAGTTCAACAGCCTGAGTTGCAGAACACTACAGTGCATGTGACAGGTTCAAAACAAGCCTTAATTTTGCAAAATACCTTCCAAAGTTTCAGCTCCATCCTTCCTGCCTTCTTGTTATATGGTGGCTTCACAGCACAGGAGAAGACAATTAAAGTCATATCTTCCCCAAAACGCTCTCTGTTCTTCAAAACACAGACCACACAGTTTCATTTGCATCTGATACTGTGAGCTAGCTGTGGAAAACATTGGTACTATGCTTTCATGGCAATTTCAGCTTTCTAGCGGACTGTCCTCTATGCTGATTAAACAGCTGTAATCCTGTAATTTACCATGGCTTTAAATCATCCCATCATTTCCATTAAGTGAAGCAGATTGGTCAGTGGGATTAGAAATTTCTTGATCAGATATGTTTATTGTTTTATGCATAGGTGCCAACTCTATGGGTTCTCTGCTGAACATCCACAGTGAAAAATTAGTGAGTGCTAATTACCAATCAGCAGCCAAGCTCACGCCCCCTTGTGTCTCTCATCCACTGACCATCTCCTCTGCAGAAGTGGGTACCCAGCACTTCTGGAGTATCATGAAGAGCTAATTCACAGCATTCAGAAAGCTCCAGGAGGGAAAGGGAAGAGTGAGGATGGAGTGCAACAGGAGGGAGACAGCGGGGCAGGAATGGGGGATGGGAAAAGAGCAAAATTTTGGCCGGGCAGGGGTGAGCATTGAGGGAATTGGGGGTAATGAGGTCCGGACAGGGGCAGACCAGAAGTGGGGTCATGGGGAAAAAGGTGGAACGGAGGCAGGGATTAGGGTAGTGGAGCAAAAGCCTGAGGGGAAATCGACACCTCGGCTGTGTCTACACTGGCATGAATTTCCGGAACTGCTTAAAACGGAATACTATTCTGTTTTCAGTTTTTCCGGAAAAGGAGCATCTACATTGGCAGGCTGCTTTTCTGGAAAAGCCCTTTTTCTGGAAAAGCATCTGTGGCCAATGTAGACGCGCTTTTCTGGAAAAGAGCCCCGATTGCCATTTTCGCGATCGTGATTTTTTTCCGGAAAAGACTACTGGGCTGTCTATACTGGCCCTTTTCCAGAACAGTGTTCCAGAATAAGGACTTATGCCCGAGTAGAAGCAGAATAGTTTTTCCGGAATAGCGGCTGATTTTGTACAGTAGAGCATCGTTGCTTTTCCAGAACGTGTAGACAGCTCACAGCTTATTCCGGAAAAGCGGCTGATTTTCTGGAATAAGTGGCCCAGTGTAGACACAGCCCTATGGTTTTATGTACTTTTACAAAATTTCTCAGCAGGAAAAAATATGGACAAATATCAGAAAGGGATATTGAAGTTGCATAAGAAGCTTTTTGTTACAGAGCAGGCTGCTGAAATTAACAAAATGGAGACAAACTCTTATCCCTGTTCAGTGGATTTCTCTCACACATTCCTTTTAGTCAGCCCAGAAAGCCAAATTCTCCTGTCACTTTCTTTGGTGTGACTCTGTTGAACTTGTGCAGTTTAAACCAGTATTGTGTTCATTACCTATCTTGATATATTTGCCTTCCTGTTGTGCTGATGGGGTCAGGCATTTAACCTCAAAGGTCAGAGATCAGCTAAAATTTGCCCTGGTTTGGCCCAAGTGACCCACAGTAACAGCACATTTCCAAAAGTCTTCTCCTTAGCTAGCCAGCTACAATGATAATTAACTGGCTCCTTGGAGAGGTTTAAAGCCATATCAAAATCTGCACTGCACCTGAGGAATTTTAATAGAGGGACAGCTGCTTTCAGGGATCTCATGATTTGTGTTTCTTTTGTTTAGACTTTTACCATTTCATCCCTCATTGTTTGCTGCTTTTTTTCTCTTCTGAGGCACATTCTATAAACAGCTCTCTGACAGGAAAAATGTGTTTCTTGCAGAAGTAAATTCTTGAAGAAAAACAGTATTTTTGAAATTAGTTGTGAAAAGGTCCAAATTAGAATTTGTGCTTCTTAGGCTTCTTCAGTTATTAATAATACAGAAGCAGCTTCAGTGAATGGTTTAGATGATGGTTCAGGATCTCTGCAGCACTGCCTTTCTACACAGCACAACAAAGAGCAGAGGCTATCAGGAACTCTGTTACAATTATAAGAGTGGGTTTCCACTGGCCCCAGTGTAAGTCTGGGAATGGTTGTCCTAACGTACACCAGATGGCAACGGTCCCTAAAGAGTATACATTAACCATACCTACTCTCCACACTCACCATGTGTCCTTTGCTGTGACCGAATGGCAGGTGGTGCAGAACCTTAGCATTACAGATCTAGTTCAAAAGTTACTACCCAACTTTCTACCAGGGAAGGACTCAAAGAAAGGGCTTTGGATGGATAAAATGTGATGATGAGTAAAATTTTCAAAAGCACCCGAGTGCTTTAGGAGCCTAGGACTATTATCTAAAATGACTTTAGGAGCTCAAGTTCTATTGACTATAAATGAGAGTTAACCGCCTAAGTGCCTAAGTCACTTTTGAAAATGAGAGTGAGGATCCTAAATCATTTAGCTTCCATCCTCAAATGTGATGTAGGCACATTTAGGAGCTTTCATCTCATCAAAAGTAAAAAAAAAAAATTAGGTTCCTAAGTATACATGTTACTTTTGAAAATGCAACTTAAGAGCTTTGAAAAATTTGGTCTATACTTATCAGTGGTGCCCACTTTTCACCACCCTTATCTAACTACATTCTCTATCTAGATTTCTTGCCACACATTCAGGAGTATACTAACTTGCCAAGGTCAAGTACAAAGGGCTTCTCTCAAGGCCACATAAAATACACAAAAATTGCCATGGATAGGGACAATGTAAGGCAGAGAAAGACAACACGTACAGTGTAACTCACAGGTGAAATTCTTACTTGCTCAAGTCACTGCAACGAAGTTGTAAGGTGAAATAATGCAGGAGCAGGGTCTAAAGGTTTTACTATATTTATGATAAAGCCATTCCAGCACAGCGCCAAAATGGATAGGGATCTGTTGGCTCTGGCTGCGTCAAGGCTGCCTGGAGCTAGCAGTGGTTGTGTTTTTGACCTGTAAGCAGAACTAGTAAAAAAAAAAGTCTTCTGGAAAGTTATTCTCAGAGGCTATGTCTACACTACAGGGTTTTTGTGCAAAAACAGCACTTTTTGTGCAAAAATCCATAGAGTGTCCACACCTCAAGTGTGTTTGTGCGCAAGAAAATCCACAGTCAATTGACAAAACAGAGGGGTTTTTGGTGTGTAGATATACCTCCTTCTACGAGACATAACTCCTTTTTGCGGAAGAGTTCCTGTGCAAAACAGTGTGTGTGGACGCTCAACAGGGGCTTCTTGTGCAAAAAGAGCCTATCACAAAAAGCAGTGCTCTGATGGCCATTCGCAGAATGGCCATCAGAACTTTCTTGCATAAGTGTCCATGCAGTGTGGATGCTCTCTTGCGCAAGAAGTTTTTGCAAATATCTCTGCCTCAAAAAGCTTCATGCTCAAAAGCCCTGCAGTGTAGACAAAGCCAGAAAGTTCATTTTTCTGTACTGACCAAGAGTCACCACCATTTGAGAGCTGTTGGGTCTATGTCGATAAGTCAACAATCTTAGTATGTCTGCTAGCAGACAGATCTCTACTTCACATACAAAAGCCACACGTTCTATAGCACATTTGTAGGCAATTTTAATTAAGATGTTGAATGGGCCTAGAAGTGGTTTCTCCAAGGACAGGTTTGGCACATCCCTTGCCATTGCTGTATCTTTTCTGTGGATTAACAGTATTCAGTTTCTATGACCTTCTATGTGAGTCTCTCATTACTAAAGATATACTAACATATCCACTCTGAGAGTGATAGAAATGTAGCTGTGTTAGTCTGGTGTAGCTGAAACAAGAAACAGGACTGTGTAGCACTTTAAAGACTAATAAGATGGTTTATTAGGTGATGAGCTTTCATGGGCAAGACCCACTTCCTCAGATCAAATAGTGGAAGAAAATTGGCACAACCATATATATCATGTATACTGATGTCATTGATACAAAAATCAGGAGTAGCTTCTGATGCCTAAATTAACACAGCATTTTTCTTCTCTTTAGTCATGTAGCTAGCTGCAATGCACGATGCAGGTTAGTACAAGGTAGCAAACTATCTTCTACCACTCCCCCAAGAGTTATAATGTTCAACATTAAATGGTGTGACAGGGTCAGGCCGGACAGGCCAGAGGGTTAGATTAGAGAGAGAGAAATGCAGTTCTAAAAGGTGACAAGGGCCCTGGCTAATCAGGAGTAGGGGAGACAGGGCTGTTGTAAATTAATTACAGCCAGCTGATCTCACTTGAGGCTGCCACTTAGCCTTTTAAAAAGAAGCCCTCCCTGCAGGGAAGGGAGGAGAGTGACAGATCAGAACAGATGGGGTGGGTGAGAAAACCAGAAAAATTGAGAAAGAAAACAGCAGTATTGCTGGAGACTGCAAGAGAGAGGTGACGAACTCCAATGAGGGGGTTTGGGCTCCCTTTTCCCTGGCAGCCGGATAATCCAGCTGGTAGCTGGAGAGGACTGTTTATCCAGCCCAGGCTGATGAGGGGGAACTGGCCCCTATGCCCTTTGTAGTCAAGGGACAAAAGCTTAAACCTTAGCAAGGGCACGCAAGACCAGAGTTGCAGTACTGAGACTGCCAGCTAGAGGACTGAGCAGGGGTCTGGAACTCAGGAGTGGGATTACCTGCCCCAATGGATAAAATTGGCTAACTGATCAAGGGTTTTTGGCCTTATGCTATTTCACACTTTTATCAATGGCCCAGAAGATATAGTAGATGACCCAAACATTGGAGTGGTAAATTATAAAAAGGACAATTCACTGATTCGGAGCAATCTGGATCACACTGTGAATTGAGCTCAAGCAGACAATATGCATGTTAATAGAGATAATGTGAATGTATACACCTGGAAGCAAAGAATGTAGGCCATACTGGCAAGACAGAGTCTGCCCTGGGAAGTCATGAGTTTGGAAAAGATGTGGTGTTTGTGGAGGGATAATCAGCTGAACACAAGATCCCAATGTGACTCTGTGGCCACAAAAGCTAATGTGATCCTGGGATGCTGAGAGAGGGGAATCTCATGTAGAAGTAAAGAGCTTATTACCTTTGAAGTTGTCACTAGCATGGCTGCTGCTGGAATACTGTACAGGCAGTCCCCAGGTTACGTACAAGATAGGGACTGTAGGTTTGTTCTTAAGTTGAATTTGTATGTAAGTCGGAACTAGTACATATTGTAGGGGAAACTCTAGCCAAACATTTCTCCAGAGCTCAGTTTTATTCTCCCACACCTCACTTCCCTCAGTCCTTTATTCTCAAGCTGAGGTGTCTGCTGAGAAAAGCCGTTCCGCATCTCCCTGGTCTGCTGGGGGAGGCGCTAGCTTCGCGTCTCCCTGGTCTGCTGGGGGGAAGCAGCTAGTGCGGGGTTGCCTCACCCCGTTTGTAAGTAGGGATCCGATGTAAGTCGGATCCATGTAACCCGGGGACTGCCTGTATTTAGTTCTGGTGCCCATAAGTCAAGAAGGATTTTCATAAATTGGAGAGCGTTTAGAAAAGAATCACGACAATGATTAAATGACATGAAATCCTGTATTACAATGATAGACTTATACTCAATCTATTTATCCTAACAAAGAGGAAGTTAAGGGGTGACTTAACTACAGTTTATCAGTACCTGCGGGACAACATCTATTTAATAATAGGCTCTTCAGTCTAGAAGAGAAGGGTGTAACATGATCCAGTGGCTGGAAGTTGAAACTTGATAAATTGAGACACGAAATAAGGCATAATATTTTAACAATGAGAGTAATTAACCACTGGAACAATTTATCAAGGACGATGGTAGATGTTTTCCATCGTGGACAATTTTAAATCAAGATTGGATGTGTTTCCATAAATCATGCTGTAGGAATTGTTTTAGGATGTTTTCTGCTGTGTGTTATACAGGTCATCAGACTAGATTATCACAGTGGCTCCTTCTGGCCTGGGAATCAATGAACCATTTCTCTTTAATTATCTAAAATTAGCATCCATCTAGAGGTATAAAAGACAACTGCCATGTGGGCAAGGATTTGGGAATGGCAACCTACAGATGGGGTAGTCTCTGTGGATATGGCTAGACTAAAATTTTTTTGTCAGAAAAAGGTACGCAAAATGCAGAATGCATTTTGCGTACCTTTTTCCGATTCTTTTGTTGGAAGAGGCTTTTCTGACATTTGGCCTGTCAAGACTGGCCTCTTTCAGAAGCACCCTTCTTCCTTGTAGAATAAGGAATACAGGGACTTCTGAAGGAGTGCGTTTGCTCTTCTGCAAAGAAAGTGGAAGAGCACACGTGTTTCCTGGACGCGGTGAAGGTATCCCAAAAAACTCCTGAAGTCTAGCCGTACCCTGAAAGACTGAGGATATGAAGTGACAATTAGTGAGAGACAATGCACTAGGCTCATAGTTTTTCTTGAATAAAGATTAAATAAGGACTTTGGGATTTGACTCTCAGATTGCAGTCTGTTTTTGAGGGGTTTTTGCCTGATAATTTCAAAACCATAGTGCAATGTGAAACTGCTAAACCCTTTCAGAAGGAGTCTGAATAGAAACATGGAATGGCTCTCTCTACAATAAGTAACTGCTCCTTCAGATACACTCACCTTCTCATCCCTGTAGGAAATAATCCACATCCACCCCGATTTAATTAGCACTGATATTACACTCCCATCTCTGTAGTTCTGCCTTTCTTTGGCTTCAGGCATCTGAGGAAGTGAGTTGTATCTTACAAAATCTTATGCCCTAATATATTTGTTTATTTTTAAGTTATCATGGGACTCCTTGTTTTTGCTGAAACAAACTAACACGACTACCCCTCTGAAACCTATGTTATTACATAAGCAACTTTAACAAATTGGAGACATCTTCTCCCTGAAATATTAAACAGGCTGAGATTCATAGGCAGGGCTGCTGGAACAATTTGCTTAGGGGGGATGCTGAAAGCCATTGAACCCAACTGTAAACCCTGTATATAAGGAAACCACTTCAAGCTAGGGGATGTGGCAACATCCGAAGAACTGCTAATTACAGCATCTCTGTACATAGGAGCTATCTTTTATTCTTTGTTTGTACATCACTTGGGACACTGAAGCCCCAATTAGTAATGGGACCTCTAGGTGATACTGTAATACAAATTATAAATACTGACATGGTTGCCACTTATAAAGACAGAAAAAAAATTAAAACACCTCTTACAATTTACAATCTATAATTTATTTCCACATGGAAATTTTTGGATCAATCTTTTAACACATTTTGTTCTGTGCATGTGGAATTTCTGTTTCCTATAGTAACCGTTTATATTGAAATTGCTATTCAATAAAAATAAATGTGTATGTTGCTGGTTATGTCTCCTGCTGGCTTTGCCAAGAAGAGCTGGGATGTTGGCAAAGATGTTCTCTGCTCTAAGAAGCACAAGTTACAAGTGGCATGTATAGGGATGTCCTTTGGAACCTACTCCATTGAACAGGAGCACTATGTATTCCTATCTAGCTGACTGCACAGTCAGCAGAGAAAGCAGACATCTGTCCTAGCAGACAGTGCTGCCTTTGGACCATTATGTGAGACCAACTTGATGCTGGATCATTCTCCCAGTGTTCCCTGGTGCTCCAGTGAGATCCTGACCCAATGTTCACACCAGGAGATAGAAGCAGCCTTTGTTCTCTTTTCCTAGTCCATCAGCATAGTAAGCAGAAAAGTCTAGTCCTCCATATTTAGATCCCGCATCCACCTTGCCTTCAGTTCAGACCCACAAAAGTCTACCTTTCTCCAGGCTTCTAAGTGTCAGTATTGTCTACTGAAATAAAGTTTTCATTGTTTCTAACCTCAGCTTGTAAAAGAAAAGTTTATATTTGGAAAGGAGTAATTGTTCCCTGGTTTATTTTTACCTTCTCATCCTGAAGACACTTTAATAAACCAAATTGGGAAAGAGTTTTCAAAAGGAAATACACTTTTGATTGAAAAAAGAATTTCGGAAACCCACATGTTGTATGTAATTTATATTCAAATGATATCTATTGTAGCACTATACTTGGACTCAGCAATTTTCTTATAAAGTATAAAACACTAGTTTCAAGACTGAAAACATAGACACCACCATTTCATTTGAGTCTGAATGTATCGTACACATTTTCAGTGTATAACAGGCAAAAATTCTGTAGGCATCCACTCACACATTTTCAAATATTCTGTTCACCCATTTTTGGCATGGCACAGGAGAGCAAGGAATAGATGTTTACTTATTCCATATACATTTTACACTCAAGATCAAATGTTCACATAGGGCTGTTTAAATGTCACCTTCAAAACAGATGCATGTATCCTGCTGTGCATGAAACCCCCACTCCCGTGTATGTAAACTGGGACTTACAGGCAGAAATAGATGCATGTACAGATTGTATGGAAATAATTTAGGAGACTCATATGAAAATTTGGGCCTCAGTGAATGTAAGGTAGCTTGAAGCTGGGAGTAAGGAAGAATCCATATATAGGGTGTTCATCTTCTAATTTAGTTTCAATACTATATTTATTGTTGATAAAACTGTGTGTGTGTGTGTGTGTGTGTGTGTGTGTGTGTGTGTGTGTATATATATATATATATATATATATATATATATATGGAGGATTGGGAATTTATTTTCCCCCTCTTCTGCTTTTAAAAGGCTCATCTTTTTTCATTTTCTGTGTGTTTGTGGGAAAAGAAGGATTGGGTATAAGAATTAAACATGTGATTCTACCTTTGTAAGACACCAGGAGGATGAAGTTAGGTTATTGCCCAGGGGTATGCTGGCAACACTCAAAGGGCATGCCTATACTAGGAAAATAGTTCAAAATAAGTTATTTTGAAATAACTCCTGAAATAACTATTTTGAAATAGCTGATCCACACTATAGGAAAGCCTCTAAATTAGTCTGAGGCAGGCTCCATTAGGGTACATCTACACTGCAGTGCTATTTCGGGTTACTTCAGGCATCCAGAAATAGCTATTCTGTGTCTTCGAAACAAGCCTGTTACTTCAAAATATAACATGCTCCTCATTCCACAAGGATTAAGGGACGTTTCAGAATAGCGGTTTCTTTTGCAATTTCCAAATTATGAAATAAGCTACGCAATTTGCGTAGCTCAAATTGCGTAGCTTATTTCGAGTTAAGGGTACACTATAGATGCATTTCCAATGTGGAAGCGCTACTTCAACTTAGAGCCCCAGAAAGCAGTGGGGAATAATTAATTTGATCGACTCTGGGGAGTAATTATTTCGAAATAGCTGCAATGGAGCATCCACAGTACTGCTATTGTTAAATAACTATTTCAAAATAAGCATTATTCCTCATGAAAAGCAAGAGTTATTTCAAAATAACCAGTCTATTATTTTGAAATAATAAGCTTGGTAGTGTGGACACCCCACTTGTTATTTCAAAATAAGGGGAGTTATTTCAAAATAACTCCCCAGTGTAAACATGCCCTGGCTTATCTCTACTATTTGTGGAAGACAGAACTCTATCATGCTATAGTTGTGAACTGGAATTAAGAAATTAACACTGATTGTCATTACTGAAGAGACCTAAGTGACTGCTGCAGTTTATTCACTGCTTAACTATTCATTCTTTTTCCTGGGCAGGTTTAATTTTGCTACCCTACAGGAAAAGTATGAAAAGAGCCGAGAGTAAAATATAAAATGCAGCTCCCAGTCCCTGTGTCACTAGTGTGAACAGAAAAACAGCTGGAGTTTTGCTTTCATGAGAAATTCGTTCAGACAATCTATCCTCACCATATATAACTCTCATTAAGAAATTTTGAGCACATATGAAGGAAAATAGGGTCCCAACCTAAGAAACAAAAACTTCTATACTTTGCTCGATGGTAGACCTATGAGAATCGCGGTCTATAAGCTCATAAAAGGAGAACTTTAAAAACAGGGTTAACAGACTCTCAGTCTTTCCTGTTTCCTGCCTGAAAGCTCTCCTACTGGGGCTAACCATTGCCCCTAACTGATTTCCGGGCTTGCTGTAACCTAATTCCTTTGCTCACTCTAGCTGTCATATAAGCTGATGGAGCAGGATCTCCCACTGGAGTTCTCTCTTGCTTGGTTCTGCATTCCCATGCCAAACTAAACTTTGCTATAGGCTTTCTCAATTTTCCTTACTATTCTCAATGTTGAGTGAACCCAGGAATTCTTGGTGGAGCAACTTCTAATTTCACCCCAATTACATTCATGTGTAGGTTTGAAAAATTAATGACTGCTGTGCTGTGTACCAGCTCTTCATGTATTTTTTTCTCTTTCAAAGGGTCTGTCATTGACTAAGCTGCTTAGAAGATGATTTACTGATCAACCACTTCTGTTTGGTTCTTCAAGGTAAAAAAGCCACAAAATAGGATAGTTAAAATAGAAAAAGTCTAGAATCTTCTTTAAAAAAATCAGTCCAAATCAGCAGTGACCAACAGTTTCTGTCATCTGATGGCTGTTTAACATCTTTTGTAAAAGGAGATGACTAGACATAGTTCAATTCCTAGGCAAGACCTTTTGCCCATAAACATACACACAACTGGCCCATTGGTTGGTATGCTCAGCAAGGAGGCCAAGCATTATATGTGCATGTAGAATGAACTGCTCTTTTATTTGAAGATATGGTTTCCTCCATAGCAGGGTTTGAACAAATTGTTAGGGCCATACACAAAGCGTTCATATCATATTTGTGCTGTGTTTTGATACAGCATTCCAAATTTGAGAACTATCAGTCAAGTACTTTTCACAATTGACTAAAGTTACATTTATGTTTAAAAAAAATCCACGTAGACTTCCCCTTCCCTATGGGCCCAATATATGTGACATTTCCTAATGTATATTATTATATTTTTAATAAATTAAAGTGAGAAAATGTTTGCATTTTATCAGTTTTTTTAAATGTATTTCTTTCACTGCTTAGAAACAGTTTTAATCCAGTAGTTTTATTCTAATAGTTTTTTAAAGTAAATTTTAAAATAAAGCTCCTATTCATACAGAAATACTTTGGAAGTCAGTGGTGTCTCATGTTTTTTGCTCACATAATATCAAATAAAAAAAATCACACAGATGCCAAAACATGAAAAATCATTTTGAGGGTTATCACAGTCACTTGGTACACCTCCAGCTGTAACAAATATTAGGATGCAATCCAGCCAATTTATCTGAATAAGAAACATTCATAGACATTATTCAGTTCCACAAATGCAACACTTGAATACAAACAAAAAGACACATGACTGACTATCTCTACGTGATACACGCATAGAAAGTGGGCAGATCACAGTGTACAGATGTGAAGGAAATGACAATGTACACAAACTTCTCTTATCAAGACAGCCATTCTATTTGAGCACTAAATTTTCTTTTGGTTTGCTCACTGTCCTGTGGGTGAACAAAATGATTGCTTTAAGTGCATCTCTGCTCTGCAAAGTCACTACATATAGATGTTAGGAGCATCCCAAAAACATGCAAACAAAATAGCCATGTTTATAGTTGTGAAGAGACTATACCTATCTGCAGTAGTGGAAGTGGGCGTCCTGGGGGTGTGGCAGCACTTCCTGGCTTGAAGTGATAATATCAACCGAATGCACGGCTTCTGCCATAAAAAGGATTTGCAGTTTTTTCCCCCAGTGGTTTTTAGCAGCACCACCAAGCTAAGCTGTTTCAGAGTCCCTGTCTGGCTGTTTTGCCAAAGCTGAGAAGAGAGAGATCAAAGGAAACACAAAACCATAACAGCACCTCCAGATCCAGAAAAGGGTGGGGGTTGACTGAGACTGCCCAGGGTGTCAACTGGGTCTGAAAGGCTGGCAAGGAAACACTGTGAGCAGGAGAGAGCATCCCTTCCAGAGATGGAGTTTAGCTGGGCCAAGGGGCACTGACACTTTCTTTGCTAGCTTGTGTAAATAAGGGCCATGTACATATAGCTTTTATCATTGTTACCCTTTGCTAAGGGCTTGAGGGAATGAATAAATAAATAATGCTCTCTGAAAATGCTGGTTTTGAATTTCTTTAACTAACTCGCTGGGCACAGGTCCCCAGAATGGAACTGCTGCTAAGTGCCATGGTCCTGTTGCATTGACATGCTTGGGAAACAGAAGTGCTGCAGGCCAGATATCCCCTCTAAAGGTGGTTGGACTGTGTGAGGAGTGATGCAGGAAGTCAACAATGTAGTCCACTCAAAAAGGACTAAAAACGGTTGGTGAAAGGGAGGGAGGTTTGATGCACAATTCATTTTGTGACCACCTCATTGTCAGAATTGTTTACTATAGTCCAGTTTTAGGGCTAATCCTCTACACCTGTGCAAACTCACTGAAGCAATGGGACTTCACAGGTGTCATCACAGGCATGTCACGTTGGTTGCTGTCAACACCAGGGCTGACTCAGAAGAAAGAAAATCCAGCTTGATTGTCAAATCATAGATTGAATGTTGAGAGCAGGCAGAAGAAAAATTGTAAACTGAGCACTATTCTCTGCAAATAAATAATACCACCTAACAATGCCATTTCACAGTTATTTTTCAGAGTAGAACCATGCTTTAAAGTATTAAAGACTTATAGAGCCTGAAGTTACCAGGTACTGAGCACCTTTACATGTTCTAAAAGCACTAGAAGTTAAGGGTTCTCTGTACCTCACAGAAAACGCTTGGGGCACGTATACACAGTGCAGAAGAACGATGTTCCGGAGGTTGATCTTTTTTGACATTTGATTTAGCAGATCAAGTATGGACCCGCACAATGAATACTCAGGGCAGTTCCAGCTGGCATCTGGTACTCCTCTGTTTGTAAGGAGCAAGGGAAGCCAACAAGAGCATTTGTTCCTGTTGGCCTCCTGCTGTGTGAATGGCATGGAAACATGATTTAAGATACATCGACTCCAGCTACATAATTAACGTAGCTGGAGTTGCATATCTTATTTTGACCTTCCATTATAGTGCAGCCAAGGCCCTAGTGCCTGACAGAATCAGGTATTACAGTTTTACACAGGAAACAGATTGTTGTTAGATATGAGCAGCTACAACTTCAAGACACTGTATTATTTACTATACCTCTCCTTTGGTATCCAAAAAATGAAATGATCATATTGAGTCGGCTTTATAATCACTTAAGAGTAAGGATTCAGACCACAGGGATTTGCAGGTAGCATTATAGGATGGAGTTCACAAACTGAGATGGGTCTGGTTTTGGTGATTATATGATTTAGGAGTTCTGAGGGTAATAGTCTATCAGAGCCTAAAAGATTTATAGTAACAACAACAGAGCACAGAGGCAAAAAGAGGGAGTGTAAATCTTTGCATTGTAGCGACATCTTGAGAGTGTTCCCTATTAACTCAGTAACAGCTGTTATCTGTATTCTGGGCTTATCAGCTCCTGAGCCTTCAGTTACAGGATTTATTTCCTATAAACCCTCAGCCTTTGGTCTCAATGTTTATTAATCTCAGAAAATGGTTAATAAGCTGTAAGGTGAGAGTACTCTTTAGTTACCTATTAAATAGAAATCACCAATACAATACATAGGATCAGACTCTGATTCCTTTAGTCATTCTGAATAGTAGCTCTAATTAAGCCAGTAGTACAACTTGAGGAGTGAGATACTACTCATTGTGGGCAAGGGTAGCTCAGTTGGGCCCACAAAGAAGTGATGAATTACATACTGAACACCTGTGATCAATGGGTTTACCACCTACACCCTACAGTTAATTGGAGTGTTTGCAGTAACAGAGCATGTTTTTGTGAAAATGTGTAGTTTGGTTTTGATCATGACCCCCTTCCCTAATATCTTGTTTTAAAAATTATCTCCCTCTCCTTTGGATTGAAATGGAGAATTCATAAAGGGCAACACCACCTGTGGAGAGCTTAAAAACTAAAAATTTGGTTTTCTTTGGCTTTTTTATGGTTGTTTTAAAATGCATTTAGTAGTTTTTTCTGACTGAATGAATTGAAACCCTATGTGACTTCTGTTCCACTTTGAGGTGAAGTTGGCTTCCATAAGAGTGCTGCCCACCAAAGCCCAAATGCATCCAGTTACTTATGTTAAACAAATGGCTATCCTACCTAATTTGTTTTCCTGACTGCAGACACTGAAACACTAGCTCTCTGAGTAGAATGCTGGCTTTGTGCCATTTGCGCATGTAAAGGCACCAAGACTCTGGGAAATAAATAACCCTAATGATTTTTTCAGGCATCCCATGTTATAGCATGTTGAAACCTACCAAAGAAAACTAGATTAATGAGGCTTTTTTAAAGCTGTCTGTTTTGAAAATAATGGCAGCAAAAGCC